>NC_133618.1:254126639-254450389 GCF_048593235.1 Sminthopsis crassicaudata
CATTTTTTTACAGAAAATTGAGGTCCCATAGAGGTTCACTGTCTTGCTCAAGGTCACATAGGTAGTAACTGGGAGATCCAGGCATCAAAGACAAGTCCTCTAACTGAAATAACTATACTCTTTAAAAATGTACCTATAGAAAAGTAATCCTGCTTATTATAGCACCTCAATTGTGCTTTAAGATTCATAACACATCCTATAAATATTATCTCATCTTATCTTCATAGCTCTGTGAAGTAAATACTATTAGTATCCTCAATTTTAAGAGGAAGAAACTGAGGCAGATAATGGTTAGTTAAACATCTTATTCAAGACCGTGGTGTCTGAGGCAGAAATGGAATGCAGATCTTCCTGATTGCAGGTCTAGCATTCAATTTATTGTGCTATCTAGCTGCCTTTAGGTAGCACAGTGGATGAAAAAAAATATATATGTATATATATATATTATATATATAAGTGGAGAAGAAATTTAATTAGATTATGGAAGAGGAAATTATTGGCTTGTTTCTTTTTAAACAAATATCCATTTCTGCTTTTAATGTGCATTTTAATTTGGGGGAGGGGTTGAGGAGGAGGTTAATGAAATGTTAGTTTGAAATGACCTTACAGATAGAAATCTAAGTTTCAGGTTTCAAAATCACATACAAGGACAAATGAAATATAAGAATCCACAAAGGCAGAAGCTACATAATCTGATCTATTCACAGAATCACAGTTATTCACTGAGCTATAAGGACCCACAGGAGCCATTGCATGACCAAATCAATCATTTATCAAGCACTTACTATATGTCAGCTATTGTGTGAGGTGTTGGACATAGAAATGCAATAAAACAATCTTTACTCTTAAGGAGCTTACTTACATTCTAACAATACAAAAAATACATGTATAAGTATGTACAGAATATATATAAAGAGAATAAATACAAGTAAATTTGAATATCACTAACTATAAGGCAGTTAGGAAGAAAGAACATTTGCAATTGAGGGTACCAGGAAAAGCTCCATTTAGAAGGTGGTGATATATATATAATCTCTATCCAGAAAGAAGACAGAGATTCTGAGGCAAAGGGTAGAAAAGAGTATTTCCATATAAGAGATGATGAACTCAGAGGCATAGAGATGGAAGATAGTGTCATATGAAAGATGGCCAGTTTGGTCATAGAAAAAGCATGTTATACACTGAACTATGGGCACTGCAAAGAGTAAAACATTGCAGTTTAATGAAAGCTGTACTTTACTTAGAACCAAAAGGAAAACTTATGCTTGAATCCTGCTTCTGATACTAATTAAGTCACTGACTCCCAAGTCCCTGGTTTTGTCTAGTGGTCAAAGCAGAACTTGGTCCTGAGGCCTAGCTGGTTATAAAGGAGTGTTAAGTCTCAGTGTATGTCTGCCTTCAATCACCAGTCAAAAACTGGAGTTATATGACTTGAGAAACAAAAAGGGATATGATAACTGTCTTCAAAAATTAGAATGTGAGTTCCTTGAAAACAGGAACTGTTTAATCTTTCTTTGTAAACCCAGTACTTAGTACAGTGTCCAGGACAAGGTAAAAATGTAATAAATGCTATTTACCAACTGATTATTGTGTGAAAAAAGGAATTGTTCTACTTTCCCTTACAATACAGAAGTACAAATAATGAGGGAGGGAGAGTTACAAAGAATTGGGTTTATGACTTGATATAAAGAAAAACTTCTTAATTACTGGAGCTGCCCCAGAGTGGAATGGGCTGCCTTAAGAGGCTGCGGGTTCCACTTCACTAGAGGTCTTCAGTCAAAGGAGAATCTCATGGATTAGATTAAGTAGTCTTCGAGTTCTCTTCCCACTGGAATTCTATTATTCTACAGAATCTCCAGAACCATTGAATCCAGCTATCATCCTAATATGCCAAAACAAAGTGAGCTTGCATGAAACAAAGTATCTTACCAAGAACTTCACTGACTCACTGATGAATGCTGGAAAAGACTGGAAAAGATTTTATTTTACATTCTTGCAAAAATGGGTGTAACTAATTCCATAGAATGAGAATACACCTTACAAAAACCAGATCAATCCTTCCTATATTAGTTGGTAAGTTAGTTAGTTAGTTAGTTAGTCCTACTCCTCCCATCAGGATTCTGATGGACAAAGATCCTTCCAGATTACATTTCTCCCTTATAAGAACTAAAGCAGCTCTTCATTTGTTTTCTGAGCTCATGCTTTTGGTCACGTCTCCATTTTCCCAGTCCTTCTTTGTCCAACAGGCAACCTCATCCACTCCCTCCCCTTCCTTAACAGCAATCCAAGCACATTCCCTGGGGTATTTACACTCTCTCACTGTCACCTGTGGAAGCAAAACAGCTAAGATTGCAAAACTCCATATTTCACAAGCCATGCTTTTCATGCAATGAATAAGGAAACAGGGGCCAGAGAAAGAAAACAATTTGTCCAAGATCTTAATAGTAGAGCAGGGATTAGAACTTAGGTCCTCTAACTCCCACCAAGTCTTAACTTTCTTACATTGCACCATACTGACTCCACCTATAGACGTCATTTCCATATGGCTCTTTCCCATTAGAGACAGAAAGAAATAGAGAAAGATACAAAGAGACTGAGAAAGAAGCAGAAGCAGAAAGAGACTGATTAGAGAGAGAAAAAGGAAAAAGAGACAGAGACAGAAACAGAAACAGAGAGACACAAAGAAAGGGAAAGAGAGACAGACAGACAGAGACAGGAGAGAGATAGAGACAGACAGAGACAGAAGGAGAGAGATACAGACAGAGAAAGAAGCAGAAACAAAGATAATGATTAGAGAGAGAGAAAAGGAAAGAGAGACAGAAACACAGAGAGAAACAGAGAGAGAGAGAGAGAGACAGACAGACAGACAGACACAGAGACAGAGACAGAGAGAGACAGAAACAAAGGGAAACAGAAAGAAGGACAGAGGGAAAGAGGGGAGAGAGAGAAAAAAAAAAGAAAGACACATAGATAAAGACAGAGACAGAGAGAACATGGCTAAATTTAATGGTTCTGAAGATTCTGTAGAATCTCAGAGTGGGAAGAGAACTCAATGACCACTTAATCCAATCCATGAGAATTTGCTTTGCTTGAAGACCTCCAGTGTAGCAGAACCTACAGCCTCTTGAGGCAGTCCATTCCACTCTAGGGCAGCTCCAGTAGTTAAGAAATTTTTCCTTATATCAATCCATAAACCCAATTCTTTGTAACTCTCTCTCTCTGTTACTTGTACTTTTGTCTTGTAGGGGAAAGTAAAATAAGTTCTTTTTTTATACAATAATCAGCCATGGTTCCCATTCCAATAGTTAAATAAGTCTACTGTAAAGTCATAAGAAAGAGGACAGTCATTATCATTCTCAGAGTTTCAGGGCTGACAGCATAAAATTCTATGGTATTTGATAACATCATGAACCCTTAGATGAGGAAACTATTTCATCTAAGGTGGCCACCTTGTTGATGTATTGTAGTAATAAAACTTCATGGTCTGGCAAATATAAAAGAGGAATGGGAAATGAGGGAGCAAAGGCAATTTGATTTGGGGAGAGGATAACTGGCCAATGCAACATGAGAACCCTCTATCTAGTAGGCTAACTTCCTCAGAATCTTGGCTGATAGGACACTGGGCAAAATGGAAACATTGTCTGATACCAAGGCAAATTAGGAGAGCAAATGATTTTGGTCAGGCTTCCTAGAGCTGCCACAACAATCTCAACATAAGAAGCAATTTACATGGAACCAACATTCCTCCAGAAAAGAAAGAATTAACATTGAGTGAGCTCTGGATACTGAACTCCAGGGCATGGTCTCCTAAGATAATTCTCAGTAGTTTCAGAGCTCACCTTGCTATGAGCATACACCACCGAACCAAGAAGTTTCCAGGTACCTCCTCTCCGATCCATTCGAATCATCCTCAAAATCTGTAAGAATCTCAAACTCCGAAGGGCTGAAGTGGCAAACACATTGCCCTGGGATCCCGCAGCCAACACAGCAATTGAAGCTATCAGCACCATGATGTCTATGAAAGAGACAACAAAAACAATCCATAAGATTAAGCCCTACCTGTCCCTTCTGCCTTTATGGGCTTAGATCAAATCCCTGCTCTGAGAAGTGAGTTCCATCATTTCCCTTCATGATTGTTGAAAGCCTCAAGCAGAGGTAGGTAGTATTGATGGGACTTAGCCTCTTTCCCTGTCTGGAAGAAGTTAGTGTCAAATAATTATATTATCAAATAATTCCCAGACTCTCTAGGAAGGAACTCTTTAGCAACCTCCCTTGTCCATCCCCCAATCTGTGGGTATCTTCAAACAACCTTTTGAAATATTGATTAGCATATCTTTAGAAATGTCTGAGACCTGCTCTGCTCTCTGATTCTTGACTCCTCCCTTTGAGTTCCTGTCTTGACTTGTCTAGTTTCCCTGAGAAGTCCCCAAGGCCATTCTTCCCTTATGAAACATCTGCTTATGATGACCTTTGTTAAATCCTCTTTGGGACTTAGTCCACTATAAGGTAATTTCTTTCTCTTCCTCATAGTATTTTCCTTCTAATGGTGCCATTCTCTTTAGTCTAACTGATCAGTCTATTCTGCTAGACAATGGCTTTTTTCAAACTCTTGGAGTATTTTCTTTCTCCTGGCTAGTTGCAAGTTCCCCTTGGGAATTTATCTTTTTTCCTTTCTAATGAAATGCTCTTCTAACTCTATTTCTAACCTCCCTGAGTTACAGGTTCCTCATCTGCAAAGTGAAGAGGTTGAATTAGATTGCTTGCTTCTGAAGTCTCTTCTACTTTCAATTCTAGGAAAGAAAATAATCTATGGAAAACTTTCCCCACATTAGGAATCCATGGGATTTTTTTTTCTCTTAGAATTGCTATCTGCTGGGTCTAATGCTCCAAGAAGTTCTTTTATTTTTATTATTTTTAGAGAAAAGTCCCAAGCTTTGGTGAATCTGAATTTACCCCTGAAGAATATCACATGTATATATGATGGTCCTGACTTTATCCAGATAAATGCAAATCAAAACCATTTATCTTCACAGACTTAAAACTGGAAGGAATTTTTAAAGTAAATTATTCTAGCT
Source organism: Sminthopsis crassicaudata (assembly GCF_048593235.1). Lineage (NCBI taxonomy): Eukaryota > Metazoa > Chordata > Mammalia > Dasyuromorphia > Dasyuridae > Sminthopsis > Sminthopsis crassicaudata. Next base: position 254,131,715 of record NC_133618.1, read on the forward strand.
CCTTCATTTCTTAGATGAAGAAACTTCCAAGATTACATAATTAGAAAGTAGCAAAGCCAGAATTTGAACCAAGTCATCCAAGCACAAATTCAGGATTTGGGGCATAGAACCGCACTTTCTTATTATTGGTTCTGATCAAGACTATACATTAAAGATTCCAATAAAGACATTCTGGAAGGCAATTAGGGACTATGGCCAAAAAACCCCACTAAACTATGCATACCCTTTGACCCAGCACTAGTACTTTTGGGCATATATGCCCCCCCCAAATCTCAAATGAAGAGAGAAAATGTCATTTTATACAAAAACATTTAGAGCAACTCTCTGTGGTTAAAAAAAGAACTGGTAATGAAGGACATGTCAATCAATTAGGGAAAGTCTAAACAAATCATGGTATATGAATGTAATGGAATACTATTATGTTGTAAGAAATGATGAAAGGGTGGATTTCAGAGAAACCTGGGAAGATTTGTATGAATTAATGCAGAATAAGGTGAGCAGAAGCAGGAAAATAATTTATTTTATACAAATTTTATAAAAATGAAGAACTCTAATTAATGCAATGACCAACCATAATTCCAGAGAACTGATGATGAAGGATGCACTCACCTCCTAGTGATGGAAGAGAGATGCAGAATGACATAAATAGCTTTTTTATATGATCAGTGTAGGATTATGTTTTGCTTGATTATGCATGTTTGTTACAAGGGATTTCTTTTTCTTTTTTTTTCCTCAGAAAAGAGGAAGAGAAAGAAAAATACTTGTGAATTGAAAAAATATATATTTTTGTAAAAAAGTTCACCCAAGTAGATGCCACCAGAAGTCTTTATGGGGAGCACAGTGAGACAGTAGCTAAAGAGCTAGATTTGGAGTCAGGAAAATTTGGATTTAACCTCTGTCTCTGACACATATAAGTTTTGTTGTTGTTGTTTAGTTGTCCTGTCCCATTCTTTATGATCCCATTGGAGTTTTCTTAGTCAGGATACTGGAGTAGTTTGTCATTTCTTTCTCCAGCCCAGTTTAAAGATGAAAAATTGAGGCAAACAGGGAGTTAAATGACTTGCCTATGGTCACATAGCTTATAAGTGTCTGAGGTTAGAGTCAAACTTATGAAGGTGAATCTTCCTGATTCTAAACCTAGCATTCTATCCAGATCCCAGCTGCCTGCCCCTATAAGACTCAGAGTAATTCATTTAATTTCTTTGGGTTTCAATTCTTATTCTGTAAAATGTAGGTGTTGAACTCAATGACCTTTAAATCCCTTCTATTTCTAAAGCCAAGGTCCTACCATTTCTACCTTTCAAATCCATCAAAGACAAATTCCCAGTGTTACTGATGTTTTCATTTATTTGTTTCTTATGCTTATCATAGCTCCAGGTAACTCTGCACTAGTCTCACTCATAGGAATTTCTCAAAAGGGGCCTAGACTTCTTTTTGGTTCTGAATGATCCTGTTGCTTCTCTGTACCTGCATATGATTGACTGGCTCATCCAAAGCTAGGGGTTCCCAGACCACACTAGAGGGATTCTTCCCTGTGTTTTGCTCTTCTCGAAGTGATTTCCTCACAGAGGTCTCTTTACCAAGAACAAAGAACAATTCATGTCAATGTCACAGGAGTGACATCATGACTTTAGTTTGTCTTGCAAGAAATGCCATTTCCTTGATTGATGGAATGTGGGCTGGAGGAAGAAAGGGAGGCTGTCACTTCTTTTGCAGCTATCAGCCCCCATGTGCTACCCCCATCTCAGGGTCTTCCTTGTTCCCCAGAGGTTGCCCCTTTAGGGAACTTACCAATGACACAGAAGGGTTTTCGAGCAAACTTCAGTCTTCCCCTCCAGCCCCGGTAGCGACAGCAGCAGCCAGCAGCCCAGATCCTCACAAAGTATTCTACCCCAAAAACCACGATGGTGACGATTTCCTGAAAGGAAAGCCACACACAATGCCTGCTGGATGCTTGTCTGCCCTCTGAACCAAGTTATTATGAAGACCTCTACCCTGAGACAGGGAACTCCCTCACCAAGATGAGGGAGTTATAGATGATCTTTATAGAAGCCAAATCATTTGAAGGACTTTGAATTATTGACCTGAAGCCTGGAATCCTCAGAGCTGAGGTTGGAAAAATTGTTTGCAAGAAATTGAATTTGCATCAGATTAAATTTCTTCTGGCTAAATTTCTTCTGAAGACATCAATAAAAGAATCTTAGTATGTACCCTACTCAGCAATTAGGCCATATATAAGCTGTTCTTCCTCCAAAGAAAAGAGCACAAATGAATGGAACATCAAGGAAATATGATCCATTGTGGCCAGAATCTGCATGGAAGCTGGATACAAAAACTCCCAAGTTATGGTACAGAAATGTTCAGAACAGTCAAACATGGGGCAGAGTGGAAGCTGAACCAGATGCTAACAAATCCTAACCTTTGACCTGGGAATCCTAAACTTCCTGACAAGCATGCCCAGAAACTGTCGTGTTGAAAATAATTCATCAATTTTTTATTCATTCATTAATGCAGGACAGCTGAGAGTTGAAGCTATTGAAAACATCTATACCAATTTTTCTAAACATTTCATATCCATAGGTTAATTCATTGGCTCTCAAAGTTCTCCAAGAGAATATGCTGCATTCTTATCCCCAACCCTGGATGCACCCAAGATGGCACTGAGCTTCCCCAGAGCCCTGGTTCCTTTTTCCCCATATTTTTTTTAAACAAGGCTGGGGTTTTCATCAGCCAGTGCTCTTCTCAATGCCTTCTCATGATTTTTCTCTGAAGGCATATAAACAGAATTAGAAAATGGAGCCAAGAGATCCCAAAAGACCAGGAATTTTGCTTATGAGAATTTTATCAGACACCAGGCACCAGATAGCAAAGGTGAACATTCTTGGTGTCTTCCAACATATCTGGATGTCAGAGCAAATCATCATTGAAATCAGTATCATGTGAGCAGGAAACAGAGCTAAGGCTGAAGTGTCCAATTTCATCATATATTTCAGTAGCAATTTGGGAAATCCTCCTGCTTGAGGCATGCCTTGACACCCAGTGACCACTAGAGCTCACTCCCCTTCTACAATGGAACCAGATAATCACACAGCAAACTATAAGATTCCAAGGAGGAAGGGAAGCACATATTGGCAATAACTCTCCAATTCCCCAGCAAACATCACCCTAAAACCCCACAATAGTTTTCCTAGGCTCAGACAGTGGTGCAAGTCCACCTGTCAGCTTGTACCTTCTAAATAGTGCCTTCTTTAAAAAATGTTACTGATCTTATTTTCTCTCCTAATAAAATATAAACTTCTTGGGAGCAGGATCTAAATCAATTTTATCTTTGTATTACCAGAACCCCATACAGTTCTTGGAACATAGTAGGCATTTAATAAATACTTATTAGTTGATAGCATTTCAGCATGCAAATAAAGATCTTCCCAGGGAAAACAAGCTTTATGTCCATATGCCTGTTGTCCCCATACCACAGGGCAACTGACCTATCTGGGAGTAGTTCTGAAAACCCCAAGTGAACTCTGAGGGTTTTGATGTTCATATTTCTACTCAAATAGAACTCTGGGACCTAAGCCTAAAGTATCACTCCTCTCTCCCCAATCCATCTCCTCCTTCTGTATAATCAGATGGAATAACAGGGAATTTACTGGAAATATGAAACGCCAGGACAGCCAAATTAAGAGAAGATGTATTGAAGTAATCTGTGATAATGAACAATTACGCTTATGGATTTGGCTTCTCTCTGGCTTACAGGCCTTCTCAAGACTTCTTGCAGGCAATCGGATGTAGATAGCAGAGGAGATAAAGGAGAATTAGTAAATCCCAGCATAATTCAGGAATGGGGCAAATGGAAAGCCCTGGGACCCCACAAAACTTCCCTCCCAAATGAACTCCTTACTCTTTTCCCTTTTGTGAGCTCCCAATTTTTAACCACTTCACAGAAAGTAATTCATCAAAGAGAAAACTGGATGTCCTCCAAGCCCATGAGAAGAAAGCTTATTAAACTTCCTTTCTGAAACTATTTCTCCCTTACCTAAGAGCTTTTCATTTTTTTTTTTTTGCTTTGTCTGAAATTGAAAAAAAAAAAAAAACAATTAAATCTTGGTTACCATGACAGCCCTCCTCTCTCCGCTCTGTTGCTGGGGCCCAGCCAGCTTAGCCTGACTCAGAGTTTTCCTCTGCACAACCACGTTCTCTCACCCCTTCCCCCAAATTGCTAACAAGCATATGTCAAAGGCATTCCTAGCTCCTCTGTCATGAACAATCAAGGTTGTGGGGGAGAGCTCAACTTGGGGTGAGGAATGAAATACAATGGTTAAAACAATGGTTATCACTGGACAACTTTGATCTTAAGCTCCAGGATTCATTCTCCTTTCAGGAAAAGATACCTATATTTCCTACATCACATTGTGGGAGAACTGATGTAGCACAGCTGTCAGAAGACAGGAATAAATAATCCCACCTTAAAAAGTAGTGTCAAGGAACAGGGGCAACCCTATTTTAACATTAGTGTCAAGGACAAATGTTACCCTGTTATAATGCTGGTGTCAGAGCAAAAATAATTCTTTTGCAATACTAATAATGGAGAAGGATAATCTTGTTTTAATGTTAGTCATGGAAGAGAAACAGTTAACCTTGTTTTAACATCAGCATAAAGAGGTAGAGATAACTTTTTTATGTTCCTCTCAAGCAACATAAATAGTATCCACCTTTTAAACCAATTGCTACAAAGAGAGCTATACAAAACAACACCACATTGTACCCAGTGCTCAAAGTTATGATATTATAAGTCACATTGCGGGAGTTTTACTATCTAGACACTTTGCTTTATAAACATCAAGTTACTTTTTAAGTATATTTTTTGTCCCTTAATCTCTTTGTCTTAAAGTCCAGTGTTATGGGGTAAGATTTCACTACTTACCTCACAAGAAAGTTTTGAGGAAAGCTTCTTGTAAAATATAAAATGCTACAGAAATGTAAGTTATTATTATTAATGCTAATAATAAAAATGTTTATTTAGGGTCTCTTTTGTGCCCAGATCTGTTATTAGTGTTGTGAGAGATATGAAAAAGAAACCATTAGTCAATCTACAAGCCTTTTTTTTAGCATCCACTACATGCCAAGAATAGTGCTAGGCATTGGAGCTACCAAAACAAAAATGAAATGTTCCTGTCCTCAAATATTTTGTATTCTATCAGGGAAACATGTTCACAAATAGGTGTATGAAAAACGACCATAAAGTCATTTGTGGGAAGTAGGCACCAGTCATGGAGGGATTAGAAAGAAGACAAGGTCCTTCCTCTCAGAAAGCTTAGTTTCTTATTAGAAAAAATAAACTTTACACAAATAAAGCAATTAAAGAATTTTATGAGGTTTTAGAAATGCTATTTGGGGCTTGTGGTCTGAGGTTTTTCTATATCAGCTGAAAAAGAAAAAGAAAGCAAATCATTCCCTCAATGGTTCAGATTATCTAAAATGGTGCTTCCTTGGCTTCTAACTAGAAAGGTTCTCAGCAACCCTATAAATAGGATAATCTGAAAGCCTTCTTCATCTTAAGTATATCTTTCAACCTGGTCATATTCTCTATCCATGTACAACCAACCAAAATTTGTGACTCACCAGGATGTACAGGGCACCTTCTGAGCTCTTCTCATACTCCTTGATGGTAGAGAAGACTGACAGCACCAAGCAAGAGAAAACCAGCAAGAATCTGAAGAAAAAAAAGAGAAAGGTCACTTAGTATTGGTTATTACCTGCAAATGCCATTGCACAATTTGGTTTCCTTAACTGAAAGAACTATCTCCCCACTTAAAACTGTCAGCTCACTGAGGACAGAGATTGTGCTTGAGTTGGAGTCAGTACAACTGGGCTTGAGTTCTGGACTAACTAGCTAATCAATACCTGGGTGAGTAGTCTTCACTTAGTCTCCCTCTCTGGAATCCAATTTTCTCATCAGTAAATTGAGAGCACTGGACAAAATTCTCTCTAACTTTGTGGTATTGGGAAGAGCCTGAGATTTTTAGAGAACCAGAGTTCCATTCCCTATTCTGTGCCCTACTGACTGTGAGACTGAACAAGTACTTTAGCCTCCCTGAGTCTCAGTTTCCCTTTCTACAAATTGAAAGAGTAAGTCTACAAGATCTCAAAAGGTCCTTTCCAGATCTAAATACTATGCTCATATGGTCCCTTTTGGCTCAGACTTCATGAGTCTGAGGTCTTGGTGCTACAAAGAGTTGTTGATTTGGGTTTACTTTAAAATGGGGCTGACAGCAAATAGTCTACACCTGGTTCTGCACAGAGCAAAACAAAACAATTTTCTGTGAGGGGGCAGGAGGGATGCCCATCAACAGGCTTTTTGGCTTATAGAAGCGACCTTGCACCAGACAGGAATCTGTCCCTTCCATGACAGACAAACATGAACATTTTCTAAGCTTCTAAAAATTCTTCTTCATGCCTCACCCAATCTCTCCTGCTGTAACTATAATCTATTTTCTCTTCTCCTGAACTCTAGATATCCAGGGGTCTTAGAGATTGTTTAATCCAACCCATTTTTAATAGCAGAGGAAAGTAATTAAATAGCATGTATATATTGGGTTGGTTTTGATGCCTCTTAACAGAAGGTGAGATTTGGGCTGAGTCTTAAGGGAAGGTAGGAGACCTTGATGAGGAAGGAGAAGTTTCCAGGAATGAAGAACAATCAGTAAAAATACATGCTTTTCATTACTAGCTCTTTATTCCAAAGAAATTTTTTTAAAAATGAAAAAAATATTCATAGCAACTTTTTTGTGGCTGCAAAGAATTAGAAATTGAGGGAATGTTCATCAATTTGGGCATGGCTAAACAACTTATATGAACTGATGGACAGTGAAGTGAGCAAAACCAAGAGAACATTGTACAAAGTATCAGTAACATCATGCAGTGATCAACTATGAATGCTTTAGCTATTCTCAGCAACAAAATGATTTAAAACAATCCCAAAGGACTTGTGAGGGGAAAAGTTGTTCACATTCAGAGAAAGAATTGATGGAGTCTGAATGGAGAACAAAATGTACTATTTTCACCTTCTTTATTTTTTCATGCTTTTTCTTTTGGTTTGTTCTTCTTTCATAACATTAATTTAATATGGAAATATGTTTTACATGATTGCACATATTTAACCTATATCAAATTGCATATTGTTTTGGGTAAAAGGGAGATAAGGGAACAAGAAAATTTGGAACTCCAAATTAAGAAATGAATGTTAAAACTCTTCTTTATGGGTAATTGGAAAAAAATTCTAAATACTTTAAAAAAATAAAGATCTAAATTTTAAAAATGCATGGTTTTGGAGGGGGGAATGGAATGTTGTATAAGAAGAAGGGTAAGGAAGCATGCATGTGTCTATGCTTACGATTGTAAAGTATAAGACTAGAAAGGTAAGAAACAGTAAATTTGTGAAGAGCTTTAAAAACTAAACAGAGGTTTTTATAGTGTCAGTTTTATATATCATTATATATTATCATATATATCAGATGCTGAGCATTTTCTTCTTGAATGCAAAGGAGTCTGCAACTCAGGGGCAGAGGAGGGAATGGGAAGGAGAAAGGTGGAATTAGAGAAATTACAGTAGGCTATATATGCTGTTCCCCACATGTTCTTTCCTCCCCCAGACAGTCCCTGAAACACTTTGACCCAGGACCTTAAGCAGTGGTCACACTTTCTCAGAACTGGATGCTTTCCCAAACTGAGTCAATTAATTCAAAGTCTACTCTCTGTAAACCACCATCCTCAGAAAGGGTGGAGATTGAGTGAAGTCAAATGACTATCACTGGAGAATCATTTTTTCACAAATGAGTTCTTCTGGAGAGGGATGGGGAAAATGTATGAGACAAAGTTAAATAGAACAATATGAGGGAAGAAGAAGACAAAGAAATAAAAGATGTACAGAAGATCTGGGTTCTAGTCCTCCATTTATCACTAAATAGATTTGTGGCTTCGAGAAATTTTGATCTAATGGCCTTGGTTTTCCCCACCTGCTATTAAAAATGGGTTGGATTAAACAATCTCTAAGACCCCTGGATATCTAGAGTTCAGGAGAAGAGAAAATAGATTATAGTTACAGCAGGAGAGATTGGGTGAGGCATGAAGAAGAATTCACTGAGAGACAGCCACAAGAAGGTAACTGTGGTATAGATTGTGTTCAATTCCAGCCTCAGATACTTATTAGCTATGTGATCCTAGACAAGTCATTTAGTCTCTTCTTGCTTCAGTTTTCTCATCTATAAAAATGACAACTACTTCCCAAATTTGTGAGGGTAAAACAATATATTTGTAAAGTGTTTTACAAACCTTAAAGTACTATACAAGTTTTAGCTATTATGATGATGATGCTGATGATGATGCATAAAATAAAATATGTAGAATTACAAAGGTAATAATTTATTGAAATTCAATTATTGATTTTGTAAAAAGCTAGTTCATGGACCCCAGATTAAGAAGCCCTGTCTTAAGGGACTGATTGGCCATAGGATTTTAGCTTAAGAGGTAAAATGAACCTCTCTGTCTCTGTCTCTCTCTCTCTCTGTGTCTCTTTCTCTTTGTGTTAGTCTCTGTCTCTCTCTCTCTCTCTCTCTCTGTCTCTCTCTCTCTGCCTCTCTCTCTCTCTCTCTCTCTCTCTCTCTCTCTCTCTCTCTCTCTGTCCCTCTCAGATACACATACACATGTGTGTGTGTATCTTGTGATTCATTGTTGTTTTCATGTTTAGAATGTGAGCTCTTTAAGGCAGGGGACATGATTTTATTTTTTCTTTATATCCTCAGCAATTAGAAAAGTGTCAGAATGTGATAAGAATTCAAATGATTATGAACAAACACTATTAGATTATCTTTGCTATGAAGAGTCTCCAAATAGAAATTTATCTAAAAGGCATTACCAATTACCATTCAAATATATACTTCAACAAACATTCCCTGTCTGGGTCTAGTTTATCTAGACCAAAGGTGAAGTGATTCAGACTCACATCTCCCTGAACTTCCTCCATGACAGCAAAAGATTATCCATCCTAGACCACATGATCCAAAGAGAAGATAGCTGAGAATTCACCACAATGACCCAGGACACCAAACTGGTTCTTCCCCAAAGTGTCAAAGGACAGTATGTTCTTCTGTTGCATCTACCAAAATTCCAAGTTGTCTCAAATCAAACTTTCTTTATGGTTCCTGTCTTCTTTCTGATTCAGTCTTACCCTATGGGAATTTTATTGAAATCAAAACTCAAAACATTTGATGAGTATATCAAATTCTATACTAAGACTTGGGAAGGAGACAAAAGAAGACATACTTTCTTCCCTCAAGGAACTCAGAGCCAAGCCAACATGGAACATTAAGAGAGTCATTTGAGACTAGACAGGAGCAGGTATAAAACTTTCTCCTAAGGCAGTCCATTCTAATCTGATTGTTATAAAGTTTTTCCTTACATCAAGCCAAGATCTTCCTCTCTGCAATAACTTCTTACTGTTCCTAGTTCTGGTCTCTGGAGCCAAGCTGAATGAGTTTACTCCCTTTCTATATAATACTTGAAGTTAGCTAGCAAGTACCCCCTAAGTATTCCTTTCTCTAATATAAACACCCCTAAATCCTTCAAGAAAGAGTGGAAGAGTATGATTTTTAGTTATTGAGTCACTTTCAGTCCAGTTTAATTCTTCATTACTTCATTTGGGATTTTCTTGGCAATGATAACTAAAGTGGTTTGCCATTTCCTCCAGCTTATTTTACAGATAAGAAACTGAGGCAAACAGGATTAAGTGATTTTTCTGGGTCACAAAGATAATAAATATATGAGGCAGGATTTGAATTCACAAAGATGTCTTCCTAATTCGCAGCCCAGTACTCTTTTTACTAGTCTGGTAAAATAGTGAATAAAGTTCTGGACTAATCAGGTAAATAGTTTTGAATTCCATTTGACAATTACTATCTGTGGGACTAGTCATTCAATCTCTCTGAGCCTCATTTTCCTTATCTATGAGATAAGAAGAATAAATTTCATTATATACACACCTCACAGAGTTCCATAAGGGTTAAACAGAGATATGCAAACTTTAAAGTGCTAAACAAATGTCAGTTATTTAATGGATCAGTTTTAAGACTTGTCATCTTCCTATGAAAATGTTCCAATTTGTCACTCTATTTCCTAAAATATAGTTCCCCATCTGAATGCTCAAGAATACTTAAACTTCAAACTAGAAACAATCTTAGAGAATATCCAATAATAAGATCAACAAATCTGGAGCTGAAAAAGTCTACAGTGACTATCAAGTCTAATCCTTTCATTTTACATTAAGGATCCAAGGTCAGAGAAGGTAAGTAGCTTGCTCAAGCTGGTGGAGACACAGGATTAGAAGTGATGTCTCCTAATTTTCATTCCCTTTCTACTGAGAGCTCCCTAGCCCTTGTCCCCAGAATTTCTTCTCCCCAAAACACAGAAAGGGGAGAGATGATGGTCACAGCCCAGCATCTACTCAAAATGTCTAAGTGATGAATGTAGAGCAATAAAAACTAGCTCAGGAATATGGAGCAATTAAAACCACTTATCTGTTGCTCCTTATTTGTCTCCAGTAAAACCCCTATCCTAACTTATTTATCTTTTCGTAAAAACTCTTACTGGTCTCTTACCTAAATTATGATGTTCCTTATTTTTCTTTTACAACTTTGTTTGGTGTTAGTCTGCTAGCCAAACTCCAAATTTTCTTCTAGAAAGCTCTCCTGAACTCTTTCTAATTTACTAGACTCCCTTTTGAGGCTAGCCCATCAGCTATGGCATAAATTCTTTTGTGACTTTAAGTAAGAGAATCTCTTTGCATTCTTTCAAATTATGAACTATTATTCTCACATGTTTCACTACCATCCTCTGCTACAGCATAAGATTCCTATCAGAATTGTTTTAATACAACTTGAGCATACTGTGTTCTGAGGATCTTTGGAATAACTCCACCAAGAGAAATGCCTTGTGAATATTATTATCTCATAGGATCTTGAAGTGTCAGAACAAAAAGGCATTTCAGAAAAAACAGGGGGTATCTAGATAGTTCGGAGTTCAAATCTAATCTCAGATACTTACTATTTGGCCCTGGGCATGTCATTTAACCTCCATAGCCTTCCCGCTACCCCATCCCCCCAAAAAACAACGTAAAATATTTTTTTAAAATAAAAGTTATAAAGGAGTTACTCCAGCTCTCCCGTTCTACTCAAGAGGAAACTGAGCAGCTTAGCCATCCAGGGGAAAGTGCAATGTGAATTCCTGCATTTCAGGAAGGAAGGAAAAATTGCTCCAATAGTGAAACCCTTCCCACAAAATCCCGATGAGAATAAGCATTACCTTTGATACAATCATTTGGTACTTACTGAACACAGCTAATTGTGTTCAACAAATGACTAGTTATTCCGGGGTAGCCATTGAGTTGAAACCTTGCTATGTGATACAGGGAAAAAAAAAAAAAAAAAAAAAAAAAAAAGTCATTTAGCCTCTCTCTTCTTCTCCAAATTACAAAATCCAATATAAGCTTGAAGAGTTTGGGAAGATTTATAAATAAAAATTATGGCAAAGCATTTGTCAAGCATAAAATGCTTTGGAGGAGAGATTGGAGTAGGGAAGGGGGAAATACCAAATAAGTATTTTATCTATCAGGAACTCCTAGTGTAAAAGTTCTCTCAGTCTTGAAGAGTTGTCCTACAGGCACTGAAGAGTTACATGACTGTCCTGTAATCATACAGCTAATTTGTTCCAGAGAAAGAGTTTGAACCCAGACCTTTTACTCCAGGTCCAGAATTCAATATATCATGCTGCCAATCATAAAGGAAATCATTAGTGGTGACTAGTTATCACCTGAAGCTTCTACAAAGGAAGTTCCTTTAACCCTAGCTATAATGAGAAAAGGGAAAGATGTGATCTTGGAAGAAAAATATCCAACCAGTTTTAATTTGCCTGATCCATCAATAGAACAATGGAAAAGACAATAGGGAAAGCTGGAATGGCTGGAGGAAAGCATGTCTGAGTTCAGGTAGACGAGCAACAGTCAACCTAATTTCCTGAGTAACATACTCTGAAGAAGAATCTTTGTGGCCAGAATTCTGGGAAATGTCAGTGTGTAATAGAAAACTCAATCTGAAATCCATCAGTGATGATGCTGTTAGGCATGACAGATTAGGTAGAAATAACCAGGTTAACTGAGGGCTGGTGAAAGCTTCAGGCTGGTGCCACTGCACAGGAACAGGAGGAGGAAGAACAAAGCCCAGATGGCAGGCTCATTCAGTCTGAATTCCCCCTGGGGCTGTAAACACCAAACCACCCACAAAGGAGAGAGAAGGAGACTCAGCCATGGGACAGCCCAGAGACAGCAGCAGCAGCAGCAGCAGGAGTGTGGGATTCTCTCAAATGCTCACTCAGCTTTCCCATAATCAATCTTACTGTTTTACTCTAGAGATGAGGAGGAAATAAAAGAACTTAGCTCAATTCAACAAAGATAATAGATGCTGGAAGAGATACAAGAAGATGAAAAAACATGGGCTCCTATTCTTCAGAGCTCCCAGGTTTTTTGGTTGGTTTGTTTGTTTTTGCAAAGACAATACTCATAAATGAAATATTAAATAATACCAGATGGGAAATAGTGACATCCTAAGAAGTAAACATTGTCAAACACCAGGGTTAAATATTCATGCTCTAGGAAGTGATGAGATTATTGTAGATTTACAAAATCACAGAGCTGAAAAGAAGACTAAGAATCATCTAAATCCTGACCATGCACACCTATGCAGGAATTCTGCCCTCCCCATAATATCCCTAATAAGTAATCAGTCACTCAAGTGATGGGGAATCTCACTATATTTTAAGATGAGTCATTCCATTTTGAGGTATCTCAATAATGCTTTGAATAGAATGCTAGATCTGAAGTCAGGAAGACCGGAATTCAAATGTGATCTCAGGCAGTCAATATCTGTGACTTTGAGCAAATCACTTAACATTTTTTTCTCTCAGTTACCTTACCTGCAAAATGAGAATAATAATAGCACTTACTTCCCCAGATTGTTGTGAGAATAAAATGAGATATTACTTGTAAAGTGATTAGCACAATGCCTGGTACCTTAATTACAGAATTTTGAAATTTGCAAAAAGCACTTTACCTATGCTATCTGAACTTATCCTCACAATACTGTGAAGGTACTATTATCATCCCCATTTTAACAGATAAAGAAATAAATGTTTTAAAGAAAATGCATGATTTGTCCAGAATCATACAACTTCTAAATATACGGGTAAGATTTTAAACTCAGGTCTTCCTGATTCTAGATCTAGCACTCTATCCATTACATAAACTACTGAGCTTTTTTTTTTTTTTTTTTTTTTTTAATATAAAACCAAAATCTTCCTCTCTACAACTTCTAGTTGTGCTCTCTGGGACCAAACAGAACAAATTCAATTCCTCTTCCATATAATAGTCCTCCAATTACTTGGAAGGCAGCTACCATTCCCCTGTCCTCACCCCCACCAGTCTTATCTTTTCCAGATTAAACATATCCCATTTTTTGTATCAAACCTTCGATGGCCTGAACCTCAAGAAGTAAGCAGAATGTGAACTGAACCTTGAAGGATGAGTACATATTTGCAATTGCATGCCAATGCCTAGCATAATACCTAACCTATTTAGATAGGAACAGAAAGGGCTATTCCAGAGAGAGGGAACAGCAGAAGCAAAAATCATAGGATCACATTTAAACCTAGAAAGGATTTTTTAGAGCAGCAGTTCTCAAAGTTCTCAAAGTGCTGAGATTCCTAGGGGTTTCTGAAACCCTTTCAGAGGGTCCACAAATCCAAAATTATTTTTTATTTTTAATATGGTATCTGCAAATATAGCCCACATTTAAAAAGTACTTTGGATAGCTCCTCAATAATTTTCAATAGTATAAAGATATTGAGAACAAAAGTTTGAGAATCACCATTTTAGATCATTTAGTTCAATCCTTATTTGCATAAGAGAAAATTGAGGACCCAAGAAGTTACATGACTTGTCAAAGTTTGCACAGATACAATATTCTCTCTACCACAGCACACAGCCTGTGGAAAGAATAATCATGGCAGATGACAGGGTCAGTTCTTCTTCATGTCACATTTTCAAGGCTGAGGCACTGAGGCAAGAGATGTCTCTCTATAAGTCAAAACCTGGTGATGATTGGGCCAAGAATATGAGTTTTTCATTTAGAACTGTTTAGTTTCCCTGTTTCCCAAGCTAAAGACAGCAATTCTGATCAAAGTCAGCTGTGTGATATGCATATATCCAACACTAGACAAAAGGATGAGCATGGAAGGATATGGCACATATGTCATTATTATCTTTTTTTTTGTCTCATTGGTTGATTTGGGTCTCAATCAGTGGTTTCATTGATATAAATCTACCTGCTGTTCCTCACATGACATTTCACCTTTCTAGCTGAAAGTTTTTATAAGGTATCTTTCCTTTCCCCAAAAGCATCTTCACTTTGCCTGTGTTCCTTAGAATCATAGCTTTCTTTCATAGCTCAGCTCAAACACTTCCCCTTACAAGAAATCCTATCTGATTCTGCTAGCTGTTAGTCCCTCAGAAAATAATTTATTTTAACTTTGCATATCTTTTCTCTTTTGTATCCCCAACACTTCATGGTGCCTAGCATTAGTCACTTAATAAATGTACTTAGAGGTGTACATGTTACTTCTCCTCCATAGAATGTAAGCTACTTGGAGATAGAAAATATAGATGCTGAAGATATATTTATTAAATCGAATTGAATTTTTGTTATTGTATCTTCAGCACCTAGAACACTGTCTGGCATGTAACAGGAGCTTAACAAATCTCTCCTGGGAGTGTGGGTGAATAAGGAATTCCCAGTAGGGAATTTCTATCTAAATAGATTAATATTTCATATATATTTGCCCTCCAAAAAGCTGAAAAACTTATTCTCCCTGGAAGAGCATAACATTAACTTTTGATGACTTTAAATAATGTAAATAGCAATTATTTTCTGTTCTGGCCAAAAACTAAGGGTCTTCCTCTCACAGATTGATATCTTTGTCATGGCAAATTGGGCTATCTTTGGTCTCAGTTCATAGCCAGCCTTTAGTCCTAGAATGGATGTTGCCTCGGATAAACTGAAAGGTGGGAAGATCTTTATTTAGAAAGTCCAAGGTCATCCACTTCATCCTGGATCACAGCCTAGATGTCTTGCCACTAGACCTGAATGACTAGAGGAGAGAATGAGACTGAGGACTTTATAAAGCTCTGACTTATTTAAATCCATTTCACTGGCAAGTCAAGATTTCACCCTCATTATGTCATTGGTTAAATAGAGATGACAATAGCACCTACATATACAGTTTTTGTTATTGAGGATCAAAAAAGAAAATATATGTAAAGTATTTTATAAATATTAAAATGCCACTTAAATGTTAAGTATTACTAATAGTGGTAATAGTAGTAGTATTTTCAAAATTGGCCTTCTATTCTTTAGTTTCATCTTTGCTACAGGAAAAGTTCAAAGTATTCCTTTTGCCCAAAGACTGAGGGAAATCTCAGAAAGTGACCTTCATCATTCTCCCAATTATGATTATTCTGCTCTGAGAGGGAGGCAGTGAGGGTTAAGGCAAGATGAAAAAGGGTCACAGTCAAAGCAACACTGCCATCTGATGATGAATCAAGGTCTGAAAGAGAGGGGCTTAAGCTAGCTAGAAGCTTAGCTGAAAGGAGAGACTGGAAAAATCAGATCATTTACAAATCATTTCAAAGACTCAAAAAGACCAAATAAAGTGACAAAGCAGATTTCCTCTCTGGCTTTTTGTAATTTCAGCCAGGAAATTCCAACCATTTCACAGTTTATTAGCAGAAACACTCCATATCTCACTTGTGCCTTTGTCAGCTCGGTCAGGAACAGGGACATGGAACATTATTTGAGTCCCAGTGCAAATGCCTGAAATCCCAACTACCACACAGCCCTAAGAGCTATAAATGGCTGGATCCAAATAACTCTGAGCATTGGCATCGATGGAAAAATGATCTGAGCAGTATCTGGACCATGAGGAAAATGACATGAGCACTCAAGCCAGCATGTTTGCTAGCTCTGTCCAAGGGACACAGTTTCACTGACCTCTTTTTTAGGAGTAAACAACTGAGCAAGCACATAAAAATGTGTTATCCACATGGATTTATTCTATATGTCTAATTAGGAGAAAAGATATTTTAATAGACAGTAAAGAAGAGATAGAAGCAAACTGCAAACTCATTTTGTATTATAAATCTCAGTTTCCTTATCTGTGAGATTAGACTACATAAGCCCTAAGATCTTTCTAGTACTAAGACTGTGTCATGTTATTAAACCTCCAGGAAATTTAGGCCTTTTGATATAACTTGTCTCAACAGCTGAAAGGTCACTTCTTTATTTTAATCCTCCCAAATTAGCTCTGTGGGCCTGAGTGACACTGTCAGGGCCTAAGGTGTTAATCACTACTAATTTTCTAACAACTAAATGTCTTATTATAGAACCTTCATTGCCACAGTTAAATAGGCTTCAGATTAGGACAGCTCTTGATAGTCTTTCTATGGGGATAAACCAATGATGGAAGACTATGTCAGCGCAGTAGAGGAGAAACATGAGAAAGAAAAGCATTATGATTCAGTAGGGAAAAAAAAAAACAGTCTTTGGAGTCAGAGAACCCATGTCCAAGTCCCAATTCTGTCACTTAGTACTCAAGTAATGTTGGGCAAAGCAATTTAGTCTATCTGGGCCTGTTTCCTCATCTGTAAAATGAGATGATTGGAACAGATGATTTCAAAGGCTCTTTTTAGCTCTCAGTCTATAACCCTGTGATTACATCCAGCTCTAAATCTAGACTTGTGTTATAATACTGGTTCTAGTACGAAGTGATCGACTGACATGCCTCTGTGGAAAAGTTCTAGGCTTGGCGGCAGTATACCTGTCTTCAAATCTTGCCCTTAGAGAAACCTTAAAGAAATCACTTAACCTTCATATACTCCCATTTTCTTATCTATAAAATGAAAATAACTAGATTAAATTATCTTGGCAATCTCTTCATCTCTAAATCCTATGTTAAAAGGGCTTTGAAAAAGCAATTTCCACTACCTGGGTGTCAGTTTTCCATTATCTAAATGAGAGGGTTGGATTAGATGATTTCTAAGACCTCTCCATTTCTACTACTCTCTGAACACACAAATCTTCCCTTTGAAAACCCAAAAATTTACCGTACCAAAAAGAACACTCAGAAGATATGAACTACCAAGTGGTTGACTACTAATATGTAGAGGTTTTCTAGAGGGAAACCGAGAAGGACCTCATGTCTCTGTTGGCCTTTTTCCTGGATTGCAGGAAGTAGTAACAATGTCTTAGTCAGGAGCCCAGGGCCATTCAGCTCTGGGAAGAAATTATTTTACCTTGATTGGGACTAATTGTTCCCTAAGTCTGTAATACATTAATTCTTCATAGGATCTGCAGCTTCCTGCAAAGGTGCTATATTCAATATGAAGCCTTTCCTCACTCTTATAGTCCCTAAGTCTCTCAATTACTCCCAGTTCTTTCATTTTAAAAGTACTTTGCATTATTTTGGGCACTATGCCCAGCATATAGTTGTTGTTGTTGCTCACCTTTCATTGTTTAGCCCATCTGCTGAAGACAATTTTGCTAAGGTATGGCCATTATGCATGCTACAGCTTCTTGGAGCCACAGGTGAGAGTTGGGTGGCAGGTGGACACATGCATCCCACAAGTCCTCATACTAGAAGAGGGTCTTCTCTGAATACTCTATATGCCCCTCAGCATACAGTAAGTATTTAATAACTATTATATACATGTTTTCTTTTTTAACAAATTTATATGCTTTAATGTGAGGGATTTTTATTTGTTTTGCTTCCTCAGTAATTAGTATAATGCCTTGTAAACAGTAGATATTTAATAAATGTTTTGGAAACTGAATTGAATTAAATCATTCCTCAGCTAGTTCCACTCTTTCCAAATGTTTTTTCCTTGTTTGTATGACAAGGTGTTGCAGCCCTAAAAGTATTTCTTCCTTTTCACCTTCCCCATAGAGAAAAGATTTCTGGGTTTAGTCTCTTGGCTATTTTCCCCAGCCGAGGTCTAGCTGAGCCAGGGCTCTCCTGGCAGATTGGTCCTCCTGATGAATGATCAGGATTTCCCTCCTCCCCGTATAAAATTTCTGCAAAGCTTGGGAAAGAGGGGAAGTGCATGTTCACTGGAGCATGTTTAGCAGATCACCAGGGAGTGATTCACATTGGGCTCCAGCTTCAACCATAAACAGACCATTTTATTATGTGGGTTGGCGGGGGGGATTTATTATTATGAATCTCTTTGCACCATGTTAAAATGCCTGCTCACATGCTCAGCCATTTATATTTCTCCCTTGCGCTTATATTCTCCCTCCCCTCATTATTTTCATTTCTTGGAACAGTATACAAGCCTTGGCTAGATCCTCTGATTTTTAACCAGCCTATGCTCCTCCAGGCATGTCGTCCAGGGAAATCAACAATTCTCCCTGGCTAATTTGCAGGACTGGCTAAAGAAGGGCTATTGGTCATGGTCACTTTCAAGAGACCTAGAAAGATTTTGTCTTCATTGTGGTTTCTCAAAGTAGACATTTATTCAGATCTATTTTCCCATAAGCCTGAGCATGTTTTTCCCATTCAATTAAAGGACCCATTAAAATCAACAAGGACAATTCTTGCTCTGCACGCAAAAGTTCTGGAGTCTGAACTCAGTAGATAGAGATACAGGGTACATATTGCAGGGTCTTTATGCTCCCTCTGAGTTCTGCTCCATTTTACAAGTAAATACACATGAGTTGCTTGATTCTCGGATGGGCCAACACAAAGTCTGCTATTCTAGGCTTCTAGGACTTTGCTTAAAAGTCCTGAGGCTTGAGATCTCTCACACCACTCCTTAAGTCATACGCACATGTACCTAAATGATCTTATTCCTCAGCCTCCTAGGGCTCAGTTAACAGGGCCAGGCAAGCTTGAATATGTGCTAAAAAGATGCCACATTAAGTCCCTGTATCCTATTCCTGTTGTTCACCTTTTCTTCCCAGTAGTGCTGGGGCCCGGTATCTGAGGGAATGGGTAGGGAATTATCAATATGGTTCCACTATCAAAGAGACTCGAACAGAGACAATTTGCCAAAAAATGACTTAGGAGAACAGAAGGCTGGACTGCAGGAAGCATGGCCCTGCGAAATGGGTTTGGCCCGCATCTTTTTGCAACCTTAAGATACTGACTCAGTCTGAATTTGCCTACAGAGAAACCATTCCCTTTGTTTTTAGGCTTCAAGTTAAAACTAAAAATGGGGTAAGGACAAAAGGAATTACATGATGAATTTTTTTAGATTTTTATTTTCAAAATACATGCATAGTTTTCAACATTCACCCTTGCAAAAACATTGTTCCAAATTTTTCCCTCTTTCCCTCCCCACTCTCTCCCTTAGACAGCAAGTAATCAAATATACATTAAACATGTGTAATTCTTCCATACATATTTCCACAATTAAAATGATGAAATTTTTTTTAGCAAAATCTTACAGCATAAGGGTTTTGCCCCAAGTACTCATCTGAAGCCTGAACAACCAAACACATAAACATAGAATCACTGATTTAGAGCTTGAAATAAATTTTAGAATCATGTAATCCAAGTCTTTCATTTTACAGAAGAGCAAACTGAGGCCTAGAGAGTCTGAGTGGCTTAGCCAAAGTCACACAAACAAGAGGATGCATCAGAATGGGCATTTAGACCCAGATTAGTACTTCCTATAGAAAGAGCAAAGAGGGGCAGCTAGGTGAATAGAGCTCCAGCCCTAGAGCCAGCAGGATCTGAATTCAAATGTAAGGGCAGATCCTTACTAACTGCAAGACCCCAGACAAGTCACTTCACCTCAATTGGAAAGAAAGGAAAAGCAAAGATCCTTCCCTCACTGCCCTAACCAATGTCATCTTGAGAGAAGCTACCCCAAAGCTATACCCTCTGCAGATGATATCAGAAACTATAGGTATAAATGTTTCTTTATAAATTCACACACGAGTCTAAACCTCAGACCTAGAAGCTAATCTGATATATCTTGGCTCCATAGGAAGGGTGGGATGGGGCAGTGGGTAGAGGGATAAAAGGAAAACGTGTGTTGGATTTAACGGCTTCTTTAGGATCAGGAACTCATATAAAACCTGGAAAACCTATTCCTCCAACATTTCACCCCCCTCAAGTCTATGCAACTCAACCCAGAGAAATGTTTGCCATGATTCTTATACAAGGATACACCAGAGTCATCATTTCTCAATCCTAACTCTATATTTGAATATCCTCTGTGAGGTGCAAACTGTGGCCGGCAATGAAACGATTAATAATAATAATAATAACTGAGTTATAATAATAATAATAACAACTATATTTCAGCAACAGGGGGGAATATGATAAACTTGAGTTAGAAGGCCTGAGTTCAAATTTTAGCTCTGTCTCTTATTAGTTATTTGATCTTAGACAAGTAATTCAATTGGACACAACTGAACAACATGCAATCTGACTCATATGGGCCTCTATTTTTTAATCCAACAGGAATAAATATCATGATGTCTGAGGTCCTTTCCAGCTCTAAAGCTAGAATCCTATGGTTAATATGACACATTAATGCTTACAAAATGTTTTACATCTATTAATCTAAAACTTCACAACAGGTCTGTGGAGTATTCTAGGTACTGATAATTTTTCAGATGAGAAAACTGAGTCTCAGAAAGGTCAGATTTAAATGCAACCCTTCGATCCAGCAGTGTTTCTACTGGTCTTGTATCCCATAATGAGATCATAAAGGAGGGAAAGGGAACCACATGTGCAAAAATGTTTGTAGCAGCCCTTTTTGTAGTGGCTAGAAACTGGAAACTGAGTGGATGCCCATCAGTTGGGGAATGACTGAATAAGTTATGGTATATGAATGCTATGAAATATTATTGTTCTGTAAGAAATGACTAGCAGAAGGATTTCAGAGAGGTCTGGAGAGACTTACATGAACTGATGCTGAGTGAAATGAGCAGGACCAGGAGATCATTGTACATGGCAACAAGATTGTACGGTGATCAATATGATGGACATGGTTCTTCTCAACAATGAGATAATTCAGGTCAGTTTCAATGACCTTTAATAAAGAAAGTCATTTGCACCCAGAGAGAGGAGTGTGGGAACTGTATGGACCACAACATAGTATTTTCACTTTCTTGTTGTCATTTGCTTGCATTTTGTTTTCTTTCTCATTTTTCCCTTTTTGATCTAATGTTTCTTGTGCAGCACAATAATTGTGGAAATACATGTAGAAGAATTGTACATGTTTAACATATATTGAATTATTTGCCATCAAAGGAAGGGGATGAGGAAGGAAGGGAGAAAAAATTAGAACAAGGTTTTGCAAGAGTGAATATTGAAAATTATATATGCATATTTTTGAAAATCAAAAGCTTTAATTAAAAAAAGAAAAAAATTAAAAATAAGAAAAAAGATTTAAATGCAATTCTTCTTGACTTCCAAATTCCAAATTCAATCTACCATTGATGTTTCACACAGAGAAGGTTCTTAGTACAATGTCTCACACACATAGTAGGTACTTAATGAATACTTATTCAGTCTTGGCTGATTTATTGAGAGAGTATTAAGATCAAAGTAGAAAATGAACATAAAGCACTTTTTAAATTATAAAGTGTCATCCAAATACAAGCTAACACGATTATTGTTATTATTACTATTGTAATAGTTGGCAGATGCTGGCGTTTGACCCAGCAATGTTCCTGATGTCCCCAGAGTTTTATTCTGAGTGAATAATAACAGATATCAAAGAGACAGTCATCATTTAGTTGCTGGAATATAAAAAAACACACATACACACACAAATGCAAATACAAATACACCCCAAAACAGCAACATTTCAAAACCACAATTAATTTCCTTTGCTCATTAGTCAATTTATTCAATTAACTGAGTCCTGGAAAAAATGCCCAGACATCTAATATGCCTTATGTTTGTAATTCCTCTGTTTAATTGTATTTTCTTCTGTCTCAATTACTGATCAAGAGAGTATCTATGCCAAGATCAAGTATACCCATGGACCCAGAATCTCTCTGCATTAAAGTCAGCAGAGGAAAACTTAGAAGGGCTTGTGTTTCAAAAACAATAACAGACTGAGATGGAGTAGAGAGGCTATTCTAGAGAGACAGCTAAAACTGTAGTCCATAGAGGAGATGCTAGAGCCCAGTAAAATCATGCTTCATTTATTTGGAGGTTAATCAGAGGAAAGAGAAAAGCAAATAACAGAAGTTAAGCTCACTTATCTAGAACTCAGTAAAACCTGGAAGAAAGCATAATGGATTTATGAGCATTCAATAGAAATGTCACAAAGCACATGCACTAAAATGCATGCACTTTACCTATCTCTAATTGAAGGCTATTTATGCTTCCTGTGGACAAAAAACTAGAAGCTGAGCTTGAAATGTACTTTCCTGACTTCATTGCCAATACTGCTGTTCATTAGGGGAAGTCCCAAAACAACAGAATCCTATGAAACGTGTATCTTGTTAGGCTTGACCTCAGTCAGAAGAAGAAATGAAAAGGACACAAGCAGGTGGCAAGATAGTTGAGAATGTTAAAGTACCTTCCTAAGTTGTAGAGAACATTCCAAACACCACAGAGAGATCAGGAGAAGCCTGAAGACATGGATGCAGTCAGTCGGCAGAGCAAGAGATTACGGGTTTTTTTGGGGGGTCTACATTCACATCATTCAGGCTAAAGAGATGATAGAGGGAACATCCCCAAGAGATCCATTTTACATGAAAAGGACTAGAAAAATAGAGCCAGAATCAAGATTAATCCCCAGTCACACAACTATACCATATCTCCATTATCCACTGCCGTGGATCACATGAGGTTTTTCAGTGGGAGTTAATAGTAACAACAACAATAATTTTTTAAAAAGAGTTAACATTTATTTGGTGCTTTTAGAGTCTACAAAATGCTTTAAGATAGTTCCTTTTCTCATCAAAAGACTTTACTGACAATTGTATGGGACAGGAAACTAAAACTCATGCTGATACCCATTAATTTTTTTTTTCTGGGTGAATTACCTAACCTTTGTCTCTTGATTCAATATTTTGCTATTTCTCTGACACTACCACCACAGCTCATGCAGGGCTTCATCATGTCAAACCTGGATCATGGCAACAGACTGCTAATTGGTAGAGTTCTGACCATGTTAACTTCCTATTCAATAAACTTCAGCAGTTCCCTATCACCTCAAGGATCAAATATAAAATCTTCTAACATTCAAAGACCTTCATACCCTGGCTCCTCCTACTTTTATAGTTTTCTCATACCTTGACCACCTTCTCCCCTCACTTTTTAAAAATAATTGAAGTTTATTTCATTATTTGTCTTATGATTAATACAATTTCCCTTGTATTGAAAAATTATTATTATTTAGGGCCAGAGTTTTTCCCCTTTTTTACTTTCTCATCCAGAACTCAACCAGGATAGGAAATCTTGGGCAAAGACTTATGTAGACTAAAATCTAATCAGAGACTGCAAAAGAAACTCTAAATATACATGAATGATTGGATTCCTACTTAATGAGTGGATTCTCAGTCAGGTCTGAGAAAATATGAATTCTCCTTTATTTCAGACTGAAGATATGGAAAAATCATAAGTCCCTTTGACCAAGATTTGGGCACTCAGTATTATAACTTCAGGACACTAATTGTAATATAACCCACCTCTCATTATAACATGCATTAATTGTTCCCCAATCAAAGTTGATTGCCACCCTCAAAAGAAACTGCTCACTCTTCCAAGGGCAAATAAACTTGAGTCCTCTCCCATGATTGACTTTTATCAATGCCAGTAACCTCTTTTTCTTTTTTTTTCTTTTTAAAAAAATTTTTTTGGATTAAAATACATACTTTATTTTTGCAAATACATCAAAGATAATTTTCAACATTCATTTTTGTAAGACTTTGTGTTCCAAATTTTTATTCTCCCTCCCCAAGACAGCAAGTTATCTGATATAGGTTAAGTATGTGCCATCATTTTAAATATATTTCTATATTTGTTATATTGTGCAAGAAAAATCAGACCAGAAGGGAAAAAAACATAATAAAGAAAAAAAAAACAAAACACAAAAAGATGAAAGTATGTTTTGATTCACATTTAGTCTTTATAGTTCTCTCTCTGGATGCAGATGGCATTTTTCATCTAAAGTCTAATGTAACTGCCTTGAATCACTACATTGTTGAGAAGAGCCAAATCCATCACAGTTGATTATCACATAATATTATTGTTACAATGCTCTCTTGTTTCTCTTGGTTCTGCTCACTTCACTTAGCTTCAGTTCATGTAAGTCTTTCCAGGCTTTTCTGAAATTAGTTTGCTCATTATTTCTTACAAAACAATAATATTCCATTATATTCATGTATCATAACTCATACAGCCATCCCCAATAACGGACATCGACTCAATTTCCAGTGCCTTGCCACTACAAAAAGGAGCTACTACAAACATTTTTGCACATAGAGGTCCTTTTCCCTCTTTTATAATCTTTTTGGGAGATGGACCCAGTAGTGACACTGCTAGATCAAAAGGATATGCAAATTTTATAGTTATTTGAGCATGGTTTCAAATTGCTCTCCAAAATGGTTGGATCATTTCACAATTCCACCAACAATGCATTAGTGTCCCAATTTTCCCATATCTTCTAAGAGGTGTGAAGTTGATCTCTTATTAACAATATGCTAGCCTTATTAATAAAATGTTAAAAAAAAACCCAGATACTATGCCTCTCCAAATTTTTAAATATCACAAGGGTATGAGGCAAAGTCAGAATTTTAAACTCAAATGTCAACCACTTTTGTTGAGAAACACCATGATGAGTAAGGCCTCATTTTTTTTTTCAGAATTAAGTCTTTATTTGAAGAAGACAAATGTACTTCTTGATTAGATTATTGACTAAGATAAATATTAGCTGGACAAGAATCAATTGCTGAAAGAGGAGGAGATGGAATTAGTACTTGTACTCTCCCTCTTTGCTGTTCTTCAATCAACACACTCAGGACATTTTCACTGATTGTCCCCATGCCTGGAATTTTCTCTGCCTTCTGGCTTCCCTGGCTTTTTTCAAGGCCCAAATTAATTCTATCTTGTACAGAAAGACCTTCCTGTTTTCCCTTAATTCTAGTGCTTTTCCTTTAGTGCTTTTTGATTATTAAAATTTATCCCATCGATAGCTTATTTGTACATAGCTGGTTTGTTTTGTTTTGTTTTTTAATTTAGTCTCACCCATTAGACTGTCAGCGTAGGGAGAGCAAAGATTATGTTTTATCATTCTTGTATCCTCAGTGTTTATTAACATACTATCCAGCACATAGTAGGTACTTAATGAATGTTTATTGATTATTTGTCATCTGTGAAGAAAATATATACTACAATGGAAGCTGAGCCACAATTTACATCCTACCTGAATCAGAAGGACAGGTAGGTAGCACAGTAGATGGAGTGCTAGCTCTAAAGACAAGAGGACCTGGATTCAAATGTGACCTCAGACATTTACCAGCTGCGCAACTCTGGGCAAGTTACTTAATCCTGCTTCCCTCAGTTTCCACATCTGCAAAATGAGCTGTAGAAGGAAATGGCAAACCATTCCAATAACTTTGCCAAGAAAATCTCACATGGGATAATAGAAAGTCAGACATGACAAATCGGCAAAAACTAACCTTAACCAGGGGTAGAAAGGGGCCCCAGTTTTCATGGGGACCCATATAGCACAACTCCCAGAATATTTAAAAGGGGCTTATATACACTTCTATGGACAAGTACTCTGACCACAGGAAGGAAGGTTTAAGAAAAAAATTCAAAGCAGACATTTTTTTAAAAGCACAGCAGCTTATGGGGCATTTAGTGCTGGGGCTAAAGAAATCTTCATAGCTCAGCAAGCCCTAAGGACATCAGTATATTATAACACAAAACAATCCCTGAGTCTTTAATAACACCCCTGAGACTTTAAGAAAAGTTTAAATTATGTTCAATACCTTCCATGTAAAGAGGCAGCATGGCATATTGGTAAAGAGCTCATAGAAAATGGATAGAAAAATGATACTTCAAACTCTAGTTCTGACATATAGAGACCCTTTACCTCTGAATGCCCCCATGTAACAACTTAATCCTATGAATTGTGCTGATGTACACTAAAAGAAGAAATTTCCTCTCTGGGAATTCCCTACAGCAAAGGAAACACAGGATAATTTTTTAAAATTCTGTTTAAAAAGTCAAAGACATGCAGAAGGAAACCTAAGCAATATAAAGCAAAAGATGTCAATGAAAAAGTCAAAGTCACATATAAAATTTTAAAAAAATTTCCATCCAAACATAATAAAAATGAAAATCTCTCTAATGCATAAAGGACTGAATCCTTAAGTATACAGAAAACTCAAGAACCCAGAATAACTTAATCCCCAGATGTTGGGGGAATAAACCAAGATATCTCTACTTAATTCTCACTAGATGCTGACTCAGTTTCACTTTATTCTTTGTTTTACTGACTTCTGAAGTCATCTTAATTAAGAATCAAGACATAGAAAAAATAAGAGGAAACACCAAGAAAACATAGGAGAGTCCATTTAGATTATAGTACAGAAACATACAGTCTTGATCTGTGTTGTAAAAATTAAGAATTTATATTATACCAATACTATCTCTCTTAATGAAGATCTTATCAATCTCCCTGGAATAAAGCATTTAATCAAAACAAGTGATGTAATTCCCCAAAGA
This sequence comes from Sminthopsis crassicaudata, assembly GCF_048593235.1. Lineage (NCBI taxonomy): Eukaryota > Metazoa > Chordata > Mammalia > Dasyuromorphia > Dasyuridae > Sminthopsis > Sminthopsis crassicaudata. Next base: position 254,158,574 of record NC_133618.1, read on the forward strand.
AGGAAGAGTCTATTGCTCCATCATTAGAAGGAATTTATAGTGGCTGGCCCAGGAATGGCAAGGTCTATGAATCACATGAAGAGGTGTTCCTTCTGTTATTGATCAAACTGAAAGAAGGGATTTTTAAAGAGAGCAGTATCAAGAAAGCCCACATTAACACTGATCTTTGTTTTGTACTTCTAAAAACCCTAACTGAAACTATGAATTGTTTTGTTAATTAGTCTGTTTGTTTATTTTTAAATTTAGCTAGGGGCTTTGTCCTTTAATTCATAATTTCTGTAAAAATGAGTTGAACAACTTGAGGAGGAGGTCCTTTATGATTTAGCTGGAAGAGGAATGCTGAGGGTCAGATGCTTGTATATTTCATTAGTACTATGCCTTTGACAGATTTGGTAAGAATGAAAGCAGAGGTTGTTTTCTCTTCACAGTCTCCCATAACATTTGCATACCTATTATCTTAGAGCTAGAAAGGACCTCTGTCCAATCCAGGATGAACAGAAATAACTTCTATATCATTCACTTCTCCCCACCCACAAGTAGATAGACATCTAACTCTTTTCTGAAAACTTTTAGTAATGAAGAACTTAACTATCTGCTAAGGCAAGAACCCACCCCACTTTTAGACAGCTCTGCAGGTGATTTTTTTTTCCCATTGTTATTGTTGTTCAGTTGCCTTATATCCTTCAAGACAAAATGAAGAGATGAAATAAATACCAGAAATAGTAAATATGAAGTAGAATTAGGAGAACATATAGTTAGACTAAAGAAAAAGTTCCCAGAGAACTCACAATTGACTAGGAAAAAGGAAATATCCCATGAGGTGGGTAAAAGCTTTTGACTGACAGATTAGACTAACCAGAGTAAAGATCTCATTAGAGGGAATGCACTGTGAGGAGGGGGGGAGAGAGAGAGAGAGAGAGAGAGAGAGAGAGAGAGAGAGAGAGAGAGAGAGAGAGAGAGAGAGAGAGAGAGAGAGAAACTTCATAGTGATATGAACTGCCAAATCCTGTTCACATAGAATAATGTGAAATCAGAGTCTATTGTTAATTCATCCATCCTATCTTCAATTTCACAACAAACTTTTGAGACAACCTTGATGGAATTTAGCTTTCCCAGACTGTTTTATTACCATGAGTTAAGGCAATCATAATGTAAACTCTATCAACCAAAATTGCATACAAAAAGGATGTTTGCTTTCTTGAGTTTTTCTTGGCAAAAAGCAGGAGGTTTAACATTTCCTTTTCCTGTTTCATTTTACAGACTAAGAAACTGAGGTAAACGAGGAACAAATTTGAATTCTGTAAGTCTTTCTGACTCCAAGCTCAGTGATCTGTCCACTACCAACTAGCTCCCTTTCTCCCTCCCCCTTACATTGAACCAAAAACTACCTCACTGCAACTTCTATTACTTGATCCTCGTACTACCCTCTAGTGACAAGATGAGCAAGACTAATGCCTTGTCCACATAACAGTCCCTTCAAATACTTAAAGGTAAGGATGATGACAGTAGTGGTAGTGGTGATAATGATGATGTTTAATAATAAATAGCATTAGACAGGGCTTTAAAAATTACAATGCACTTTTAAATAGATTGTCTCATTTAATCTTCACAATAATCCTATGCTGCATATGCTATTACACAGAAGCAAACTGTGACTGAGAGAAGTTAAGTGATTGACCTAAGTCTTCCTAATGTCAAGTCCAGAATTATATGCTCTCTGCTACCCAGATGCTTCTCCCACTCACTTACTCAGACTCATTTAGGCCCAGAAAAGCTAAGTTCCATCTGTTTTACCACTACCACCTTCCCCCTCCTGCAGGGTCTCTGACCTGGCATTTCTGAACATACCAGAAAACACTCCCAATCCAGATTTTAAGCAACAATCTAACTGTGGCACAATGAGTTAACATTCCTGGCAGTACTACCATCAAAGCTTCAGGAAGAAAAGCTTGTCATTTATGCAAAAATTCATGAGCCATTCTCTAAATATTAAGAAATAATGCCCCAGAACTCAGGAAAAGAAGCTTTTCCTATCCCTTGTATTAGTATTGCTCATATTGCATTCAGAGGACTGGCTCCTTCCTTCATGTAGCCATCATCTATCAAACCTCATAGTCTTATTGATTAGTCTACTATTCCAGAGATTCTTTCCCTAAAAGTATTTCTAGTCTCCAGATCCTTTCTCTTGACTATTAGCAACTAGTGACAATCACTGTGTGAAGACAAAAAATGTCTTTTAAATGTTACATTTTTTTTTTCAAATATTAGAGACAGATTGGTCCCAGATTGCTACCGGCTGTGAGGATGTCTTGTGCTGAAGAAGGAGGAGGATGGACACATTTGGGAAAGAGAAAACTCTATCAGCCCACACTTGCTTTGGCCTCATAGGAGCTACCTAAGGAGGGGAGACATCTGAAGGTATATGTTTCCAGATATAGAAGCAGTTGTTTCCCTAAATAATGTCCATTTTCTGGGAACACTTGTGATATAAAATTTCAAACTTTGAGCCTTGTGATACATTGGAAAATAAGTGCTGGAATCACAATCAAGAGACTCTAAAACTTACTACTTATATAAATTGAGGAAAATCACTTTACCTATCTGAGGCTCCATTTCCAGTATAAACTGACTGCAATCATGTCCATAACCTAATAAGACTTTTCTTTGAAAGTTTAAGTTCTATAGAAATGTGATTTGTATTAAAACTCACCTTGTGAATCAATCAAATATAATCTCCTATCAACCTGACCCTAGACTAAGGGATTAGAATCACAACTGTGTGGAACAGAGAGAGATAAGGTGAAGAACTTACAGGAATGTATGAATTCTTTTTCTGTATTTTATTTTCATTATTTCTGTGTTTCCCCTATGACCTGTATAATATGTGCAGGCTCATATTTACTTTGCCTTGGCCAGCTATAAACATATTTATTTAACCTGAGCTGATGACATTTATCAATATTTGACATTTATCGATATTGAGTCTATTAGCTAGACCACTATCTGCTTGATTAAGCTTGAAAGCCTGATTTTCTGTTTCCTAGAAATCAGGAAATTTTTGGGAAACAGAAACCTTCCATTCCAATCTCTCCGAATAGCAACAACCAATTACATCCTCCCCCTCCCCTTCTCAATGCTCTCTTACTTGTGATGTAATCTCTTGTATAAAAGCTATGTATCTTTAATACTTCTTTAGCCCGCCTACCAAGAGCTTTCTCTTTCTTATCTAGTGATGGGACAGGACGGCTTATCCTCTGGAGGTTTTTAATAAACAACTTTTCTGTTTTTTACTGAATGATCTCTGAGTAGTCATTTTGGGTAAGGATTTTTTACATCCCTCACACAAGCATAGTTCCCCACTTTCAAAGCAATGATGAAAAAAAGTAATACAAGTACTTTGCATCGGTTTTTGCCTAAGAAGCTTCTTCTCCTTCACCTCCCCCCAAACAAAGAATAACATTTCAAGACTACAATTCATTTTCTTTGTGTATTAGTCCAATTATTCAATTAACTGAGTGATAGACAAAATTTACGTCTATTTCTAGGCATCTAATGTGTCTAATATTTCTAATTCCTTAGATTGCCTAATGACATCTTCTCCCATTTCACTTACTTACTAAAAGTCCCCTCAATGCCAAGAGAAACACATCCCTAGTCATCAGAGAAAGTTGTTCCTGCTATCTTCAGAGGTATTCCTGCAAGACTAGCAGCAACTAGGGTAACATGCCTTCTTTCAGGGTCCCTAAACCTCTTTGTCTCCTCCTTATTTGAGGGAAGGGAGACTTCAGGAGACCAAGCAAGGCCTTGTCTTAGAAAATTTCTAAGTCAGTGTTGAGATTCTGATTGTTTCTCCCAGCCCACCCCACCCCAAACCTACCAGTTCCAAGTCCCACAGAAATCATTAATCATAGGTCTCACTAGAACAATGAGTAGGCCAGCATATTCTGTAATCACATCACCAGTGCATCATGTGACGGTTACCGCAAAACATAAAATAGAAATCAGCCAATTAGAAAATAGCACCAACAGGATGCAGAACAGGACATTGGACCACAAACCTCAATAAATCTTTCCCTTGACATGGCACTGCAGAGATCCCCTTCTTTGCTGTTCTTGGGTGAGCCCATGCTAGTTATAAAATCGTTGCCATACATTAATACTCCTATAAGTGGGCTTTTCTGTATGTCTTCTGGGTAATTACATTTACAGTTCTATCAAGGCTTTAGGACTTCCCAATGTTAGCACATTCCTCCTATAACCTCAAAATGTACATATCTTGTGAGGAATCACTATAAAAATCCTGGTCTTGCTTTGCTGGGCTGCTATTTCAAGGAGCTTAGCCCACCTGCTGAGTATGTAAATCTCATTAAAATACCTTTTCTTGAGTAGGAGACTGTCTGAGCTTGAATTCTTTCAGAGGTGATATCATGACACATACATAATATCTCAACAAGTGCACAGAGCACCTAATCTCCACAAAGCATCCTAAATGTGGGTCATAACCTCTTATGGAGTCATGTAACTAAATGTGGGGGCCATGAAATTATGATTTATTATCAGCAAATATTTTATTTGTACACCTATTTCATATACCTATATTCCCAGGGTTGCATAAAAATTTCTGGGGCAAAAGGGGTCATGAGTGGGAAAAGTTTAAGAAGCCTTGCTAAGTACTCAGTGCAGTTTGGGGGGACAAGGCAAAGAAGGAGGAGGTGATGGATACAAGTTTGGGGAGAAGGAAAACAAAAACATTTGCCTACATTGCTTTTCACAAGATATTTACAATTGAAGACATAGAAGATTTCATTTTTTTTCTACTTTACAGAACATCCATAAATCACTGGAGAAATTTCTACTGCCACATGGAATACTATTACTTATTTCACATGTGCTCTAAAAACACATGCCAATTTTAACATTAGGCTAAGCCAAATATATTTTTTAAAAGAAAAAAATCATAAAATATATTCTAGAGCCAATTAGTATGGACTAGTTAAATTATTTCCCATACTATGGGTCTCCTTCCATTAATACAGACAATAAGGATTTTTCTATCGATGTCTGGAGAAGGGGATGTTTTCCAAGCTGAACTGGACATTTTTATGGATGATACTTCTTACTCACTTCCTCTTACCTACTGACTTAGTGGAGATGAAGCCAGATTTCCTATTCCATTAGCACAGAACTAACTTTTCACAAAACAATAGAAATTATTCCCTAGCAGTGGAGAGTCTCAGTGGACAGTTCTAATTCTAGCACCTATTCCTTTTCATTGTATCTCCAGGTAGAATATAAGAAGGTAAAGTACTATGGGACAAGGGCAAATGAGCTAAAAGAGAAATCAGAGTTCTATCCAGGTTCTGCAATTGAATTTCTTCATTACTTTTTTCTGAGATTATAAAAAAGAAAAGGTTGTCCTAAATGCTTTCCAAAACCCCTCCCAGCTCTAACATTTTATGTATCTATAAGACCCATTCTCTCACAATCACAATGGCCAGAATCCAACCTATAGAAAAAAAGAAAAAGAAAAAAATAATTTTTTCACCCCACAAGTGGGTGAAACAACTTCAGCCCTTCAGGAACAACAATTATTGTGAGCATTTAGAGAATAAGGTCATAACAATGGCTTCCCTTTTTCTTTCCTTTTTGACATTTCTTTTCTCATCAGATTTTTTTTTGGTCATTCATCTCTCATGCTTGTGACAGATTCAGTCAAGTTGTCAGCTGTTTAGCAAATGGAATGGGAATGATCTCCCTCTCTTTCCTTCTCTTCACTTTAGTAGAAAAAAGGAACAAAAAGGATTTTAAAAATTTGTATTGGGGACAACAAACAAAATGGTTCTATTGAACTTTACTCTTCTCACCCTATTTTACAGAGAGATGAGCCAACATCCCCATTGTGGGTCTTACATTTAAGGCCTTGATCTAATAACATCAACCAGAGCATGAAGAAAAAGCAATCAATTTATCAAGGATATGACTATAATGGACAATCAAATCAAAGGAAGATGAGAAATTAAGCTCCTACTATTTGTCCTGGCAGAGATGCAAGTCTTACTAGGACAGTAGAAAAAACTACTGAATTCACCTATTTCCAACTTATGCATCATCTTCTTGCATAGGCACAAAGGGGCCTACTACTGAGAAATATTTCCTAGGGATGAGAAACTAAATTCACTCATAATGAATCAGATGCATAGCTCTAAACCTGACCTTCAAGACATGCCATAATCATTCTACCCTTCTCTTAAACAAACTCTGTGTCCAGGCTCTCAAATGTTAGGGAAAAGAGGGGAAGATATAAGCATTTAATAAATGCTAGGTACGATACTGTGCTAAGCTTACAAATATTATCTTGTTCAATCTTCACAACAATTCAGTCCTTGGAGGTAGATGCTATTATTATCCCCATTTTACAGTTTAGGAAATTGAAAAAAACAGTATGTTGGGTTTTTTTTGTCCAGAGTCTCCTACCTATTAATTATCTGAGGTTGGATTTAAATTCAAGTTTTACTGACTTCAAACCTAGCACTCTATGCATTTGTAGGGCCCATACTAGATTATACAAATTTCAAACTCATTGTTTTTCACATAACCACTATTAGGAAAAACAGAAGAGGAAAACCCAAGACCACCATGTCTGAGCTGCTCCAAATTTCTCATGATTTTTACCTAACATCCGTTACTCCCTTCCCAAAGTCTAGCACATTGTACTTCATGGATACATTGTACTGATCTGGTTAGGGTTAAACAAGCATTGAAGGTGGTGTAAAGTGTGTTTATGTACCTTCTCTAATGGAACTCCTAATGCTAATGTCAATAAACATTGTAGCTTTTTACTATAGTATCCTCCATGAAGAAGTCTGACTGCTGTAAAAACACATATGCTGGAAAATTTTATATACTTAGCTACAAAATTGTGTTAAACCCAAAAGGGTGAGTACTCTCCTCTCTATATCCCTACATGTTATCAATATTAACCAGCTCTCCCAAGAAAAGGAACTGAAAAATTATGGAAACAAAATGAAAGGAAAAACAGTTCCTTTCCTCTAAGGATTATCTGAGTCTGTATGGGTAGACTATGTAAGTAAGAGAATTAGCCAAGAGATGTCTGTCATGATGAAAGAAGTCTAGAATTTTCAAGACAAAGTACACTTAAGACTAATTATGATAATGAAAGCAACTTCAGGATGTTTCACATAGCCTTAGTTGCCAAGGAGATCTGCATCTCAAGCTGCTACTGCCCAAACCTTCCATCATGAGAGAAACCGAAGCTGTCTGAAGAAATGACTGAGATACTTGGGGGTTGTCGCAATAAGGCAAAGATAGAATTTAAAAATTCTCCCTCCAGTTCCAAACTAAAGCTCTCAAGGAATTGTAACAACAAGTAAATACTTGGGCACAACCAATTCATTGAAACTACATCCTATTCTTTGGGTGTCTGTTAACATCAAGAATAATTTTTCTTTTAATACAGAAATCAGCCTAGACTGAAAAAGGGATCACAGACAACAGGGTGAGGAGTAGGGGTAGTATCCCAAGGCTGGCACTCAGTGAGTTATTTTGAGAAGACTATGGAATAAAAAAGAAATGGCTTCCTGTGACAGGAGAAGGAACTTCCCAAAGGTGCCAAACCCTAGAGCAGATGTGGACTCACCCTCTTAGGAAGGCTGTAAGTGCTGAAAAAGATGTTTTCTGACAAGAAGAATGTTGGAATAATCTGAATAGCTTATGATGTAGGTTCTAGTCAAGAAAATATTGATAAATTAATAAAGGGAAAGAAAGAAACAGAACAGAGTATGGGGACAGACATGATATACGTGTTGGGATATAATGGGATTGGTTTGGAAAACACAGAAAGAGGAACAGAGCCAAAAATACTGTCAGAAAGCTGGGGCTCATGAAGCTTTGACTATTTACAAAATAACCCATTACCAACACTTAGCATGTTCCCAGACAGTGCTCAGTTTCTACGTCCTCAAGAAGTCACAAGGTCAGCCAATTATGGGATTCCAGAGTCTCTGAGACAGAAGCCATTGAAATAGCTTTGAAATTCCTTCCATTACAATATGGAACCTGCCATGGAGTATAATGGTCTTTAGACTAGGCTACCTGCAAGGTTGAAGTAGAATTTAGAAAGCTTTATGAGTGTATTTAAATACCTAGTGTACACATATTCATCACACCCACATATTTAGTGCATACCAAAGTAGCATTCATATATTATATCTTACACTGTGCACATACACTGGATATGTGAGCCTGATGAAGTTGTATATACTTGATGCATTATGTGACCATGTGGATACATGATACATTGTGAATTCCAGATATATATATATGTGTGTGTATGTGTGTGTGTGTGTGTGTGTGTGTGTGTGCTTGTATGCAAAGGTTGTCTTAAAAGTCTTAATTCAGTTTTAAGCTATTAAAATTTTAAACTGCATTAAGACTTTCAGGACATGTTGTATCACATGCATTCATTATACATATATTATTGTGCTTGTTCATTCATATATAGTATGAGGTATGTATGTACCTACATATATTCATATATATTCATATATGTTCATAATCTATAAGAAGTTTCTGGGAGCAGATACAAATTCAGGTCTTTCTGACTTCAGGGCTAGTGTTCTACCTACAACATCACATATTTATGTGCAGAACACAAAGGACAAAAGGCCAATAAAATCGTGTATACTCTTTGACCTCGCCATACTACTACTAGGTCTGTATCCCCAAAGTCATAAAAACAAAAAGGAAAAAGACCTAGATGTACAAAAATATTTATAGTGGCTCTTTTTTTCTTAATAGCATGTTATTTTTTCCAATACATGTAAAAATAATTTTCAACATGCATTTTAATAAGATTTTGTGTTCCACAGAAGGGAGTACAAGGGATAATGTTGTAAAAAAAAATTACCTATGCATATGTACTGTCAAAAAATGTTATAATTATAAAAATTAATTTAAAAAATTAAAAATTAAAAAAAAGATTTTGTGTTCCAAATTTTTTTCTCTCCCCCCCAACCCCAAGATGGCAAGAAATTTGATATAGGTTATAAATGTATAATACTTTTAAATATATTTCTATATTTGTCATGTTGTACTAGAAAAAATAAGATCAAAAGGGAAAAAACACAAGAAAGAAAAAGCAAACAAACAAACAAAAGGTAAAAAAAAAAAAGGTACTTTATTCCACATTCATAATTTTCTCTCTAGATGTGGATGGCATTTTCCATCCCAAGTTTATTGGAATAGTTTTGGATCACCGCATTGCTGAAAAGAGCTAAGTTCATCACAGTTGATCATCATATGATCTTGTTATTAGTGTGTACAATGTTCTTCTGATTTTGCTCATTTCACTTAGCATCAGTTCATGTGAAGTTTTACTAGGCTTTTCTGAAATCAGGCCACTCATCATTTCTTATAGAACAATAATATTCCATTGCATGAATATATCATAATTTATTCAATCGTTCACCAACTGATAGGCATCCACTAAATTTCAAATTCCTTGCCCTCTTTTAGTAGCTCTCTGGGATAGAGATCTAGTAGGGACACTGCTCAATCAAATGGTACACAGTTTTATAGCCCTCTGGACATAGTTACAAATTGCTTTTCAGAATGTTTAGATCAGTTTACAACTCCACAAACAATGCATTAATGTCCCAGTTTTCTCACATCCCCTCCAAAATTTATATCATCTTTTCCTGTCATCTTAGCCAATCAAATAGGTGTGAAATGACACTTCAGAGTTGTCTTAATTTGTATTTCTTTAATCAATGGTGATGTAGAAATTTTTTTCAGGACTATAAATGGCTTTACTTCCTTCATCTGAAAATTGTCTATTCATTTCCTTTGACCATTTATCATTTGGGAAATGACTTGCCTTCTTATAAATATGACTCAGCTCTCTATACATTTAAAAAATGAAACCTTTATCAGAAACACTGACTATAAAAACTGTTTCCCAGCTTTCTATTAGCTCTTTTCTGGGGACAAGAAATTGGAAACTGAGGGGATGCACATCAACTTGGGAATGTCTGAATAAATTGTAGTGTGACTATTGAGCTATAAGAAATGATGAGCACCTGGGAAAAGTTCCGTGAACTGATGCATTTGTAATGTTATCAACCATGAATGACTTAGCTGTCTCAGCTGTACAATGATCAGGACAATCCTGAAAAACTTTTGTTGAAAAATGTCATCCGTACCCTGAGAAAAAGCTGATGGTATCTGAATACAGATTGAAACATATTTGTTTAAACTGTCTTTTTCTTGAGATTTTGTTTGCTTAGGTTTTTTTTTGGTTTCTGGTTTTTTATTTTTTACAATATGACTATTATGGAAATGTTTTGCATGACTACACATGTATAACCTAGATCAAATGGTTTGCCTTCTCAATGGTGGAGAAGGGGAGAGGAAGGGAGAGAATCTGGAACTTAAAACTTTTAAGATGAATGTCAGAAATTATTTTTACATTGAACTGGGAAAAAATACTAAATATATTTTTAAAAGAAAGGAAAAAAATTAATGTTAAAGGCAGAGACTGACATGTTTTTTCCTTGTATTTCCAGAACTCACCACAGTGTCTTGTGCATAATAAGCACTTAACAAATGCCCAGTGAATGTTTCCTTTCATAATTATCCTTCCTTCATTTTGGTTAGTTGCCAATATTTCCATTCTTTTAAGAAGAAGGTAGATAGTGTCCTTCTCAAATCTACTAAATCCGACAGTAAAGTTCAGGAGCCTGTCATAACAAGGAAACAGATTTGGGGCCTAATCCCAATTCTACAACTTAGCCACTGAGTGACCTTGAAAGTCATGTTATGTTCTTCTGTTTTTGTTGTTATTATTATCGTTTTCTGATCCACAAAATAAAACCTCTGGACTCTAGATGGTTTCTTGCATCTCTGCTATCCTATTACTCCATCTTGGATCCTGATTCACTTTGACTATGTATTTTGTTATTTGGAGAATCACAAACAAAATCATACAATTGACATCTCTCAGGGCCTTTCTTTCCCCATCATGGCATTCTATGACTTCTTGTCCAATTTTCCCCAAGATTTTCCCTTTTATGGAAATATCTACTTCTCTCCTGATATGATATGGCCTAGAGAGATCCTCTCTACAATCATGCCCTGTCTGTCTGCTACCTCAGAATGTAAACTATTTCTTTGAATATACAGTAATTCTACTGTGTCCATTTTTACCCTCAAACAAAAAACAGAATTTGAGCATTTGAAGGGTACTTCAGAGAGTATTTAGTTCAATAGGATTCCCTCTTCATAAAATCCTCTAGTGATCATGCAGCCTCTATTTGAAGACTTCTATTGATCTACTCTTTTGGGATAACCCATTCTATTTTAAACAGAATCAATTCCCTTTCTTTCTACTACTCAAGTGACAAGTTTGAATTTCAATTGATTAAAGTATTAAAGTCTTCATGAGAAATTTACCAAATTATAAGTGATCAAAGGCTATAGATAGACAATTTTCCAAAAGACAATTTTCTATAAACAAACATGTAAAAAATGTTCCAATTCACTAATAAGAGAAATAAAATTGTAAACAACTATGAGATTTTACCTCATATCTATCAAGCTGATAAAAATGATGAGGTAAAGTCAATGTTGAAAGGTATATGGCAAGAAAGGCATACTGATATGCTATTTCTGGAACTGTGAATTGGTCTAAGTGTTCTGAAAAATAGTTAAGAATTATTTGCTAAAAATCTCTAAAATGTTCATACTCTTTAACCCCACTACTAAAGTATATACCCCAGAGGGATCAAAGGTAAAAACAAAAGTCCCAAATAGACCAAAGTATTCATAATAGAAATTTTTGTGGTAGCAGTAGTATTATTAGTATAAATAATGAAAAATGAAAACAAGATAAAAATATTAATAATAATAACACATAATTATATATTGCTCTAAAGTTTGTAAAGAACTTATATGCATTAGCAAAACACCAGAAGCAATGTGGTTACCCTGAAATGCTGGAGAAACTGAGGCAAGATAGAGATTAGAGAGTTTTTCAATAATTTATTAAAAGGGAGAGATTTGCTGGAACCAAATGGATCCATGATTTGGTCCTGGGCTGAATGAGATTATGATCTCTAAGAATCCACCCTCCAGCCAACATCCAGTAGCCCATTCGAGTTCCCAATGACATATTTATACACAGTAGCTAAACAAAGGCAGGGGGGTGGAGTCAAACTCTGGTGAGCAGGAATCTCCAGGCCGGAACCATAAATCTGGTTCTGACAGTTTGGGACCATAAATTCTAACAAACTAGGAGTTTAAAAAAATGTCTGACTACAGGCACAAAGTCTGGAATCCCTCTTTCTGAGTTTACACATTGATAATTTATAACCTTAGAGCAAATAGCCCTGAGTTATATCAGTCTTCATGAACCAGAGGTGGGGTTTGCAACTAAGAAGATTGAGGCAGAACAATTAAGGAAACCAAGGCAGGACCAATTAGGGCAACTGAGTCAGGACAATTAAAAGAGAACTGTGGCACAACAACCCATGAGTTGAAAAATGTCTAAATAAATTGTTGTATGTAAATGTAATCAAATAAAAAGAGCACCATAAGAAATAATAATTATAAGGATTTTTCTGTTTTTTATTAAATTTTCACTTTATTTTGATTCTAAATTTAACAAATTCCTAATAAATCATTGTTTTAACATATTTGGTTAAAGTAGAAGTAGCAGATCTAAGGCAGATTCAAATTCTTCTTGCACCTAAATCTAGCATATTTATTATTTCATCCAGGAATAAAACCTAGATGTATGTCATCCTCTACCCTCTCTCACCATCACCCTTTCCCCTCTTCCCAGAACCAATCTGTTGTCAGTATCTCTTAACATCTCATCTTCATATAACCTTTTCTCTCTAGCCTGGCATGATCTGGGGGCAGGTTCTCATTTCCACACACATGGACAGTACCCCCAATATCTGCCACAAATCTCTCCCCACTCCAATCTATCTTCCATTCAACTATCAAAGTGATTTTCCTAAAGTAAAGTTTAATCATATCATCTCCTTTCTAAATATATTCAGGGACTATTGATGGTGAGTTGATAGAGAAATGAGTTCAAATACAGCCTCCAACATTTACTAGCTGTGTAACACTTCGCAAGTCATTTGTCTCAGATTGTTCAATTATAAATTGGAGATAATTGCAGGATTATTGTGCAGATCAAATGAGGTAATATTTGTAAAAGCACTTCAGCACAGTTCTTGATACATTGTAAGAACCATAAAAATTCTTAATCCCTTTTCCCACTTCAATGTCCTCCACTGGCTCCCTCTAATCTCCAGAATCAAATATAAAATTGTCAATTTGGCATTCAAAGCCCTCCTAGTCTTCTTATATCTCACCAGTGATATTAGCCTCCTTGCTATTTCCTCAAACAAGGTTGTTTCCATTTCCTCCTGACTCTGCATATATTATCATGGAATGCTGCCCCTTCACATCAAGTCCCAGGTAAAATCCTATCTTTTACAAAAAGCCTTCCCTAATCCCCCTTAATTCCCATGCCTACCCTTTGTGGATTATTTCCCATTTATGCTATATATAGCTTGTTTATACAAGATAGTTGTACATAGTTGTTTGCATGTTGTCTCCTAAATTGGAGTATGAGCTCCTTGAGAAGGACTGGCTTTTTAGCACAATGGCTGCCACATAGTAAGCATTTAATAGATGTTTATTAACTGAATGACTGATTGACCAAGCTGCCTCCCAAAAGAGGACATCCACTCAAGGAAGTAAAAAATAGAAGCCAAGGTCTAGCATTTTACAAAATATATACTGCAGCTCTAAATGGTATCAAAAAACTAAAAAAATACATGCGCATCAAGCAGGGAACAAATGACTAAAAAAAACAAACAAAAAAACCTGTTGGAATATACAGGAGAGCTGCTGGAATACATGGGAGCCACCTGACAGTGTCTGCTGGGGATCCAACCCAGAATGGATTTGCTCTTGGGAAAGGATGATTCAAGGAGACTGAGAGGCAGTTGTTGTTCTCTGACCTCTCTCACTAAGAGACTGTTGCATTGTCTGACTTCTCTCCTCTTCCCCTGCCTCCAATTTATCTCATTCCCAGTCCACAACACTTGTGTCAGCAAAGGCTGTCTCCTTCAGATGTTATGATCCACAACTATGGAGGCTCTAGGAGAATTGACCTGTCTCTTAACAAAAACCAGCCCTCTCCGCCCCCCCCCCCCATCCAAAAAAGCCCATAAAATGTAATGGAATGTTATTGTGCAATAAAGAATTATGAGCATGAAGAATTCTGAGAAACATGAAAATTGTTTTTTAATTGATGCAGATCAAAATAAGAAAACCCAAGAGAACAATATATACAATCACTACAACATAAATGAACAAAAGCACCAAAAAAAGAAGCTTGAATTCTCAATAGTGTAAAAACCACTAAGGGTCCTAGAGAAATGATAGTAATCCAGAATGGTACATATATCATCAGTCAAAGTTTCTATATCTGATGGCTTTGTCTAAGCATTTTTTGGTTACACTTAGGTTAAATCTGGAAGGGGATGGGGGGTGGAATGGAATGTAAAAAACAATGGGCATCAATAAAACATTTTAGGATTTAATAAAGCATTTTTAAAGCAATGGCAGCTAGGGCAATATTGCTGCTCCACTGCTCTGCAAAATTATTATCATTAATAATGGTAATATTTTATTTCATGTCATCAATACTTCTAATTATAATTAGTGGAGACACTAGAGAGAAATAAACATTCTTCCAGCATTGTTATTTTCCACTTGAACTTCTTAAGTTTTTTGTCCTGCTTAGAAGTTTCTTGGGTTTACTGGGAAGGCTTAGAAGTAGGATTAGGATGTCTAACAGCAAACAATTAACTGCTATTTGATGTTTTCCATCCTACTGGGGTTGCAGGTTCTAATAATGGATTCTAAGAGCTTAGTCAGTCTAAGCCCCTCCCTGTTCTCCTTTCCCTAGACAACTTCTACCATGCCTCACTGGAAGATTAATTCTCTGCCTGGTTAGTTCTGGAGCCAGGTTCTTGGCATTTAGCTCATGCCAGAATCTGGCTTCATCTCACTGGCATGTAACCTTAATGTGCTCATTAGCCAATTACTTCTCCTGGGTTTTGGTAATGTTATTCCCTAAGGATTATCTAGGTTACCTCTAGAAGACTGGGAAACAAATCCCATCCACACATTTAAGAAAGATGTTACAAGCTACAAGACTGGAACCTGGGGCACAATGGATTAACACCTCCCTCTCCCTCTCCCCTCCCACATTTGGCAGGACAAAGATTACCTAAAGGAAAAGGGCCCATAGCTCCCCTGATACAGAACAGCAGTGAATACTCAGCAAGACAAAACCATTCATTCTTCCAAGTTCATCAGGTCTGGCAGTTTATGCTGCTGATTTGGAATTTTATCTGGCCAAATCTAATAGCTTTCTGCTTTCAGAATTGGACTCCTGGGTGCTGCATCCAATCATCTAAAAGTAGCCTTGAATCTCAACCATGTTCTTAGGGCAGAAAATGCAAATGCAATTACTTTTTAAAAATGGTACTTTTGGGACACTGGGCTTGGTGAGAAGAACATACTTTGTAGAGGAGTAGGGAGAGAAGTTGGTTCAGTATCATCCATATGAATCAGACCACAGACTTCTAAGACTATTGTATTTGGGGGAAGTCAGGAATTTGTGAGAGGAAAAAAATTGGATGGATGAGGAGAAAAAATTCTTCCTCTCATAAATTTCTTATTTCCTCAGTCTTCTATAACATGCAAATTAGTACCAAAAGGAAAGGCCTTTAAATGTCTATTAATATCATCTTCCATTTATAAAAAACTTATGGTTTACTTAAGCACTTTCCTCACCTGAAAAGCACAAGTATTACTATTTCTATTTTACAAATAAGAAAACTGAAATTCAGAGAGTTAAATGAATTTTCCCTAGTCACAAAATTTAGCAAGTTGCCAGAGGCAGAATTGAACCCAAGAGGCCAAACTTCAGTGTCAGTCCTGTTCTTTGGAGTATGTTGCCCTTTATGAAGGCCCCTTATTGCTCCAGAACAGGCTGTTTCCAGAATCACCCTGCAGTTAAAGAGAAATGAGGGATGAACTTGAACTGAAAGAAATGACCTTTTTGCAAAAAAGTCTCATCCTGTCTGTATCAAGGTCTCCGCTCCTCTTCCCAATGTCCACCCTTTACACAAATGATAACCTCAGCATGACTAGTGAATGGAGACCCTGCTGACTCTATAAATATGTCCCTGCATCTGGAAGATCTAGGCTAGAAGCCAGAAAATCAGGAAGACAAATGGATCTGTCTGAGCTATAGTCATACAAAAGGTACTTCTGAAAAAGAGTCCTGCCAGAATTTCCAAGCTCCTTTATGAAGCAAAAATCTAGCATAAATATCACAGCACTCTCTTCTGAGGGTCCAGAATTGTAGGAATTTTATACCCCACCATTCTCCATATCATATCTCCCTAACTACTGAACATCCAGTGCCTTCAAAGCTGCTCAACACCTCTACCCAGCTATAGTATTCTAAGATGTCTGAGGAAATTTTCAGGAAATGCTCCAAATGATCCTTTCACCATCCTTCCCAGACATGTGCTGGCTCAAATTGCTTCCATACAATGATTTTAACAGGAACACAATGCCCTACCCCAGACCTATTTCTAAAGATAAGATGATACAAACTGCTCCAACTGTAGGTGAAAAAAACCCAGGAGTGCTCTTTTTCTCATACTTCAGGAAGCTTGTTTGCCATGGATGCTTTGATCAGAAATATTCTCCTGGGAAAATATAGAGAGAGTCAGGCTTCCTTTATTAAAGACAGAGATGCAGTGAGTGAGGTGAAAAAAGCTTTCGTCTAAAAGATTCCAGTCCCAGACAGCTCTGACCCTGGCTTACCTTTGTGACCTTATATAAGCCACTTCCCTTTCTGGGCCTCAGTTCTCCATTTCTATAAAGAGAGTTTTACTAAACGACCTCTAAATGTCTACAATTTTAAGACCTTGAAATTTAATCAAGAAAGCAAACATTTATTCAGGTACTCCTACGGCTCTGGAACTGCACTATGAAAATCAAGCAGTTCCTTCTCTCAAGGGCCTTATATTCTATCAGGGGAGATAACATATACATGCAAGTTTATGCAGAATAAGTGCAAAAAAAGTGCAGGATCATTTAGGCTGGAGGATACTAGCAGTTAGGAAGAATTAGGAAATGTTTTGTTTAGAAAGTAATTCTCCATGATGCAGGGCTGATCAAGTGTCATGATTCTCGTGTTCTCAGTTCTTCCAACCTGAATCCCTAATAATGAGCATCTTTTTTCCTCTTTTCTTCTTTTTGTCAGATTTTTATTGATGTCTTTTGTTTTTGTATCACCTCCATTTCCCTCTTTATCCCTCTCCCTGTCACCTCCTAGAAAGAATCTCTTCTTACAAAAAAAAAAGAAAAGAGAAAAACATTCAACAAAACTAATAATTACATCAAAAAAATCTGATTTTGTATGTCATGCTGCACAGCTATTAGACCCTTCATGGGCATCTTCCTAGGAGAGCTATCAAAGATTCATGCAGGAAGTCAAGATGCTCTATGGAAATGAACTAGCTTCAGCCTCTAGGAAAACAAAATCAAGGAGCAAAACCATTTCCAATAATCTACAAATGTCTCTCTTCTGCCTCCTCCAACTCAAGGGAATCAAAAGCACCAAAAGCATTTTAAATCTTTAGCTTAAGAAGCCTCCTTAGAGACTGATGAAAGAGAAGAGAGGAGATAGCAGAAATGGCCAAGATCAGATAAGACCTCGATGGCAAGATACTATATATTCTTACACAGACTGAACCAAAATAGATGAAGCCACAATCTCCTCAAATTTTCCGGGGGCCTCTTTAAAAGGACCAAAAAACCGGATCCTATGCTAACACCTAGCAAATCTATTGCCCCTAGCCACAATTTTTAAGGGACATTTCATCTCACCCCCATTCATTATAATCAGAGCCTGTAGTTTAAAAAAAAAACTGGGTAGTAACTCATCCCCTAGAGTCCTGGCTCCTTGAAGCTAATGGATGGAGAATGAGAGAATAAAGGAGTAGTGCTGGGTTTGGTCATACCCAGAAGAGATTTCTATCCTCCTTAATAGCAACAAGCACAAATTCACTCACTCAGCAAAGAGCTAAAGGGCTATTTTCCCCAGCACACATTTTCATGACTTAGCACCTCCCAAGCTAAAAATCCTTAGTGTCAGTGACTTTCCAAATGGTGCTAATTTGCTCTCCCATTAAGGTCCTTCCTCCCCCACTTCCTATAATCCTCAGCAACAGGGCCAGAAGTTAGTTCTAAATAAAAAAGTAGGTTCTTCCTACCAGGTAGGATATCCCCAGAGCACTCAATACATTCCTATCTCATGACAAAAATTAATCAAGGACTTTCTGGGCTGGGAGGAATTTGACAGTAATTTAGTATAAATTCCCATGCAGTGAAGGAGCCTCCTCTGTGTCATCCCTGACAATGTCATCTATAATCTGCTTGAACCTTTCCATTGATAGAAAGCTCATTTCCTCCAGAGACAATCTATTCCCCTGACCACAAAGATCTCTCTCACAAGAAATCAGAAGCTGCATTCCTCTAACAAATACTTCTTTGTCCTAGTTCTGTCCCCTGGATATATATCTCCTGCTATACATATAAAAGAATTAAAATTCCTCTTCTGCATGAAAGCAATTCAAATAGGTGAAAAAAACAACCAGGGCAATGCAATTCCACAAAAAAAATTATTTAGGACTTCCAGTGCACAATAGATGTGCTGGAGGTGATTAAAAATTTGGACCAAATATAGTTGCTTCCCCCTGCCCTCATGGATAATTAAGAGCTAGAAGGGACTATAAAATCCATCCAATACAATCTCTTCATTTAATAGCAGGAAACAGTCTCAGAGAAGTTAAGTGATTTGCAAGTAGCAAGTGATAGATCCAGGATTTAAATCCATGTTTTCTAACTCCAAACACAATATTCTCCCCACTGTACTTTTTACCAGTCTGGTAAGGGGATGTGACCCATATACAGAGAACTTTAAATACACAAGAATGTGAGACAGTTGTAAGAAGTACAAATCAAAGCCATTGGGGAGGTACAAGGAAGAATTACTAGCTAGGAGGTTTTAGAAAAGACTTCATAAAGAAGGCAGCATGTAAAGTGGTCCTTTAAAAGATGGGAAGAAATTCATCAAACAAAAGGAGACAATAAAAGCATTCTAGGTATAGGGAATGACACAAACAAATGGACAGAGACAGGAAAGTGGAAAATATGGTTGAGGGCAAAGAATAACCCAGTTGACTATAGGGCATAGAATACACAAATGAAAGTATTATGAAGTTAAAAGCAGAAAATTAAGGTTGTCAAGGATTTCTGCCTACCAGAAACAACCCTGGCTCTGGTGTCTTCCTACCTTTTAACCTTACTTCCAAACTCCATAATAAACCTCTTTTATCAATCTAGGTTTTTGGGTCTGTAAATTCCTTTACAGAGGGCTCTTGCACCACTACTAGACCTCATTTAACTCCGTATCCTTGTGCCAAATCCAAAGGGGTTGCAGGGGAGCTCTATTTGACTTCCTGTACCCCGAACCTGCCATTAGACCTCAATTAAACCTAATTTCATTTAGGTACCCCTTATCTAGTTCTCATCAAGGTGATACATGATTGCAGAGGGCCATGAATGCCAGGCAAAGACAATTTGGAAGAATAGAAAGGTCCCTGACTATGTAGTCTAAGAATACCAATCACTACCTGTGTGACCTTGAAAAGATCACAGCTTCAATGGGCCTCATTTCTCTGAAGGACAAAATGAGATGGTTAGGCTAAATCAATGGTTCTCAAACTTTTGTTCTTAGTATATATTGTTTAAATCTGTCCAAAGATTTTTTGTTTATGTAGGTTATATGTGTAGATATTTACCATATTTGAAATAAAAACTAATTCTAAATTTGTAGATCCTCTGAAAGGATTTCAGAGACTCCCCTGCCCCAAGATTCAATGGACCACAATTTGAGAAGCCCTGAGATAGATGACCTCCAAAGGCCTTTCTAGAGTTTTGATCTTATGAAAAGAACTTGAACTTAGACAAAAATCATTAGTAGCTACCTATTTTGCAAAAGAGTTACATGTCCAAGTCTTCACTTAAGGAAGATTAGTTTGAGAATGAAGGACAAATTGGAATGGAAAAGAATAAAGGTAAGTGGATGAGTCACAATGAAAGCCTGTAATGGAGTCTGACATTGAGAACTGAAGGAAAAGAAAGACGGGAAATACATTGCTAAGGCAGAATCAATAGGACATGGTAACTGATGAGATGTGATAACTAAAAAGAAAAGCATCAAAGATAATAGCCAAGCTTTCAAATGGCAAGGCCACTTCCCACAAAGTAGTGAAACCCGAAGAGGAAAAAATTATTGGGGAAAATATAAGATCACTTTTGAACATGTTGAGTTTGAAGTTCCACACTTTGATATAGGGATAGGAATCTTAGAACCCATCTAGTTTTTTTTTTTTTCTCATTACTTTATCCACCTGTTTTTTAGCTTCTTAATATATTTCATTTTTTCCAATTACATATAAAGATAGTTTTCAATATTCATATTTGAAAGGTTTTGAGCTGCAAATTTTTCTCCCTCTGTCCCTCCCTAAAACAGCAAGCAATCTGATATGTTATTCATGTACAATTATGTTCAACATACTTCCACATTAGTCATGTTGTGAAAGAAAAATCAGAGCAAAAGGAAAAAAAACACAAAAAACCACAAAAAACAAAAAATGTAAATAATATGCTTCAATATGCATTCAGATTCCAAAGTTCTTTCTCAAGCTATGGATGGCCTTTTCCATCGTGCGTCCCTTAGTCTTGGATCGTTGCATTGTTAAGAAAAGCTAAGTTTATCATAGTTGTTCATCACACAATGTTGCCATTACTATGTACAACGTTCTCTTGATTCTGCTCAATTCACTCAGCATCATTTCATATGAGTCTTTCCAAGGTTTTCTGAAATCAGCTTGCTCTTCGTTTCTTACAGAACATCGGGATTTCATTACATTCACATAGAACATGTGTTCATCCATTCCCCAATTGATGATCATCTTATCAATTTTACTTGCCATCACAAAAAGAGTTGCTATAATTATTTTTGTATATATGGGTCTTCCTTTTTTATGATCTCTTTGGGATATAGACCCAGTCGTGATACTGCTGGATTAAAGGGTATGACTGTTTTATAGCCCTTTGACTATAAATCAGTTCATGACTTCACCCACAATGCATTAGTAGAAATCATCTAGTCTTAACTTTCTCATATTCCGAAAGAAGAAATTGAGAACACCAAGGTAGTTATTCTTGGAGGCAAATGGAAAGAAATTCTGGAGCTCAGAAAAGAGATGAGGACTTATGTGGCACAGTGGAGAGAATGTTGAGCCCCAAATCAGGAAGATCTGATATAGAAGTACCTGGCACACAATAATCACTATATAAATGTCAGCTATTATGATTATTTAAATAGAGATGACAATAGAAAGTATAGGATTATCTCAGCAACTACCCCATGTATTCTCCAAGATAAAAGTCCACATTCCTGGAATGTCTATGACATGGTTTCAAGTTTCCCCATCATTCTAGTAACCCCACAAAGAAAAAAAAATGGCAAGAAATTTTCTAAGCTGGAATCAACAAATGTTTTAGCTTCTTAAAAATGTCCCACTGCTCCCAAATCTCTTCCTAGCTTTCCTTACAGTGTCTCTATGAGATAGGTGATCCAACTTCCATCATCCAGCATCTAGGTGATAACAGTGGATAAAGTGTTGGGCTTGCAATCTGGAAAACTTGAAATTCAAATCTAGCCTCAGATACCTAAGAGCTGTATGATTCTGGATCAATCTTTTGACCTCTCTGAGCCTCAGTTTTTTCATCTATAAAATGGAAATAATAATAGCATCTATCTCATAGAGTTATTTTGAATATCAAATGAAATAGCATATGTAAAGTCCTTTGCAAAACTTAAAGTGCTATATAAATGCTAGCTATTATTGTCATCATTACCATTACTTCACAAATGACATATTGTGTTACCTAGGATCTAATCTGTGTTATCTATAAAATGGAGATTAAAAACACCCTTTATTGTCTGTGGTACTGCCCCAAACCCTACTGTACATCAGTAAAACTGTAATTTCCATAAAATTTATGAGTCACCATCAGAAAAAGTGCTCCCTATAAAACAACTATCCTAGAGAAATACAATTATCTCCATCTCTGATTGGAATGTGCATATGGATACTACAGAAAAACACACACATATACATAGCTCATCCCCTAAGAATACTGGAGAATAGAATGACAGGATTGAAAGGAATCTCTGAGACCATCTAAGTTAGCCTATATGAAATTGAACAAAAGTCCTCTTTGTTATATAGCTGATACATGATCATTCTGACTTTTCTTGAAGGCTTCCAATGAGAAGGAACTCAATAGCTCCTGAGGTAGACCATGTCTTTTCTGGATTGCTCCAACTGTTAGGAATTTTTCTCTGCCAATAAACCTAAATCTGCCTATTTGCAACTTCTATTTACTATTCCTCCTTTTATCCATTAGGACCAAGCCAAAAAAAAAAAAAAACCCTAGTATTTAGTTCTTCTTCCTTGTGATAGCCCTTCAAATATCTGAAGACAGCTATCATGTCCCCCAATGTCTTCTCCAGATAAAACAGTCCTGGGTTTTTCAATTGATCATCATATAGCATTATCTCAGGGCATCTTCACCATCCTTCAGGATGCTTTTTGGATTAACAACGTCTTCCCTAAAATATGATACCTAAGACTGAATGTAATATTTCAAATGTGGTCTGACTGGAGTATCAGTGGAGACTCTACTTCTCTTAATGCCTTCTAAGATTACGTTAGTTACATTGGCTAACATATCAGATTACTGATTCATATTGAGCTTGATTCCATTAAATCTTATGTAGATAAATTTGTTATCTTACTTATAGTATACCTGGAGTTGATTTTTTGTACCTTAGACAAAGACTATATTTGCAACTTTTAAATTTTATAATATTCCATTGGGGCCAATGCATTGTTGTACCTTGAATCAAAAATGATATATATCATCCCTAGATTTCTGCCACTTACAAACTTGAGGAACAAGGTCATCCAAGCCTTGATCCGGTCAGTAACAGCAAAGGGCCAAGGATGAAAGTCAAGCTTGTTGATCAATAGATAACAGATTATACTCTCTTCTTTATTTGCATTTTTCTCACCATAAAATCAATAGTGCAAAATGCAAAGGGATCTTACACATCATGTAAACCAGTCTCTCTTGATTTTATAGAGAAACTAAGTAAACTAAGGGCCAGGGAGGGGATAAGACTCGTTGAAAGTCACACAGATAGCAAATGGCATAACTGGAATCTGAAGACAGAATTACTTTTTTCTTTCTTCTTAGCAGAGAAAACAGGGGAAAAAAAGTTAGAATAAAGTAATTCTATCTTCTCTCCACTATCCTTCATAGTGATTCAATACACTTTAAACAGTGATCCTATTCCATCTTGATCCTTCTTTTTTTTCCTAATATAACTTTTAAAATATTTTTGCTGTCCTTAGCATTCTATGCCAGACTTGTGAGTGTTACTAATACTATTCTTAGAGAATTATAGACTATTAGAGAGAAAGAGAAAGTATTATAGAGAAAGAAAGAGAATTATAAAGTTAACTACCTCCTTATAGAGCTTCAAATCTAGTCAAGCCTAGATGATTTCTTCTGAACAATTCTGTTGATTTGTGAATCTGGTCCTGACCATCACATTATGAGCTATTTAGATTATGTCAAGTTTACTCTTAACTTTGCTCCTTATTTTCTAGACTTCTATACCTCTTTTCTTGTAGCCTCTATCTCCTTTCATCCCTATTTCAACCTAACCCCTATTTTTCAGTTTCCGCATTAGAATGTAAATTCTTTCTTGGTTCAGACTATCTTGATAACTCATATTTTTATCTTATTCCCTCCTAGACTTAAATGTATAAACCAAAGATCTTGGATTGAGCAGGAAATTTTCTTTATCACTATACCATGTTTTCATAGATGAAGAAATGTCCCACCAAAAATGTCACCATTGCCTCAAAACAAAAGGACATTGTTTGGAAGCTTGAATAAATGTAAGAATTCATCCCAAATTATATTTTTGGAAATTTTATACCACTATTTATGCTGCAACCAAGAATGTTATGTACTTGGTCAAAATCCAAAGAAGAATTTTTCTAGAAAGTAAGAATACTGATTTACCTGTTTAGGTTTTAAACATATTTTTTTAAATTCTGCACACTGTGGAACTGTTTCTGTCAATATCACTCTAATGCCTTTGTTAAGCAGCCAAAGGTGGTCAAAGATATAAATTCCAAAATATTTATAGCAACACTTTTTAATAGCAAAGCACTGGAAACAAAAAGCATGTCCATCAATTAGTGGATGGCTAAACACATTTTAATGTATGAATGTAATGGAATATTTCTTCAACACAAGAAATTATGTATATTAAAAATATACAGAGGTATAAGATGAATATGAACTAATTCAAAATAGAATAAGAAAAATAGGAAAAATAACATTCAAAAATCTTTGAATAAGTGTAAACAGAAAGAAAAACAATAATGAAAGAATCAAAACTGAATTCTGTGCAATTATAATAGCCAAATTTGACCATAAAGGAAAAAATGCATCTCTCCCTTCTTTGCAGAGGCACAGGAATAGAGATGTAGACTATACAGCATCAGAAAATCTCTTGTTTGATAAATCTAAAGGTCTTTTCTCAATCATGATTCTCCTTGATTTCTCTATAGCATTTGACACAGTAGATCATCATTTTCCCCTGGATACTTTCTCTTCTCTAGTTTTTCATGGCATTACTGTTTCCTGGTTCTCCTCTGTCTTATTCTTAGTTTCCTTTATTTGTTCTTCATGCAACACTCAATAATCATGACTATTTCCCAAGGCTCTGATCTAAATTCCTTGGTCTTTCAGTCCTACATTATCTCAATAATCTCATCATCTCAAAGGGTTCATTTATTATATATATGCAAATGATGGCCAGATTTATATATCCAACCCTAATTCCTCTTTGCTGAGCTATTGTCATAAAATTCAAACTTCTCTTGGAAATCTCAAATATCCCATCTTAAATGCAACATGCTCAAAACAGAATTATTTATGTTTTCCCTGAAATCTCCCCCACCTTCCAAACTTGTACATTACTGTGGAGTCTCATCACTTTCTTCCCCCCCCAAAATAAGCCTAAACCAGCATCATCCTCAATTCTTCATTATAACTCATCCCACATATCCAATCCCCTAACAAATTTTGCCATGTCTACTTTCACAATATTTCATATGTATCCTCTTCTCTTAATTCACACAGTCACAGTCCTAGATCAAGTTCCTGGCACTTCTCACCTGGGCTATTGCAGTATCCTATCTTCTCTCCCTGCTTCAAGTCTCTTTTCTGCCAATCTCTTCCATTTAGTCACTAAGGAGACTAGTCACCCTCCTCCTTCTTGATGAGTTCTAGTAGCTCTCTATTATCTCAAAGGATCAAGTTAAAAACTGCTAATACAATGTATAATATTTATTATATAGGCTTTCTTGAAGAAGAAATAAATTGTTTCATATTCTGAACCCTCTCTTATGTTCTTTTGTGCATATAGCACTTTTTTTCTTTTTCTATTTTGTATTTGTTTTAAGTAAATTAAAATTTAAAAATAAAAACTCCTTAGTCTGACATTTAAAGCTCTTAATAGCCTGGCCCATTCATATCTTTTTAATTTTCTAATTAAATTTTCTAATACTTCACTTTTCTCCACCCACTTTATGATATAAGCACACTACCCTATTTGTAGTTCCTCAAAAGCAACCCTCATCTCCTGTCCCCATATATTTGCACTGGCAATTCCCTATTCATGGAATGCTCTGCCCCATAAACTCTTGTCTTTTAAGTATTCCTTGCTTCCTTCAAGGCTCATTTTTTTTTCTGGAGGGCTCCCCAACTTTTCCTTTTCACATGACCTTTCCTCTACTATGTATATATTTTGTATTAACTAGTCATTTACATATTGTATTCTCCACTAAAATGTGAATTCCTTATAGACAGATACTATGGATCATTTTGTTTGTTTTGCATTTTGTTGTGGGGATTTTTGCCTTTTTCAGTGGCCCAGAACTTAGCACTGTGCCTGACACATAGTAAATATTTAATAAGTTGCTTGTGACTAATTGACTCTTGAGAGCATGGTAGGTAGAGTTGAATTTGAAGTCAGGAAGATGTGAGTTTGAATCTTGCTTCAGATGTTTGCTTAGCTGTGTGACCCATAGCAAGTCTTTTAAACTCTTTAAGCCTCAGTTTCCTCATAATAATAGTTTTGATCTCATAAAGTTATTATAAAGATCAAATGAAAATATGTTTAACTGCTTTGTAAACCTTAAGCTGGTATTCAAATGTTGCTGCTATCATTTACTTCACTGAACTGTTTTTTCCTATCTTTTTTATTATTTTTTTAAAGAGATGTTTCTCTATATGGAAGAGGAAGAGGGATATATTGAGAAATGAAGGTGGTATAAATACAAAACATATCAATAGTGTTATATTAAAGTGAAAAAAATTACTTTCTTCTCTTATGAATCAATATTTATGAATCAAATATATTATCAATCAAATGAAATAACGTTATCAAACACATAAGCCAATCTCTTTTAATTTAGAAAGGAGATTTGATTTCCCCTGTCTAAAAACTCCTAGAGATGTGTTTGGTAGAGGAATTAAGGGAGACAGAATATGAATGAAAGAATGTGTCAGGGAGAGGAAGAGATAAGGAGGAGAAACAAACAGAAAAGGAGAAAAGTTGAGCATGAGAGTGGACAGAAAGCAGGAGACAGGAAGAAGAGAAGAAGAGAGAGAAAGAAAATGGGAGGAGGGGAGGGGAAAGGGAAAGAAGAAGAGAAATGGAAGAAGAGGAAATTAGAGGAAAAGGAAAAGAAAGGAAATAGAGGGCAAAGGATGAAGGGATAAGAGAGAGACAGAAAGATAAAGGGGTAGAGAAGGCTAAGAGAAGTAAGGAGAACCCAACGGGCACCTCCCAAAAATAAAACTTTTAGAAAGATGATCAACTTACCAAAACATCAAAAATTTCCTTTTTTTCTACTTCAGTTCTCAGTCTGAATCAGACTCATCTGTCATAAACAACCTCCTCCCACAATGTTTCTATGATGTTTCTATCAGCATAAATTTCGCATTTAATCTTCAGCATATACATTGATTTTCTCTTGTAATGAGGACTGGCCATTGAGACCTAGGAGCATGTACCTGCTTTGGGAAGTTTCTAATTACCATATAGTAAAGGAGGGCCATTTTGGTTGGCTACTAAACTGGAACAGAGAAGCTACAAAAGAGTGCCATGGGACATCTCTCCTCCTCCACAGACAAGCGCATGCATACGCGCGCGCACGCACACACACACACACACACACACACACACACACACACACCTTTTTCTTTGAAAAGTCTTACAAGAGCAAGTCACCAAATCTTACAAGAGCAAGTCACCAAATGATGACAAAAAGTCATGCAAGATTTTTCAGAAAGCCAGGCCCAGTGAAGAATAAAGTCCCAACAAAGGAGTAGATTGATACAGCCAAGATAGAGTGACAGCTACTCATCTATTGGCTCAGAATCTTGTGGGGAAATTATTTGAATCAACTATTTTGAAATTGATCCTATACTCCAGAGACCGAAGTAGAATAGGGGAGCGTGAAAGACACCTCTCTCCCAAATATTGGGAGAATAAATGTTCATTATTGCTATTTCTTCTCAATAAGTATACTGTTATAAAAGCTCATTGATGTTACTTGGTTAAATGATACTGACACAAATCAGTGACAGTTAATCATGGAGAAAACACACAAAAATTTGGGCTCAAATCAATAGTATCAGAGAAAGTCCCACTAGCTCTTAGAGGTATATCTAGAATCCTGAGGAGGAGCAGTAACTAGCCATGTCCCTGGAGATCCATCTCATTAGCATGAGTAGAAGTTAGGATAAGGATTCCCAAAGTACATGTAGGTTACATCCAAATAGAATGTAACCACGTTGAGGAAAGGAAATTTTTTTAAAAATCTTTCTATCTAACCTAACAAAATAAGTGCCTAGCATATAGAAGATGCTTAATAGATACTGGTTACATGAATGAATAACTTTGAAGAACTCTAAAATTTAGGTAATCCTCTACAAAAGATTCAATACAGACAAAGTAAGAAGAAAAAGACAGTATAGATGCATAATTTCAATAACCTATGTCAGGGGAAGGAGTGCCCATACCATTATGAGTATGTATCCATTAAAATATCAAAATACAACCACCTTTAGAATAGATAAAAGAACAATAGTTTGACCCTAATAATATAACATCCTTATCTCCAAATCTCCCTCTTACATGGCTTTTATATTTAGTGACTTTAAAGAAAGGGTATCTTCATGTTGACAAAGTTGATAGTTGATAGTTGTCTTCTCTGACTTATGGGAGTTCACTCAGTAGACAGCAATGGCTCTGAGGAATTGTTCAGGGAAAAACCCGCTGAATCTGAGATTTATTGGATAAAATTCACCAAGTTCCACATCCCCATTCCTCCCCATTCCATCTCCACCCCCTTCAAGGAATAATGGGTTTTAGTACAGAAAAAAGAATTCCATCCATACTTCTATTGCTTCCTCCTCCCATACTTTCACTCTGAATCACAATGCTAGCCATTCAGCAAGGCTATCTGTGATATCAAGGTCACAACCTACAGCATTCTATAACTTAGTGCCCTCTTTCTAAGGACAGGAACTAAATAAAGCCTGTCCATAGCAATCTCCTTGAATGAAGTTCTGAAGTGTTATGCAGCAGGGTAAAAAGAGTTCTATGAGAAAGTTCTCTGAGTCTCAACACTATTTCTGAGCATCATCAACTTTTCCAAAATGGCTGAGAAGTCACATACAATGCTTTGTGTCCAAAGGACCAGAAACAACCTCAAGTCCTAGTACTTAAAGGAAATTTTCTATCTCTATATTCTATCATCAACAAAAGGAGTGGGAAAGGATAGATCATTGAATTGAGCCTGCAACTAAATTCAAACAAAATTCAAAGCAAAAAAATTTATTTGGTTAATAAACCAAATCTATTAAAATAATTTAAAATATAACCTATTAACTAATTTAATTTTTAAAAAGAAAAATCAAATTATTGGCATAAAAATTAAAAAGGCAATCTTACAACCAATGAAAAAGAAATAAAAGCAATTGTTAGATGTTTTGCTCAGTTATATGACAATAAAACCAACACTCTAAATGAAATAGATGAATATTTACAAAAATATAGATTGTCCAGATTAACAGAATAGAAAATAGAATACTTAAATAACTCTACCTTAGAAAATGAAATTTAAAAACAAATGAATTTCCATAGGGAAAAAAGTCTAAGACCATATGAATTAACAAGTAAATTCTAACAAATATTCATTCTAAATCACTGAGAAGGGATCTTATCAAATTCCTTTTATGATACTAATATGGCACAGATACAAAAGAAATAAGGTTTTTATCCCTAACTAAACAAGTAAAAACAGAGACAGAAAACTACAAACCAATTTCCTTATTGAACATTGGTCAAAAAATTCTAAATAAAATATTTACAGCAATGTATCATAATGATTATATACTGTAAGTAGAATAGGTTTATACCAGGAATCCAGGCCCTGGATTATTATATTATAAATATTATATTATGTTACATTTTATAAAAACTATAAATATAACTGAATGTGTTAGTAACTAAAATAAGTAAAGAACACATTATCTCAATAGAATCGTGAAAACCTTGTGGTGAAATGCAATATTCATTTTTGTTGTTAAAAAAAATCAGAAAACAAGAATAAATGAGGTTTAAAAAAAAATGAAAAGTAGTATCCATCTAAAACCCAAAACAAGCATTATCTGTAATAGGGATAAATTAGAAGTTTTTCCAATAAAATCAGCAATGAAGCAAGGATGTCCATATCACCACTACTATTCAATATTGTACTAGAAATGCTAGCCATAATAATATTATTAGAAAAAGAAGTCAAAGAATAAGTATAAGCAAAAAAGGGAAAACAATCCTTTTTTGCAGATGATATGATGATTTATTTATGAAACCAACTAAAGAGCCAACTAAAAAACTAATCAAAACAGTTAACAATTTCAACAACTTGAAGGGTATAACTAATCCATCCAAATCTCTATATATCACTTACAAAATCTAACAAGAAGAGAGAGAAGGAAAAATTCTGTTTTAATAAACAAAAATAAAATATTTGAGAGTCTAACCTGCCAAAACAAACCGGAGTTAACTGAATGCAATTAAAAATACTCTTCACACAAATAAGAGTTTTCTAAATAATAAGAAAAAATAATCGATCATGGGCAAGCAATATAATAAAAATCATACTATTTATTTTTAATATCATGCCAATAAAACTACCAAAGGATCGCTTTAGAAATCTAAAGGGGAAAGTCATCTGGATAGGAGGAAAGGTCAATAATAGCAAATAAATCAATGGGGAAAAATGGGAAGGAAGAGGGCCTAATAGTACTATATTTCAAACTATATTACAAGGCTGCAATCATCAAAACAATTTGGTACTGAGGAAACAGAGAGGTTCATCATTGGAATAAATTAGATACAAAATACTCAGAAGCAAATGAGCACTGTAACCTAATGGTTAATTAGGCAAACCCAAAAATTCCAGCAAGAACTTATATTTGAAAACTATTATTGGGAAAACTAAAAAGTAGCCTGGCATAAACTAGATATAGACCAAATTTTCATAGAATATAACAAGATGAGCTCAAAGTGGGTATACGATTGGGTCATAGAGTAATGTCATAAATAATTTAATGGAACATGGAGGAAATGTAATATCTATAAACAGGGGAAGAGCTCATGACCAAATAAGAGATAAAGAGGTTACAGGAAGTAAAATGGATAAATTTGACTACATAAAATTTTAAAAGTTTTACAAAAACAAAATTAATGCAACTAAAATTAGAAGAAAAGCAGGAAATTGGAGGGAAATTTTGTAGCAAGTTTCTTAGGTAAAGGTCTCATCTCTAAAATATATATGAAACTGAGTCAAATATATGAGGAAGAGTCATTCCCCAGTTGGCAAATGGTCAAAGGATATGAATAGACAATTTTCAGAGGAATAAATCCAAACTCTTAATTATCATATTTTAAATGCTCTAAATTACTAAAAAGTAGAGAAATGAAAATTATAACAATGTAAGGAAGGTACCACTTCATACCTATAAGATTGGTTAAGATAACAAAAAAAGGGAAAATGATGAATGTTGGAAGGACTGTGAGAAAACTGGTAAACTAATGAACTTTTTGGCAGAACTATGAATTAATTAAACCATTCTTTTTTTTCTTATAAACTTAAATACAAATGAAAAAGAAACATAACTGATATATATATATATATATATATAAAACAGACCAGAGATGATTCAATATAAAGCAACAAATTTCAAGAAAACTTATGTAACAAATATGACACAATATTTTAAAATATTTTGATGGTTTTCTTTTATTTTTTGCTATGCACTTTTTTGTCCATTTTTTCCTGTTCCTCCCCTCACTACCCTAAAGATTACAATATATATCCATGCTCTCTCTAAATATATATGTGTGTATACATATAAAGATATGTTCACTCATGCACATATATGTAAAACTATACTATGCTAATTTTCTCCTATCATTTGTTTCTCTGAAGCACCTTGCTTCATAAATCCAAATCTTTTCCTGTTTTTCAAAATCAACCAACTCATCATTTCCTGTACCACAGCAAGATTTCAACACCATCACAACCTATCTGAGAGAGTGTATATAAAAGCTTTCCCCCCAATTGTCTGCATTCCTTTTATTCTTAGCTACATAAATTTTATTTATACAAGTAAATTTCAATTTAAAATGATCCAAAGTATCTGTTTATATTTCAACAATGTTCTCATTCAAGGCAATTTCAATAGGCTTATGATGGAAAGAGCCCTCCAAATCCAGAGAAAGAACTATGGAGACTCAAAGCATATCATTTTCACTTTTTGTTGTTATTGTTTGTTTGCTTATGGTTTTTTCTCATTTTTTATTTTATCCTTTGATTTGATTTTTCTGCAACATGAGGAATATGGAAATATATTTAGAAGAATTGCACATGTTTAACCTATATTTGATTGCTTGCTGTCTGTGGGAGGTGGTGGGGAAAGGGAGGGAGAAAAATTTGGAACACAAAGTTTTACAAAGGTGGATATTGAAAACTATTTTTGTATGTATTTGGAAAAATAAAAAGCTACTAAAATAATTAAAAATAGAAATAGAAAAAATAGGAAAAAAACAATGTTCTCTACTTATCTAATACTCCTGAATTTACTTTCTTTACACCTTTTTTTTCTCCTGGTTTCTTTGAAATTCCTGACTTTTTATGCTTCAAAATCAACTGTGTTATTAATTTTTCTAAATCAGTAAAATAATTATAGTAACTTAATTGGGATTACTTAAACTATTTAGATTTGAGTTTATTTGTATAAAAAGTGTCTTTCATTTATGTTCACATAATTTCTGTGTCTGTTTTGGCAGGTTTATACTAAGATATTTTGTACTGTCTATGTTTTTTTTTAAATGATCTAAAAATATTGAATAAGATTGCTGATACATAGTGTGGTTTCTCTATTTTTTACTTTTGATAAAATCTATTTTAACTTTATTTTTGTCTAGCATCATGACTATTATCTCTATTTTTTTACACATTAAATTCTTCTCCTGACCTTTATTTTATCATTGTATGTACCTCTCATTTTATAATGTTTTCTAAAAGCATCATTTTGTTGAATTCAAAGTACTACTAATTTTTCATATATATGAAGTAAACAATTTGACCTTGTTGAAGTCCTTTATTATTGATCTTTAATGTTTATCTTATATTTCTCCTGGACATTACATGTTGAATTTTTTTTAAGTTCTAGGAATTTTGTCATAACAACTTGGAAGTCTTTTAGTTTATAACCAATTTTTTCCATTCACAATATACTTAATTTTTCTGGTAGTTAGTTACCTTTGGTTGTAACCCCAGATCTTTTGCTCTTCAGAATATAGTATTGCAATACATATAGTTCTTCAGTGTAATAAATGCTAGGTCTTTGTAGAATCCTTATTATAGATCTATCATATTGAAATTGGTTTTTTTCTTATGTCTTCCAATCTTTTTTCCTTAGGCTGAGAGCTTTGAAGTTTTACTATGTTATTCCTGTAAGTTTTCTTCCTAGGATTTCTTTCACATGGTTATCTGTGGATTTTTTCCTACTTCTACTTTGCCTTTTTGTTCTAGAGCTTCACATTAATTTTCCCTTTGATAATTTCTTGCAATATTATATCAAAATTTATTTTTAATTGTAATTTTCAAGTAGTTTGACTATTCCTATATGATTTCTCCTCAATCTGTTCTCTAGGTCAGCTGTTTTACTGATGAGATGTTTCACTGTCTTTTCTATTTTTTTCATTCTTTTGATTTTGTTTTATGATTTCTTATTGTCTTAGACTGTCATTAGCTTTCCCTTGTCCAATTCTAGTTTTCCAGGAATTATTTTCTTTCTTAGTTTTTAATTCTCTATTTCTAGTTAGTTGACTTTCATAGTTTTCTTGATTTTCTTGGATTGCTTTTATTTTTTCTAATTTTTTCTTAATCTCTCTTGATGTTTAAAGTTCTTTCAGGAATTCTTTTTATGTATGGGGTCAGCTGCCTACTTGTTGCTGTCCATCACGCATAACAGACTGCTCACACTCAATGGACTAAACCCTGTAATGGTCCCTACATTAGAAGTGTTATATTTAATAAGTACCTTTTGTTTATTTTTCCCTACTAATGACTATTTTATTGCAGTATGATAGGCAAAGAAGTCATTTAGTAGTTCTGCATTTTAATGTTTACTTATAATTTCTTTGTACATTAGCACATGGTCTCTTTTTGTAAAGGTACCATATAGTACTGGCTTTTTTTTAGCTCTATTATCTTTCCCTGAATATGAAAACAGAATTTCTCCATCTCTATGGTAAATATCTATGATTGGGTCCTTTCTGTTTAGGTTATTCATTTTAATTTATTATTTTATTTTGTTTTTAGCAGCTATTGGTATAATCATGTTGTTGTCCCAAGGTATGGGGAAGAATGTCCCAAATCTCAGGCCCTTCTTACTATTATTTTCTGAGGTTTGTTTCAGGCCCTAACCTTGGACTCTCCACTCTTAAACCACAATCGAGTGACATCTTCTCATAATCCTCCTAATTCAAAAATACTGTTACCAGAAGTAAACCCCTAAATTTCAAAGAAAGAGACACTTACATGTATAGAAATATTTGTAATACCTCTTTTTTGTGGTGTCGTGGGGTTGGAAACCAATGAGGATGCCCATTAATTAGATAATGGCTGAACAAGTTGTGATTTATCTGTGTGGTAGATAGGTATTAAACTAAGAAATGATTAAGGATGGGATTTCAGAAAAGCCTGGGAATATTTGTATGAATACAAAGTGAATTTTTAGAAACAGGAGAATAATTCATATATTAATAGCAATATTGTAAGAATAATCAGCCTTGAAAGACTTAGGAATTCTGATCAACCACAATTCCAAAGTCCTCATGATGAAATATGTTATCCAGTTTAAGATGGAGAAGTGAACTCAGAGTGAAGATTGAAGCACATTTTCTTCTCTTTCTCCATTCTTTTTTGTTTTGGACAAAGCTAATAAGAAAATCGATTTTGCATGATTCACAAGTATTTGTATTGGGTTATATTTTTCTTGCCTTTTAAAATAAATGAGGAAGGAAAAGAAGGGAGAGAAAGAATTTTGAACTAATGAACTAATTTTTTAATTTAAATAACTTCTACAAAAAAATTAACCTCCAGTCCTATATTCATGAACCTTTCTTATAAGGTTCTCCACCTCTACATTTGACCTTGCCCCCAACCCTCTCTGTTTTCAAATACTTTTACTATAGTGCCCAACATAAGGCCTGGCATTTAGCAAATGCTTAGTAAATATAGATGGAGTTTAACTAAATTTCAAATGAACTTTAAGGAAATCACATCATGTCCCTCGAATTCTCTCTTTAATGACACCTCCCAAAAACATAATAAAGATCCCAAGAAAGACAACAGGAAAGAGAGAGGGAGAAAGAGTCCTTTAATTCTCTTCTGAATTGGTTTCACATCACTTATAAAATAAAGAATCCTCCACAGGAAACAGCGTTGTTCTGGCACACATTTTGCCGCACCTGTTTATATACCGCTTGAATCAAAACAGTTGATTATCTTCCACATAATATTAATTCAGTTCTTTGCTAATTAACACTGCAACATCTCAAAGTGAACCATCTTATATAACCCAGTTAGAATGTTAATTAGAAAGGAAAGAACACTTGGTCTGGGTTTTTCTGTTCTGTTTTGTTTCATTTTAAGATTGTCTCTGAAATAAGAGATTTAAATAAGTGGTCTAGATGAGAACCAACTGTGTTTTCCTAAGCAACAATTTTGCAAGCCTTTGCCCCAACAATGCTTCCTTATTAGTACTAATCAAAGGCATCATAGTCTTAATGAACTAGACACTCCAAAGAAGAGTAGGTAAAAGCAAACCTAGGTGTGACGTTTGAATTACAAGGACATACTACATCCAAAAAGGTTACCATCATCATACCAACAAACACTTATTAAGTACTCATTATACCTTGTATTTTAAAATAATAATAGCTTTTTATTTTTCAAAATAAATGCAAAGATAGTTTTCAACATTCACATTTGCAAAACCTTATGTTCCAAATTTTTCTCCCTCTGTCCTCACCTTCCATATCCCCTAGCCAGCAAGTAATCCAATAAGGTTACACATGTGCAATTCTCCTAAATATTTCTACATATATCATGTAGCTCAAGAAAAATCAGATCAGAAAGATGAGAAAGAAATAAAAAGAAGCAAACAAACAATCACCACAAAGGAGAAAATACTGTGCTTTGATTCACATTCAGTTTCTATAATCCTTTCTCTAGATGTAGATGGCTCTTTCCATTGGAAATTGCCTTGAATCATGTCATTATTGAAAAGAGTCAAGTCCATCACAGTTGATCATCACATAAACTTGTTGATGCTGTTGTACCTTGCATTTTGTTGGACACTCTGCAAAGAGAATTATCTTGAGTCTCACAGAGGTTTATAAAACAGATGCAACTATGCAAACATGAACAGGACAGGTGATACCACTAAGAAAAATTATAAAGTTTGTTTTGAGTGCCCTCCTACATCTCTTTTGGTGCCCCTTCACTTTTCTTATCTCTTAGAAGAGTTTTCCCACTATTGCCAGAGTATTCACTGCTCTCCAACTACCCAAAACAGTACTTAAAGGGAACCCAGTATAGTCTAAATGATATCTGCTATTCTAAAGTTAATCCTCTTTCCTTGTTTGAAACCATCCCTGCTATGAAATTTCCCAACTCTCAGGATTTAGGGTCCCAGCTAGTTCTTAAGAGGAAATTAAGCTATTCAAATTAACACACATTAAGATACAAATTTGTCATAGAGTTCTAATTGCCCAATAACCAGGTATATACAAATGATTATCTAACTGACATTATTTAAGGCAGAACAGTAGAGTCAAGTAAAGAATTCCAGTAGGTATGGATTAAATATTTTCAAGAGGATTTTGACCCAGAGATCTCACTATTAGGTCTATACCTCAGGGATTTTAAAAATTATTTTTAAAGCCCCATACATACTAAAATATTTATAACAGCAATTTTTTGTAATAGCAAAAAAACTTGAAAACATTTAAGCCTATCAATTGGAGAAAGATGCACAAGTTGTGGAATATAACTATAATGGATTATTACTGCACAGAATAAAAATGAGTATGATAAAAAGAAACATGGGAAGACTTTAACTGATATAAAGTGAATTAAACATAACCAAGAGGATTACTTGCCCTCTAGAGGAGGGGAGGAAAGAGGGAAAAAAGTGAAACACAAGGTTTTGCAAAGGTAAATGTCGAAAATTATCCATGTATATGTTTTGAAAATAAAAAGCTTTAATAATAAATAAATAAAAGAAATTTTAAAACCAAGAAAACAATATAGACAGTGACTACAATGATGTAAATGAAAATAATGATAAAAAGCTAATCAAAACAGTGCTAAGAGATTATAATTATTAAGCTTGACCACCTCAAAAAAAAAAAAAAAGATATGAATAGAAATGTCCCTGACTT
This sequence comes from Sminthopsis crassicaudata, assembly GCF_048593235.1. Classification (NCBI taxonomy): domain Eukaryota; kingdom Metazoa; phylum Chordata; class Mammalia; order Dasyuromorphia; family Dasyuridae; genus Sminthopsis; species Sminthopsis crassicaudata. The sequence continues at coordinate 254,196,015 of NC_133618.1, forward strand.
CCTTGCAAAGCTGAGAAACTATAAGTGTGGCATGGTATAAATAATTTCAGAAAATTTTTGATGTGTTGGATATCTTTCTGAACTGCTTTTCCTCTCTTTTTTATTCTTTGTTATAAGGATTACCTGGTTACAAGGGATTACTCTCTAGAATGGAAGTGTATATTGGGAAATGTAGGTGTTGTAAAAAGCAAAATATTTCAAATTAAAAATTGCTTTACAATGTTTCCAAAAAAGAAAACTTTCCTGGAATCCCAGTTATCATGCTTTATATGTAACTAGCTATTTCATCTATGCATGAGGTTGATTAATTAGAAGATACATGGACATTAAAGGATATTAAAGCCAAAATAAATGTGGTTTGGCAGGGATATGTTTTTCTGTGATACTTGTTACTTAAAAGATCTACATCTCCAATATACCAGATTCTCCCTGGGTTTCCCAAGCCTATACACCACAAATTTTGACCAGAATCATCACCAGATGAATAGTAGGATATCATTGGCTCAACCATTGTGTTTCTTCTCTACATGCTGCTAGTTGATATGTAAGGACGTTTAGCATACAATGTAATCAATATTATTTTAATAAATCTACATTTTATAGATAACAACAATATAAATGTTAGACATTTTATTTATTTACATATTCCATTCTAGTCTGGAATGTGCTACCCCACACTGCACCCATCCACATTGCCATCTTGACTTGTCAAAACCCTATCTATCCTTCAAAGCCAATCACAAAATGCCCCCACTGCCTTCATGAAGCCTTGTCTGATCTCCCCAATCAGATGTTGTTAGCACTGTAGGAAATGCATGAGTGGACCATATGATCATCAAGGGAGCAGTTGAAGTCAATAATCCTGAGGACTGAAGTAGCAGTTTTTATAAGTAGCACATTGCCTTGTGTTTTAGCCTGTGTATGTATATGTTGTCTCTCCTCAGCTAAATATGGAATTTCCTGAGGGTAAGAACTCTATATATTACTCATTTTAGCATAATCCATAATGAATAAGCTACATAAATTCTGATGGGAGTCATTATTGTCCCATACAAATATGCTGAATACCATGTGCAGAAGATACAAAAGATGTCATTCTATCAATCTACATCTATCAATGTAGGTACAAAATGAATGTAGCATCAATCTAAACATAGGCTACATTTTTCAAAACATGCCTTAAACAAATCTCAAATGTAGCCTACAAACTATCATTTTTCCACATATATGTATGTGTGTTTCATTGAAAGAGCTCCCATTTAAGGAGTATAACCTATATTTGAAGGCATCTTATATTTGTAACAATATGGTATTTCATAGAATTACCTCTTTAGAGGTAAAAGATATCAGAAAAATCATATTTTCCTGAATCCCAATTTTTTAAGCTATGAGGAAACTGTAGACTGGAGAAGTTAAACGGTTTGCTTCAAGTTTCAGCTAACTTCAGCTTTCTCTAAGAAATCTTTCCAATCTCTCTTCATTCTGCTCTTTTCCGTCTTTTGATTATTTCCATTTATCCTGTATATAGTTTGTTTTACATAATTATTATTGTTCTCCATAACCTGCATTAAATTGCTTTTTTCTCTTCTTGCTATCCCAGCATTTAGCACTAGAAGATAGGAGTTACTTAACAAATATTTAATGATTGATTCCAAAGATTTCATAGGTAGTGTCAGAGGTGGGACATGAGTCTGGGTCTTCTAACCGGTCAACAAAAGTATGCAATGAGGTAAAGAATAAGGGCCAGCAAATGACAAAGGTGGGGATGAAGGAAGAGTAGAATTGAAGTTTTGTATATAGGTTAGATGAAAATAGTCCTTCCCTTATTTTGCAAAAAAATCTTCTTAGTGACACAGGAGACATCTCTGGTATCTTCTGTGTCAGAGTTTAACCCCTGACTTTCATATGCACATATTGAAGGATGACTTGCAATTATCTAAAGTCTATCAATGGCCATTTTAGAAGCAATAGGACTCTTGATAGATTCTCTGGAATAGTTGCTGGGTCTGTATATTTTAAAATTATTCCCATATCTTGGGAAGGAGAATGTCACACTCTGATCTCTTTTTTTAATCTAAGATGTGATTTTCTTCAAGCCAAGGAACCAATTGAGTAAATGAAAATCAATATCAGAGCATATCAAGAATATTAAAAAGCATGGTTGGGGCCTCACAACTGGAAAAATTTCATCTTTCCTTTTTTTTCCAAAAGAGTGATTGTTCATCTCAAACCATTATGCTAGATCATCATTTTCTAGAAGATTCTAGAACTGTCACTGAGCCTGCAAATTCAGCAATTCCACAAGTCTATCAGTCACTTTGTGATCTAGGACATAATTACTTTTAGCATCTACATCCTTTCTGTGAGGGTACCACAAGGAGATGAGTTAAGGAATGCACTTAAAGGCAAGCAATCTAAAATACATCCAGAGAAGAGTGACTAGGGTATTCAGAAGACTAGAAATCACTCCTTACAATGATTTGTTGAAGATGGGCTGGGTAACCTCGTGGAAAGAATTTAATTCAATATATATGGGAAAAGTATAGCATGGAATACTATGTATATTAAGACAGGAAGAAGCAGAGGAGGAAGAGAAAGAGGAGGAAAAGGTTGAGAGAGACAGACAGAGAGACTGAAGTCTAAGACTGGGGTCTGAAACTGAGGAACTTATAATCTAATAGCAAAGAAAAAACACTTAAAGAAAGTACAATAATTTCCAGATATTTGCTGGATTATTCAGAGGTCAGATTTGTTCCATAAAGGAAAGAACTAGATACAATAGGGGAGATTTAAATAGATTCTTTATAAATGGGGCTATCCCACAATGGATGTATAACTTCAGAGAGTAATGGAATTTCCTATCACTGAATATTTTCAAACAGACCTTGAAAATGTATTTTGATTGGGAATCTTGCTGGATATGTGGAAGATAGAATTCAAGTTTTGTGTAGGAGTTAGACTAAAAAATGTCAGAGGTAGAAAATAATCCCACAATTTTATTCTTCTACATATGTAATTTATAAACTGGTATTTGTAGCACAATACTTATTTCTGTTTCCTTCACCACCACCCCAGGGTAGGCTTAGATTACATTTGGGAAAACTATCCAGTGTTTGTCATGATCACAAGCCACTTACTGGCACTCACTCAAAAGTCTACCTTTTTAAAATAACTAATATGTTCTGTACACTCAATATGGATATAGATTTCTAGAAATCTATCTTACCTTGCAGGAAAATAGAAGAAAGGGATAAGAGAAGGGGATGGGTGAGAGAAGAAATAACATATTGAGGAGGGGAAAGGAAGTACTCAGAAGAAAATCATTTTGAGGAGGAACAGGGTGAAAGGAGAGAGAGAATAGAATGAACAGGGGGAAATATAGTTAGCAATAGTAATTTTGAAAAGAATTTTGAAACAAGTTTCTCAGATGAAGGCTTCATTTTTCAAAGGTATAGGGAATTGAATCAAATTTATATAAAAAGACTCAATTGATAATGATCAAAAAGTGTAAACAAAATTTAGACGAACTAGTTAAAATATTTAAAGCCATATTAAAAAATACTCCCATTATTGATAGGAGAAATACAAATTCAAATAATTCTAAGATTCTATTTCATGCCTATTATATTGGCTAATGGGAAAGAGAAGGAAACTGGCAAATGTTGGAGGGAATGTGAGGGAAAAAATGAGACTTTAATGCATTGTTGTTGGAATTGTGATCTGATTCAGCCATTCTGTAGAGCAGTTTAGAACTATACCCAAAGAGCTATAAAATTTTGCATAATCTTTGTCCTAACAATATCATTATGTGCATTTATTCCAAAAGAGATTGTTTAAAAAAAAAGAAAGAAAAAAAAAGAACCTAATGTACAAAAATACAGTAGCTGTTTTCTCGGGGTAAAGATTTGGAAATTGGAGGGATGCCCATCAATTGGGGAAATGGTTGAATAAATTGTGCTATGTGATTATGAATACTATTGTTGTGGAAATGATGAGCAGGACACTCAGAAAAACCTAGCAAGTAAGTACTCCATGAGTTCTTGCAAATGTCGTATGTACAAAGTATTTAACAATGTTGTGGGATGATCATATATGAATGACTTTGCTATTCTCAACAATACAGTAATTCAAGACTACTCTGAAGGACACCTATGATGAAAAATGCTATCCATTTTATTTATCCATACCATTTTTCTAGGAACATATTAGCTTTTCATATCCTCAAATTTTTTTCCTAGAAATGTTATTTGACTCAATCATGAAGCAACATTATCTTGCAAGAATCCAAATTGCAGGTAACTCAATGGAAAATACAGGTGGTGAACATAAAGGGATGCAATATAACACCATATATGACTTATGTGTAAAAAGAAGCAGATATAATTAAAAACATATGTAACCATAAAGGAAATCAGACAGTCGTGCATTAAGAACAAGAGGTACATAGATATCTATGCCAAGTGCCCCAATGGTATCAATGATATATTAAATGAATGAAAGGAAGACCTCTAGAGTGCTAGGCAGATCTCCTATGGAGGATTTACAGAAAAACCGTGGCAAGAATCCTAGAGAATAAGAAAGCATGAATAGATTTTCAGCTGGATGAGTAGAGAAGTATCTCTTACCATGAGATCACAGATCCATCAGAATCAATTCTCAGAATGCACAACACACAGGTTTTGGACAGGTGAATTTCACCTGGTTATCACACATATATCCAAATAAATATTTAGTCTTCAAAAAAAAAACCTTTGTATAATATAATTAATATTTATTGTGACATATCTATAACTTGTCACATCATGACATATAAGAATACACCACAGGCAATTGTGTCATGTTCTTGCCTGATGGTAAGTTTAATAAATATGTTTGCATATCATAATTATAGTCTCTCTCTCCTACTTGCAGACTAACACTAAAGTTTTTACCAGTTTCCCTATTATAGCTCTATGAAGAAATGATTTGCTAAGCAAATGAATAGATAAGATTCCAGAAGGCCCTTTAATTATTTCAAAGAATAACTATTTCTAAAGATTCTAGCATATGAACCATGGGGGTGTAAACATTATAAATTAGTATATTACTTTTTCCATTCAAGATAAAAACTTAAGAATTATTACAATTTCTCACTTATCCTCTCAATACATATTCAATTAGTCCCAAAGTCTTTCCTTTGAAAAGCCAATTCTAACTCTTTTTTTTTCCTCCAATGTAAATGCCTTTTGGTCTTTATTACCTCTCATCTAGAATATTGCAATGAGTCTCTTAGCCAGTTTTCTTATGCCCCAGTATCTCTTCCTTCAATTTCATCAGACATGACAACTTCAAGATCCTCTTCAACTAATACCTTTTGAATACAAAGCACAATGCTTTCATTAGTAGATAGAACTTCCAAGGAAGAAACTTCCTCTATGAATGGAGGCACATGCCCTACAGCTTACAGATTTAGGGGGTACTAGAATACTGAGAGGTTTCAATATTATTTCTTTCCTCCCCTCCAATTACAAGTTTCATATCCAGAGGGCTATAAAACTGTGCATACCCTCTGAGCCAGCAATACTACTATTAGGTCTGTATACCAAAGAAATCATAAAAAAGGGGAAAGGACCTACATGTACAAAAATATTGGGACAAAAGATTGGAAACCAAAGGCATGCCCCTCAACTAGGGATTGGCTAAACAACATGGTATATGAATGTAATGGAATACAATTGTTCTACATAAGAAATTATAAGCAGGCAGATTACAGAAAAATTGGAAAGATTTACATGAACTGTACTGAATGAAATAAGCAAAACCAGGAGAACATTGTATATAGTAACAGCTGTTTGATGATCTACTATGATAAATTTAGCTCTTCTCAGAAATGCAATGATCCAAGACAATTCTAAGGGACTCATGACAGAAATTCTATCCACAGCTAGAGAAAGAACTGAATGCAGGTCAAATCATAGTATTTATACTTTTTGGGGTTTGGGGTTTTTTCTTTCTCAGGTTTTTTCCTTTTGTTCTGAGTCTTCTTTCATAATATGACTAATGTGGAAATATGTTGAACATGATTGTGTATGTATAACCCACAGCAGATTGCTTGCTGTCTCCTCTTATGGGTGAGGGAGAAGGAAAAGAGGGAAGAAAAATATGGAGTTCGAAATTCTACAAAGATGAATGCTGAAAACTATCTTTACATGTAATTGGAAGAAAATAAAATACTACTAAATTTAGCAAATGAAAAATAAAATAGAATAAAATTTTGAGTTCCAAATTTTATTCCTGTTTCCCTGATCTCCTCCTTCCTTTTTTTTTTTGACAGTAAGCAATTTGATATAGGTTATACATGTGCAATAACACAAAACACATTTCCATATTAGTAATACTATGAAAAAAACAAACAAAAAAAAGAAAAATCATGAAAAAAATGAAAATAGTATGCTGCGATGTACACATAGAATCCATCAGTTCTTTCCTTGGACATGGATCACATTTTCCAAATGAGTTCTTTGGAATTGTCTTGCCGCATTGTTCTGAGAAGAGCTAAGTCATTCATAGTAGGTCATCACCTGAAGATGGTGTAAAAATGGAGTGTGTTTTATTTCAAGGACTTTTCCGCTTTTTATACCCTCATACCACTATGTAACAAAAACACTGAGCCTGCACCTAGTATATACTGCACAAGTGGGACCACATAAACAACTTGCTATGTAGTTTGCCACTTGGCATCATTCTTCCACCTGGTATCACTCTGATTCAATCACAACACAGATTGTCACTGCTCCTTGACTTCTCAGGAAGGCTGAGAGCCCTTAGGGGAGATGGGGAGCCCAACCAGATATTGTCAGCAGGTTCCCTCTGGGCTGAAGGTTTTATATCTTCCTCAGAGTTTCCCCACTGTCTGCAGCCCTCTACAGTCACTGGTCTTGTGGAAATCACAATATCTTTACCTAAATGTAAGCTCCTTTAGGGCAGGGATCATTCCCTGTCTCTGTACACCCAGTTCCTAACAGTACATGGCACATAATAATTGCTTAAAAGTGCTTTTATATTGACTGACAGACTAAATGTATGACAGAAACACAAATAACCATGATACATAATTTTATTATTCTAATTTGATACATAAATTTATTCTTCCTAATTTACAGCATTGTTTTTATTATTTTCATGCTCAGCAACTAATTATTTTTTATTACCTACAGGAAAAATGTGTCTCCTACTCATTCAAGATCCTCTACAATTTGGCTCTACTGTCCCTTTCAAATCTTATTTCCCATTATACTTCTAGTAGTACCCTGTACTTCATCTAGATTGACTCACTCACTCTTCTATAACTACACATTGAACATCTCTGCCTCTAAATCTCAGTGGAGTTAACTTGGAAATGTGCATTTGTGGACATTATTCTCTTTACAAGCTTTACTTGAAAGTATTCTATAACAGATATTTCACTTATTTATACTGGTTTCCAACAGAAAATTTCAAAATTTGAGAAGTTTAAAACTACTTTTATCAATACTGAATGCCTAGGTGCTTCTCTGTAAATGATGTGATACATGAGAGACAGTACTCAGCTTGGTATTAGAAGACCTTGATTCAAATCCTAATTGTGTTGTTTTTTTAACTGCATGCATATGTGGCAGGCATTATACTTGGCACTATGGATACAAAGACAAAAATAAATTACCTTAGAGATCGCCTTTATCTCTAAATCTATGATTATATGAACTAGTGAGCCTTCAAAACATCACAGAATTTATAAACATTGACTAGAACATCTGACTTCCATTGATTTCTGGGAAGAACTAAATTTGCTCTAATTTTTGTGACACCCTCAAGAAGTAAACTTCCACCTAACTGTTAATTATTTTTTCTATTACCTTGCAGATATTTAAGATTGTTTATAGAGATTTACTTTGCTCTGTAATTATGCATCATGATTAGAAAATCTTTTATAATCACAGAGCAATTTTACTTTAAATTATTTCATGAATTTTAGTGTACAAGTAGGAAAGGACTGAGTACCATATAAGATTCAGATAAGTTCTGCATATCTTTAATAAATCATCTCATCTAACAGTCTTCTTGCTCAAGTACTAAACACTTTCCAGAAAATATAGCTGAGATAGAGAGTCAGTGACATCTCTGTGGTCACCATGGGAACTATTCATTCTGATGCTATTTTTTTTTTACCTTCTAGGAAGCTTTCTGACCACTTTTCATATGTGTTTATCAATACAAATCCTTTACTATCTCTAACAGGAAAGAGTAAGAGGTTTAGAACTTGGCAGAATTTGAAAACTAATGGATTTTAAATTTCTTACAGATAGGACTTTTTGAAGACATAATTTTTTTAATCTATAACTCTAATGAAAGTAATGAAACCTTAGTGATATTCCCTCCTCAGTAATATCATGTGACCAAGAGGAGACAGAACATTCAATCAAATTTATAAACACTCACTATTCCTTCTAGAAAAATGAATTGGCTTACCAGGAGCCTCAAATAGGATTAGGATTTTTTTAATTGGACTGATTGACTAGGAAATCACAGGACTCCAGCTGTTTGGAGGAGGGTGATGGTAAGAGAAACAAATTATGTTATTGCCTGACCTCTAGCCACAGTTCACCTTTACTATATGGCTCCATAAAGCAATAAACAAAAAATTAGGAAAAGCACAAAGAAAACAAAGCAGTCACAAATTTCAGGGTTGGTTTTTTTTGTTTTTAGGGGTTTTTTTTGCTTTTTTCTGAGGCAATTGGGCATATGTGATTTGTAACTGACACATATAAGATGCTTAATAAAAATATGGTTGAATTGACCAAACAGAATATGTGCAAGCAGAATTTCTCTTGAATATAATCTTTTCATATTCTTATAGAAGGTGGGGGAGAGGAGATTCTTTAGCAGTTTCTTAACAGTATTGAATGATTTTTTCCAAGAGATGTTAGAAAAATGGAATAGGCAAACTCAAGCATGAGAGAAGAGGGAAGAGACAAAAATAAAACCCAAAATTGTAAATATGCAAGACTACATAAATGATATTGACACAAAAAGTAATGAGATCACAAGGAAAAGCATTAAGGATAAAGAATTCCATTTTTTGGTCATCTTGAATGTAAAGTATTGATAGGACATTCTGATAAATGTATCATGAAAGCTGTAGGAAATGAAGATCTGTACATCAGAAGAGAGATAAAAAATGAATATAAAGATGTGGGAATAATCTACATTGAAGTGAATAAGGAAGAGATATATTGTCAACTTTTTCATATCTAAGGAAGAAAGGAAGTAGAGAGATGGGATAATAGATGAAGAGTAAAGGCAGACCTGAGAAAATTTTTAGGCAGCTGATAAAGAGTCAGTAATGAAGAAGAAATTAAAGATTTATAGAAGAGAGAGACTCACTGCTGAAGTAGAGAACATAGAAATATAATCAAGGATACAGAAAATGTTATTATTAGCTTTAGGAAGGAAGATGGTTTGCTCTTTGTAGAAAAGAGAAGAAGGTAGTTGGATGACAATGCTAAGTTTTATTGGTTGTTGTTGTTCTTTTTTAACATAAGGGGGGAAAAGCTGAAAGAATTCCTTTTTGGTAGACTGTCTTCTCAGTACAGAAGGTTACCATATCTGCTTCATTAATGAAAGGGAAAAGATAGCAGGTGGTGATAAAAGAAAAAAAGGTAGTTTGGAATAGTTGCGGATGGCATAAAGAGATAAGGAGAGACAATTGTTGAGCAATACTTAGGATGCAGTTATAGTTGTATACTTCATATACAAAATGAGAATACTTATATTTGCACTACCTTCTACATGGAAATTGTTGACAATAATATAATATATAATAAGTATATATATATACATAATATTATTATGTTATATAACATAATATATAATAATGTAATATATATTATATATAATACAATATATAATATAAGAATGTCTAGCATTTATAGAGAATTTTAAAGTTTGCAAAGTGTTACATGTTATCTCATGGTTTTTTATCTTCTCAAAAAGTTTGTGAAGTAGATGATAATAGTATCCCTACTTTACAAATGAAGAACCCAAGGTTCAGAGGTAAAATGACTTGCCTAGAGTCAAAGTGCTACAATAAGTGTTACAAAGTTAGAATTTGAGGCAAGATTGGGACTCAGATATTTATGACTACAAGTACAGCATTTTTATCCAAATGAAGTAATCTCTATATAAAGTATTTCCTAAAAGGAAAATGACAAGTGATAGAAGGGCTGTAGGAAAACAGATATGTTAATGTGCTATTGGTGAAACTGTGAACTACTTCAGCCATTCTAAAACATGATTTGGAATTATGCCCAAAAATCTATTAAATGGTTATACTTTTTTGATTCAGCATAGGTCTATATACCAAAGAGATCTGACAAAGAGGAAAAGAATCCATATGTTGAAAAATATTTATAGCATGTCTTTTCATGGTAACAAGTAATTAGAAACTGAAGGCATACTTATAAAAAGGGGAATGACTAAACAAGTTATGTTAATATAATATCTTGTGATGGAATACTATTGTGCTAAAAGAAATGATAAAAAAGTATATCTTCAGAAAAATCTGGGAAGATATGTATGAACAGATGCAAAGTGAAGTGAGTAAAATCTGGAGAATGACTTATACAATAACTGTACTAGACAAACAACTTTGAAAGAGTTAAGGATTTTGATCAATGCAATAGAACCAACCAAACATAAAAAATATACTTGCCCACTTTCAGATAGATTGGCAATGGACTCAAAAATAGATTAAAGCACAATTATTTTTGGACAAGGCTAATTCAGTTTTGCTTGACTATATACACATACACATGAGGGGGGAAAGCATTTTATGATTCAAAGAAAGTAGGAAAATGTAAGTAATTATTATCAATTTATACTTTAAAAAATGACATAAGATACTCAATTCTAACTCAAAAACCAGGAAGATGAACAAAGAGATTAGCTGATTGGGGTAATCCAGGAAAATGGATTTGCTGATGAAAAGCCATGAAATATCAGGGAAGGTAGTGGTTTAAGGGATCTTAGGGTAGTAACTAATGAAACACTAAAGTAGTAACCCAAGGATAGAGCTATAGATAGGATTTCTGGATTTTCTCACATAAGAATAACTTTTAATACAATGTTATTCCTATTTACTGTTTCAGCTATTCTGCATCCATATTCAAATTATGAATTCCATATCACTAAATCTCAATGACATATTTATATGGTAACTGAATCACAGGACCATAAATTTAGAGCTAGAAGGTATTGTTTAAATAATCTAACCCTTTCATTTTACTAATGAGGGAAACTCTCAATTCCACATTACTTACTAACTGAGTGACTTAGGCAAGTGACTTAGTCTCTCATAGTCTCATTTTCCTCATCTATAAAACAAGGGGTTTCTAATGTTCTTTCCAGTTCTAAATCTATTATCCAATAACCATGTTTGTTAATGAGATTTTGTGCATTTGTATATGGACAAACTTCTTCCCAATCTGACATCAGTTGATTAGGGTCTGACTATTCTTAAAGTTCAGTCACTCAAACAGTTCTGTATCCATCTAATTTTATAGTCTTCTAGGCCACATAGCTCCATCTTGTCCTCAAGAAAAACATGGGAGACTTGGTCTAATACTTTGTTAAAATCTCAATAAACTATATCTATGATATTTTCCTGATCTATAAGTTTCTGTCCAAAACAAAACAAAACAAAACAAAAAACAAACAAACAAACAAACAAACAAACAAACAAACAAAAAAACTAAGGAGAATCTGGAATGACCTGTTCCTAATGTGGCCCTTTGAGATTACTGATTCCTTTTCTGGATGTTAATTAACATCCTTTTAATGTAAATACTATTTTAGAAATTTACTATGAATTAAAATCAAGTTCACCAATCTATAGTTCAGAGACTCTTTTTTACATTTGGGACATTTCCTCTGTTCCCTGTTCCCACTTCTATACCACTTGTTTTTCACAATTTTTCAATTTGGGTGAGTTGGGTGACTTGAAGTCACCCCAAAAGCAGCTATTCACCATAGTTTTTGGTACTTTCTAGTACAAAGATTATTCTCCTGGGGGGGGAGAGAAAAATCAAAATTAAATAGCTCTGTTTTTTCTTTGCTGTTTGTTAACTACATACATCTCAGAAAGTTATTTTAGATAATCTTATAAAATAATCTTCTTTCCCCCAATATAAAGAAGCTATTTTTGTTGTTTTCAGCTTTTCTCATATAATTTCATTGTTGAACTTAAAAATATTTCTGAGTTTTAGAGGAGGAGGAGGAGGAGGAGAAAAGGGAAAAGGAGGAGGAGGTAAGCAGAAAGTACTGAAAGTTTTTCCAGAGAAAAGGCTGAATTTTAAGGAAAAAGAAAAGGCTGAATTGTAAGGAAAAAGCAATTGCTTTTACCTCTAAGAAAAGATGGAATCTATCCTCTGGTTGTGTCAGAAAAGAATACATCAAATAACAATCAGAGGAAGAAGAGATAAGTAGTCATTTTTGGAAAAATTCCTGCTAAAAAATACCAAGACAGTTATTTGTCAACCTGACATCAACAATAGAGGGTGTGTCTGTCTTCCCACATATGGAAGATATGAAAGAATACCTCCCAAGTTTTAACAAAACTAAAGACCATTATCCCATCCAATTACATGGAAACAAATGATACTTACAGAAAGAAAATATTACAAGGAATTATGAAGTTCTGATTAAGAAGCTGAATAAAGATCTTAGTAGCAAAGGTGTGTTTCCATCACTGCCACTGACTTTAAGCATGTAATTCAAAAGAGGAAGGCAGGTTTGGGGAGCAAATAACTAGTTATAAAGATAGCATCTAAAACTGTATTCAGCTCAATCCATAGAAATAATGGGTTGTTAGTCTAAGGAATGAAATATACTAGAAGATTATTACAAATATTTTTGCCTGGGTTCTTGAAAATCTGACTATGAAATCTTTAAGTTGGAATAGAGAATTAAAGAGAAAGATGCCTATATATATATATATGTATATGTATATGTATGTATGTATGTATATATATATATATATATATATATATACCAAAATAGACATTGTAGAAAGTGGCAACAACAACAAAGAAGGATTAGCAGTAGAGATACACTGTTATTCACTGATACCCAGAAGACAAACTCCAAGAAGCAAGTGAGCAATAAAATGCAGAATCTCTGATGTTTATGCAAAAATGCAAAAATAATAGATAATAAGCAAGATGAACTGGATATCCTAATTAAAATCAGAAAATTTAACTTCATAAGAAAAAGTGATAGTTAGTGGGATATAATCCATGACTACAATATAGCTCTGGAAGGGTTGGACTTGTTCAAAAGAAACAGAATAAATGTAAGAGGAAGATTAATAACATTGCATATGAAGATGTACTTATGTGAGAAAATATATAGATCAGGAGAAAAAGTGGGAGCAGGAGAGAAGCAATAGGATGATGATTAATGAAAAGGAAAAATTACAGACCATCAGAAAAAAAAAGCAAGAAACAAAAAAATATATAGGTCATAAAACTGTCATGAAGGCATAATAAAGAGTAACCCCTTTCCTAATGTCACTGCTCAATCTCCTAATTGACCTTTTCTAATTAATGGAGATGAATGCCCATCACTGAAATAAGGTTGGAGGGAGTGCCAGAGCAAGATTGATGGAAGGTGAGGGAGATCCAACTTCATCAGACCTCTTCAAAATCCCCTTTGGGAATTCATTGAGTTTTAAATCCTCTTGATTTTTCAAGTATCAAGTTGCTTTGTTGAGCTCCTAGCTTCCATCTTCAAGAGAGAAGATGAAAAAGACCAACTTCATTCCTAGTTCCTGAGGAAAAACACTCACTCCAATGGAATAGCTTCTTCACTCTGTATGGTCCAGTATATATTCTTCTGTGTATACTTTCTCTGATTTTTGTTTTGCTGTGATTTGAATAAATGGGGAGGTGTTGTTATTGGTTTGTTTTGTTTTGTTTTTGCTATTGCTATTCTCTATGTGTGTTCATTATGAAATCAATATTAGGTGGAAAAGGATTCAAACCTTGGATATAGAACTTGGGATTCTCCCATATGCCCAAAATTACAAGGTAAAAGTCATATGTGTGTGTATGCCTTGTTCTTCACCTCTACTTCATCACCTTTCTATCAAGAAATGGGAAATATACTTTATCTTTAGAACTCTGGAGTTGTCAATGAAAAGTTCTACAATTGAATAGGGTTCCTAATTTGGGATTGATGAGATTGTTTTTCTATACAATCTTCTATTTTTATGTATTGTTCTCCTGGATCTTCTCATTTTAATCAATATTAGTTCATGCTAGTCCCCTCAGTTTCTTGCAAACCCATTTCTTGCATCGTTTTTTACAATTCAATAATACTACATAATGTTGCTGTAGCATAATTTGTTTAGTAATTCTCTCAGCTGATATGTCTTCAAAAACTTACCAGTTTATTGGTTTCAACAAAAAAATTCTTGCTATCATTAATTTTGTCCATGTCAGTTGGTCCTTTCCCTTTTTGTTTTAGTTCTCAAACAGCAGTTTAGTGACTTAGAAGGATGAATTATAGCTCCTAATTGCTTTCCAGAATGACTATTCCAGTTCACAGCTCCACCAACAATGTATTAGTGTGTCTGTCCTCCCACGTGTCCTACAATAATTGTCATTTCCTTTTTTGTTATTTTCAACAAGCTTACAGAAGTAAAATTTTGCTTTAATTTTGGATTTTTATTATTAGTCATCTATAGCATGTTTTAATAGAGTTGTTTATAGCTTGCTTTTATTCTTTTAAGAACTGCATGTTCATATCCTTGGATCACTTTATCAGTTGCAGATGGCTCTTATTCTTATATATTTGAATCAGTTTGGATCTTTATCAGAGAAACTCAGTGCAGAATACAAAGAACAATATAAGCCTACTACAATAGTACTAGAATACTAAGGACAACAAAAATCTTTTAAAAGATATATTAGCAAAAAATTAGAAAAAAGAAAAATGGAAAAAGGGACAGAACTGTTACTTAAAAAGATAGGGTGTTGATAAAAGATGATGGAAAGCACATAGAACTATTCCGCTCTTATTTTGTTTTGATTTTATCTTTCAAGAAAAAAGAATCCTTGCTATGGAAAGTACAAAACAGAATTGACAATATAAATTGGAATCCCAAGAAAAATAAAATTATAGTAAGAGAAGAACTATAAGTTCATCTTCATGGCCATGTGAACAATGTTGTAGGGTATTGAGATAATGAGGAAATGTGATTACAGAACCACTAAAAATGAGCCTTGAAAAATTACGCAGAATATGGCTATAGGACTGGAGAAGGACAAATGTTCTCCAATTTTCTAAAAGGAGGAAAGATAACCTTAAAATTATAGGCTATTTACACTGACTTGAATTCCTAAAAAAATATAAAATTCATCATCAGCATCAAAAAATAATAATAACAGCTAACATTTATAAAGAACCTTAAAGCTTGCAATGTCTTACATATATTATCTTCAGTTCATATGTTATTACAATAACTCTATTAGATAAGTGCTATGATTATTTTCATTTTATAGATGATGAAATCAAGGCTAACAAAGGTTGGATGGCTTGCCCAGAATTATAAGCTAGTAAGAATCTTTAGCAGAAGTTGAATCCTATTCCAAGTTGGGGGGTAGATCCATGAATATTCTTCCAGTCAATCATGACACTTTCCTTTATATCTCAAAGCATTGTATTTGGTATCTACTATGCACATAGAAAACAAGAAAAAAGCCAGGATTCTTTCACTAAAAACTGGTTGTGCCATACTAACATAATTCCCTTTTCTAAAAAATTATAGACATAATTTATCCAGATTTCAACAAAACTTTTGAGAATTTTTTCACACTATCCTTATGAACAAAGTGGAGATATAGGCTAAATATAGGTTAGTAGTACAGCTAAGTCAATTCAGAATTAATTTATTGACTAGATCCCAACAAACAATCATTGATGGATCAGTTCAACTTAAAAGAAAGTGTTCAATAGATTTTTCCCAGTCTATTTAATTTTTATTCAACTCTTAAAAGGCAGCCTTTGTAGTGGATAGTAGCAGACTGCAGTGCCAAGCAGATCTGGGTTCACGTACTACCTGAGTTACCCCAGGCAAGTCATTTAACTTCTCAGTTCTAACTCTTTGAGATTATAAATTATGGAGAAGGTGCTGACATCCATTAATAGAGAGTTTCGTCATCTGAAAGTTCCCTATTCAAATGAAATCCAGGTCCAACTTTTATCCTTAATTCCTTATTAATGACTGGGATAAAGGTCAAGATAGTGTGCTTCTCAAATCTTTAGAAGATGAAAAGCTAAGGAGGGGAAAATGTAGGAGTCAAAAGCAAAAGTCCTCAAGAGCCTACAATAACAGGAAAAGTTAAAGGCATATCCATGGATTAAAAAAAATCCCACTCCACTAGTACAAGATGGAGTAGACATGACTGGACAACAGTTCATATTATAAAGATTGGAGGTAAGGGAGAAATTTAATGGACTATAAATTCAATATGAATTGACAGTATGATATAACACCTAAAAAATTAAATGAGATCTTAAGCTGTACTAAGAGACATATAAAGGCTACAACATATAAAGTAATAATCTCATCATATTCTGTCCTGATCAGACCACCCCTGGAGTATTATTCATTAAATGAGAATAAAAGATGCAATTATCGACTATTGTGTACTTTTTTATTGCTTCATTTGAACACATATATTGACATACTGGAAAATGTCCAGATGTGAGTTATTCACTATTCAATCAGTGATGATGAGACTAGAGACCATACCCTATGAGCATATATGAAAAAAAAACTGGCACTAATTAGCCTGAAGAAAGGACTAGATCTGGGTAAACAGCTATTTTAAAAATATTTGAAGGGAAATCATGTGGTCCACCAATGTTATTTCTTCTGCTTGACCAGAAAGGACTAAATTTGAAACATTGAAAAGAAATTACAGAGTGTTTGTTTTCTCCAAGATTTCAGCTTGATGTAAGAACATTATAAAAAAAATCAGGAAATCAAAAGTAAATGAACTACTTTTGTCGCTAGTGGTTTTCCCTCACTGGAGGACATCCTAAAAAAATCCAACTCAAAGTCACTTCCACGAAGTCTTTTCTGATTTTTCCAGTCAATACTGACACTTCCCCCTTAAATCTCAAAGCATTGTATTTTAAATCTAATGTGCTTATCAAATATTATTATCAAAATATGTATCACAAAAACACATGGGTAGAACTACATCTAATCTAAATTTTCCTAGTGTCTAGCAGTTTGGGGCATGTAGTGTTTAATAAATATTTGTTGAATTAAATAACATGGCTCAATAACCATCATACACCACACACACACACACACACACACACACACACACACACACACACACACAAGCACATACACATTCCTGTGTACCATTCTCCAAATGGCAAAGATGAGTCACATCAATGTCACATCAGGACCATAGTTTGAAGGTGAAATGGATTCATAAAGGTAATATTGACCTAGTCTCATAGAAAATATCAATTTATATTTTCATTAAATTAAACCAGCTAATAAATTAATTAAACCAGCTATAACCTTAAGTTTCAACAGGAATGAATAGTTACCTTCAATATCAATTATAGTCCTTTCCATCAAACCCACTTAATATAATTTCATCACAGCAAATAAAAATGGTGCTCAACTCATGGAAAGTTCAAAGAATCCCCCAATTTGAAATTACCATGGCTAGACTATCAATTTAATTCAAGCTCTGCCAACAAATTAATACTAGCAAAATAGTTTCTCCTTGAGTTATAGGATAACATTCTGAACTTCTGTTACATGAGCATAGTTGTGTAGCAACAATCCAGCACTGATGATGTCATCTACTGGAATTTAAACCATACCCACCTCATATCTCCAAGGAGATTTCTTGAAATGATGTATAGTTACAACAGTAATGCCCTAACAATAGCTAGCACTTATAGAATCTACAGCATTATCTTCATGTGCTTTTAATGATGTATCATCAAAGCACTAAAGTTCCTATTGCAATCCCTTTCAGGTAAAGTCTATGTCTTTAGATGTCACAAAGGAAAAGGATGAGGGAAAGATACTTTTCCATACCAAAAAAGGAAAGAAAGATTCCCAAAGCTGCTCAATTGCTTATTTCAATACTGTATGAAGGAGTTTATAAATGTCTGTATGATTCCAGTTAATGGTCCTTTTCAACAAGGCATCTGAAGAGTGGCAGGCAGCTGCCTATGTATATAGTGGGCCTAAGAGGCCTGGAGCTGTCCAAACCTTCAGCTTCCTATATAAAGAGTTTTAAATCCAGCTCATGACTAACACTTTGAGGCTCTTTCATGTATTTTTTTCTTTTCTATAACAAAAATAATCTGCAGGTCAAACACACACACACACACACACACACACACACACACACACACACACACCCCAGAATCTGGGATAAATAATGATACAAAAGTGATGCTTTATTCAGTTTGGGAGAGAACTAGACTATAAGCTCATCTGGGAAATTATCAACCATGCTATCTCAGCCCTAAAGTCATACATAAATTCCAGGGAAGGATAAGGTTAGATTCCCTAGGGAAATAACTTAAGTCCCTTGTCTTCAATGATCAGAAATTCACTCTATCATTTTAGGAAATGCACACTTCCCCTTACCTTAGGACTAGCCTGAAATTCACCACCTTTTCAAAAGAAAGATTCAAAATCATTAGAAATTCTTCCTGCAATTTTCACTAAATCCTAACCTGGTGCAATTCAATTCAATATTGTTCATGAAAAGAGAACTATAGCAGGAGATGCCCTCTTATGTTTATGTTCTCTACAGACTAACAAAGACCTTATTGCCCTCAAAGGGATGGCTGAGGTTCATGCTTGTAGGATTTGCATCCTAGCTACTGTATCATTACATCCAAGCACATTGATCTCTCCACAGGATACTCAATAAAAGGATAGGCACTCCCATATTTTTATGTTATCAAGGAAACAAAAACTATCTGACATTTCTCTTTTTACTACCACCTTCCATTCTGAGCCCAGATATCTACACAGTCTCCTTTTCCATGACCTCATCCTCAAATTATTTCCTGATTGGAACAACTCTTCCTAGACATAAGATAAGAGTGGGAAAAATTATGTCATAATCTTCCCAGTGTTAGTGTGGTAACTTGGAAGCAAAAACCACACAGAAAACTCAAAACCCAATCTTCATCCTCATAATAAATTCAATTCATCTGGCATTTATGGAATGCATATTCTTCCCTGTAAGGAGCTCAAAATCTAGTTAGAGAAACAACCTAAGCATACATGAAAACAAAACTATGATAGCTATGTAGCATAGTGAAGATAGTGATGGACTTGGAGTCAGGAAGATCTGAGTTTAAATTCTACTTTATATTCATTAACTATGTGATAATGAGCAAGTTATTTAACCTCTCTCAGCTTCAGTTTTCCCATCCATAAAATAAAAATAATAACACCTTTCTTATAGATAGGAAAACAAATTGAATAATATGAAAAGTGCTTTGCAAACTTTAAAATTTCATATATATTCTATTTATTATGATGATCACATTCTACTTAGATCAATGAGCAAATATGATCCTAGGATGACTGCTAGTTGAGTCTTTTAAGTTTCCTAACATGTTTTAGGAATGCAGGAAAGCAATAATCTGCCACATATCAGATGAACTATATCTGAGCAAGTATATCTGAGTGTCACAGGAAAATGAATATAGCCCATAGAGAAGAAGGGAAGAACTGAGGAAGGAACCATTAGTAATTGGAATTTTAATCATATAACTCCCAATATTTTATGTTCCCTAAATACAGGGATCCACACTAAGATCCCAAAGAAAAAATGGACCAATGATGAGAAGTTTAGAATTGTTCCAAATAATATCTATTTCCTCTCCCTTTAAGTCCATGACCACACAGAACTGAATGCTGGACCCACTGCTGAGACATTTTCTTAGGGAAATCCAAAATCAATACAATACAGGGTACAAAAAAATAGTACAATTGTTAGATTTCCAAGCCTAAAGGTATGAAGACATATCTTCCGGAGTTCAAACTTTATTTGTCTTCATGAATTCAAACTCAGTATCAAATACTTACCAGTTATGTGATCCTGAGCAAGTTACTTACTCCTGTTTGCCTCAGTTTTCTCATTTGTAAAATGTTCTGGAGAAGTAAATGGCAAACCTCTATAGTAACTTTGCCAAGAAAACCCCAAATGAGGTCATAAAAAGTTGCACACTACTAAATAACAATGGAGTTCTAGCTGCTTCTCTATATTGAAATTAGTCTTTCATGGGCTTCCCTCTCTTTAGAGCTTAAGCAAGATATTCCCCTTACTTTATACTTACTGTATTCCAAAGCAGAACAACATTCCCCAGATCCTCTCCTAGGACAAGAGAACATTAGTGACCATAGCATAAATACCCAGCCAAGCACTTGTCTTTATGGATATTGGAGAATCACATTGCATTTTTTTCCAGAGAGGAACTTATAGAAAAGCTATCCAATATAATATGAGCTAATTGAAAGCAAGGACCATGTCATTTTTCAACTTAGTATTCTAGATCTTAGTACAGTACTTTGCATATAATAGATGTTTAAGAAATGTCTCCATATACAAGACTGTCTCTAACACATAAAGACAGAGGAAGTTCTGAAAGAAAAAAGAGAAAGATTGAAATCTAGGTTTTCATATTTCTTGTCATCATTAATAAATCACAACCACTCTGAGCTTCAGTTTCCACATCCATAAAATGAGTGTGATAGTATTTATGCTGTTTACCTCAAAGCTCCATTGTTAGACTCAAATGAGTAAATGTATGTAATGTATTTTACAAACCTTAAAAGATTACAAAAACATGAAGCATTGTTCTCATTTTCTCATAAGAGATCATATCATCACATATCCTCCCTAGGGATACCAATCCAACCAAGACCCTTTAGATGTCTCTAAGTCATATTAATGAAAACATAGCAATAATGATCCCCTGAGAAAGGATACTTAATACACCAAGTGATCAGAGTTCAAATAAATGGCCCACAAAGAATAAGGTTCTCTTAAAATAAGACTTAAATAAGTTTGATTTGGTTTGTTTTTTCATGAAAACTATTCATAGTACTAATTCTGGAATCAGAAAGATCTGAGTTCAATCCAGCCTTAGACACATACTAGCTGAATGATTCTGGGCAAGTCATTTAACTTGTATTTGCTCATTTGTAAAATGAAGAAAAGAATAGTATCTGCCTCCTAAGGTTATCATGAGGATCAAAAGAAATTATATTTGTTAAGTTATATGCCTGGAACATACTGAGAACTATATTAATACTAGACATTTATATATATATATAATTATAATGTTTTATATATATATATATATATATTAATCTAACACAAAGTCAGAGCTTTCTAACTGCCCCCCAAAAAATTAGGCAAGGACCCAGAGCAAATAACCCTCTCTCCCAGAAAAAAATTCATGGATACAGAATCCAGCCCTAAACTGAAAGCTTTCTTGTGATACATGTGTCTCCCTTGGCACTAATATCCAGGCCATTACTGTAGAGTCATTCATTCTAATGAAATGAAATGCTTTTTCAAGGGGATTTAATTGGTCAGAGTATTCAATGAAGAAGATAACCAGATTAATCACTTAGATGGGGGCTAACTAGCCATGTTACCTTTTGCTTGTTTGAGTTTGGTGTTTTCTGAGTAAAATTCTGATATGTATTCCAGAATGAGACACAGAGAAAATCTTTCTTCATGGATGTTGGAATCCTCTATGAGAATCCAAGAAAGGTGGACTGTTTGCCATAACTTCTCTCTTGTCCCATCTATGAAAATGAACTGTTCCTTGAACCCCCACCCCCGACCTCTGCAAAACTATGCTTGAGAGCTTCATGGACTTTGGCTACTTTTATAGTATTTTCAGTGAGTACTCACATCATACTTGTATCTATTTATCCCCCTCATCCTTCCCATACAAGTTTTATACACTAATATCAGCAAAGTCTCTCACACACACACACACACACACACACACACACTAACAATCATCATTTTGGTCTCTCCATTTCATCCCCTATGGGGACAGTATATGATCAGCTTAAGATATGCTTGCTCAAAGCTTTCTCCTTTCCTCTTCTCTTTCTCAAATGCTTTAACTCACAAAATGGCTGTGTTCTGGTCAGACTTATTTGATTTTAGTTCTATCTGAGTGACAAAAGCAGGATGGCATAATAGAATAGCAAGAAACACACCTGTATTTTAAGGATCTGTATGCTTTACTTGTACACACACACACACACACACACACACACACACACACACACACACACACATGCACCTACTCATATGCAAATGCACACAAAAAAAGAGCATGTGCTTTTGACTCTGATTGGGAAAATAGGACCTGGGACAAGAAAAGCACCCAGACAGTGAGGGATTTTAGAACCACAGAAATACGAATCACTCTTGGATGTGGTTTGCAATTTTCAACTAGAGGATGTCTCTAGATGCAATATGGAGAACTATGCATATTTTACTTTTTAATTTAAAATAAACAAAAAAAAAGAAAAAGGAAAAAAGATCACAAGAATCACGATTGGAAGAAAACTTAGAAGTCATTTTGGCTAATGCCATCATTTGACACAAGGAAACTGAGATCCATGGAGGTGATATAACCTGTTAAAAATAGTCAAGTTGTTTCTTGTTGTGCCTCCCACCCCCATCCCAACATAAACACAACATATTGTCTCTACTAGCTCTCATACTGGGATCTATGCTTTTTTAAAATTTCTTTTCCTGCCTATGATCCCCTGAGCTCCTAAGTGATCATTATAATGATAAAAGCTCTCCTCAGTAAATATGCCAGCTTTCCTAGAAATAAAATATGAAGGACAAATGAAAGAGGCTAGAAAAGGGAAAGGATGTCAAACTCCACCTGAATAAGCTTTTTGTTTCCCAAAGTGTGGCTGAGGTAGACTCCCCATCTCTGAAACCCTCCTCTTAAACACAATAGGCATCTCCCTAATACAGAGCTGAGCCTAAGTCCTCAGTGAAATCTAGTACCGTAGAGAGAGGATATCCCAGCCCACCTGGCTGCTAGCGAATATCCTCTACCATTAGTTCAGAGCTAACTGAAGGGGAGGGGAGGGTCTTGACGAGGCTATGTCAATGGGACTATATTAACAAGGTCTAACTAGAAAAAGAGCTGAAAGAAAGAAAATTCCCCAAAATAATCTATCTCCTCTGGCTTCCTCCAGATGTCTGGGCCTTTGTTCTAACTGAGACAGCTGGTCCTGCCCCCACCCCCATAGAAAAATGGAAGGAGAAGGTTAGGGATAAGCAGATAGGATATCATTGGCAGGTGGGTAATACCTACAAAGACCCCGATCTAAGGATATGAGTAATGGATATTAAAGAAATTTTCCCCACCTCTTTATTGGGAAGATGAAGAATAAGAGCAGGAATTCAGAATTAATGTTGGTGGGAAAGGAGCACAAAGTTGCATGGGGTAGAGGTGAGAGAAGAGAGATAAGGACTAAAGTTCTCAAATCCAAGAGTTGACCGGGGATCTATGTCTGAGTTTGTCCATCAAAAGCAGTTTCACAGTTTATATCATCAGATGTCACCATTATCTTTATTTTCTCCAACATAGAGTTTCTGGGGTACCTAGGGAATATTTCAAAGCAGAATCCTTTCGCCTGATTTATCCTGATAATTGTTCGATTCTCATTTTAGTCGTAGAATCACACACAGACTTAGTCGGATAGTGCCATCCACAGATTCACAATCAAACGCAATGACAGACGAACACACAATCACAAGCTATCACCAACAGATACACTCGCACATAGCATGCAGACACAATCACGCAGCACCACACCAATACATTTACATGCTAGCTGCCGTTATCACTCCAACATCCGCACTCACATGGGTACCAAAGAACGCATATCATTCCACATGTAGTCCTATGAGTCTCCGGGAGATACCTCTCCTGGGTCAAATAGCCCCATAAACATATAACGAACGAACGTATCTGTCCCCTGCCAGCCTAGCCGGGCAAGGCCGGGAAGTCTACCTGTCCCTTACTCACACATAGGCATGATAGATGAAGGCCCATCCGCGGGGTCTCTCCAGCACGTTGTAGAGGAAATTCTGCAGCTTGCGGTAAAAGGCATTGCGCTTCGGGGGTTTACCAGTGCCGGCGCCGCCCGAGCGGGGCTTGCTGAGGATGCTGCCGCGTTTACTGCTCTCCGAGCCAGCGATAAGCAGCGCCCCGTCCCGGGTGGAGTCGGGGGCCCCGGGGTCCAGCCCAACGAAGCCCACCTTGAGTTTCTTCTCTCCGCTGGGCCCCGGATAGACTCCCCCATTGCGAGATTTTTGCACCATCCTGGTCCCCCGGGGCTGCGCCCCAACTCACCGGGAGGCTGGGCTCGCAAGGCCCGCAAGGGTGGGTAGGGATGGGAAGGGTGAGGGAAAGGGGGCGTAGGGTAGGGGGCCCTTGGCGCTCAAGGGCGCGGGGAACGGTCGCCTCAGCGGGGGCGCATGCTGGGAAACGCTGGACAGCACTGAAGCTCTCGGCCAGGGATTAGCATGGCGAGTCTGGGAAAATAGAGCAAGAGAAAGAGCTGGGCTGGTGGGTTGTAAAGCTGTAGGGCCGGAGGCAGGCTCTGCGGCAGCTTCCCCAACCTCACAGCGCGCCTGGGAGAAAGGAAACGTTGCGATTGATTGCCTGGGCTCCGCTCAGTTTGGCTCAGCTCAGCCCACTCACTCCCTTGCTCTATCACTCACCAGGAGCCCGCAGCTCAGGCTTCTACCGAGGCTGTCACGGCTCCTCCCGGCCACCATCCGCTCCCCCCTCTCCCGCCCCCTAACAACCCCCTCCCCTTAATTAACCCTTCGAAGCCTGCCTGGCGATTCAGGCAGACGAAGAGTTGGAGAAAAAAAAAAAAAAAAAAAAAAGAGGATGTCCCCAAGCTGGGAACCCTAGGAAAGGGTCTGCCATAAGTGAGAGTTAGTGATTGAGGAAGTAAGGGAGTTCCTTAGCTAAGGGTCCTGGGTAGTCCCTCACGAAGGAAAATCAAGGCAGACCCCTGAAAGGGAACCCCTAGGAAATCCCCTCTGATCTTCCCTCCCTCCATACCCACGCGTTGTATGAGCAATACATTAAATGAAAGAGCTACTAAGTCTCTGGCCTCACCCCTTACCAAGTCTGCCTAGAGTTGGAGAAAGAGGAGGGACTAACCCCCAAATCCTCAGTATGAGACAAAAGACCCCCAAATTCTTTCCACGCACACCAGAACTTCGGAACCTCAGTATTAAAGGAACAATAAATCACCTAGAAAGACTAGGGTGAAGGGGGTGGGGCGGACGAAGGGAGAGGAAACAGAGAGCACAAGGGTAATTAGAAGCAAATCATACATTTAACAAATATTTGCTGAATACCTGACGTGTAGGACAAAAACAATGAGTCTGGGTCCTTGCCCTTAGCTAGACTGCAGAAGATAGGGGGAAAATAAGAAGGAACCGCAATGGAAGATTGAGAGGGATAAAGCACCAGGAGAGGGCTGCGAATAAAGAACAAAGAGCTCTGAGATCGGAGGGAAGAAGGCAGGGATTCCGTCTAGCTAAGGTGATCAGGGAAACCTCCGGGAGAAGGCTGCTTTTTGATAATATTTAGAAAGATGAATAAGTGTTTGCCTAGTGAAAATGGGGGGAAGGGAAAGGTAGAAAACCGTTCTAAGGAGAAAGAATGATTTGAACAAAGATGGGAAAACATAAATTGGATTCCTGGAATAGTGACTAGTCTTATTTGATTAGAGCTGAGTGTGATATTTAAGAAAGGTGCAAGAAAAGGATGAAAAAAACTAGTTGTGATCAAAACATGGAGAACCTTGAATAACCAAGTTAACGGGATTTATACTTTATTCAGGAGGTGACAGGATTACAAGCAAGGTTTTATAGGGATATGAAATAGACTTTTAAATTCTCAGAATTTGAAAGGACCTAAGACATCATTGAATTCAACATTTCATTCAAGATACACATAACATGCATGCATTTAGATAACTAAAAATATGTATATACCCACCAAATTGTACGCACAGACCTACACATGCAAATATACCTAGGCTGTTCTCCCACAAAATATAAATTCCTTGAGGATTGGTTTTCATCTATGTCTTTATATCCTCAGTAAATATTAAAGTGTCTTACATGTCTTTTGGAGTATGTCTTTAATAAACATTTGATTTAAATTAGTAAGTTAAGACAACTAGATGGCACCCTGAGTCAGGAAGACCTGAGTTCAAATATAGTCTTAGCTATAGGACTTTGGGCAAATCACTTGACCCCTTTTTGTCTGTTTCCTCAGCTATAAAATGGGGATAATAATAGCATCCACCTCCCAGGGTTACTGTAAAGGTTATATTTGTAAAATACTTAGCACAGTGCCTGGCACATAATAAGTACTATATAAAAACAGCTATCATTATTATTCATTGTTGAATATAGAGTCAGATATAATAGAATATAATAACGGCCCCTTGAAATTATTTTTATCAAAGTGTGCTGCCTCTATGTCTTTAGGTAATTCTCTGAGAATCAGCTTCCTGATCTCTAAAATTCTGTATCTGTTTCAAAGATTTTCAAGGTTCCTGCTGGCTGTTAGTTTGGATCCTGTCAGAAAATCCAATAAATAGTAGCAATACTGGTATTTT
Organism: Sminthopsis crassicaudata; assembly: GCF_048593235.1. NCBI lineage: Eukaryota > Metazoa > Chordata > Mammalia > Dasyuromorphia > Dasyuridae > Sminthopsis > Sminthopsis crassicaudata. The sequence continues at coordinate 254,222,809 of NC_133618.1, forward strand.
TTATTGAATAACAATAAATATATATTAACTATTCGCATGAATCTTCTTAAGTCTGCATCAAAAAGAACTTTTTTCTTTTTTTTTTCTTTTTCCATCACCTCCATTATATATAATTGTTATCTATAGATAACAAAATTGAGTCACACCAAAGATCAGTAAGCAAGGCATGAATAAAGATTAGAAAGGAAGCCAAACTTGTCAAGTCTCAAATTCATCATTACACTATGGATCACAGTTCTTTCATTTACATATTTTTGACTTTAGATATTATCACATCTCCATTGTTGAAAACAAGCATCTCCATAATTAGAAGAAATAATTAAAGAAAATTGAACAGAAGGTCAGCAGCAAGATTGTATCTAAATTCCCGGACATTCATCCATACCCTAATTTTGTGGCTTCACTAATCAAACATGTATAATATAAGCTCATTCTGGTTTTCATTTCTGGTTCCTGTGAAATAATCAGACACAGATGCCAAGATCAAAATAGGAATACTCTCTAATTTGGAGGGAACCAAGGGCACCTAAGTGAAGGATGCTCTTCTTACAATGGTACTACCATTTCTCATTAAGGAAATTATTGTCTGCTTCCTTTATTAGGTAAGTTAATAAATTGCCTAGAAGGAGGCAGTTTCACTGAGCAGACACTACACTCAAGTGAATATTAAGTGATAGTACAAGACAATCATGTATATAGAAAGGATTGAGTTTCACATGTACACATGTTGAATGCTAGACAATGGGTCCCTTAGCACCATGTTTTAGGGGCTTTTCTTCAAGATTTGTGAGTTCAAAAGAAAAAAGCAGCAGTCATTATACCATAGAGAAAAATGCTTAGATTTGCTACCTTAGCATTTTTACATGAAAAACAAGCTGTTGGTCCAAACAAGTATTATTTTTTATTTAAAAGTTATTTTAACTTTTTAAAATTAATATTTAAAATAAAAGTAAGTTATTAATAAAGATTTTTATTTTTAAAACAATTTTTGAATTGGTAAACAAAAGTTATTCAGAAAATACAAAAATTGTATTGATTATAGATTGTATGGTAGACTTATGAAACTGCTTAAAATTTCAATACTTTAAGAATCCATGATTTCATTTTTGTTTCCATCCTTCCACCAATATAGGTATTAAAAAACTAGATCATAGAATGGACAGAATGTTAGAGTTGGAAGAGTTCAAATCTTGCATCAGAAATTTAGCTGTGTGACTTTGGATAGGATATTCAGCTTTCATTTCTTTATTTGTTAAATGGATATGCTAGCACCTACCTCATGGGATTGTAGTGAAGACTAAGTGAGTTATTATAAGTAAAGTGCTATAAAAATTCTGGGCCCGGAGTCAGGAAGACCTGAGTTCAAATCATCTGGCTTCAGACACTTACTAGTTATATGATCTTGGGCAAGTCACTTAACCTTGTTTTGTTTAGTTTTCTCATCTGTAAATTGAGTTAAAGAAGATAATGACAAACCACTCTGGAATCTTTGCCAAGAAAACCCCAAATGGGGTCATGGAGAGTCTGAAATGATTGTAACAATAACAAAATATAAATACCATCTGTTATTGTTATAACTGTTCCAGGCCTTAGTAAAAGGTTTTTATGAGTTTTAGTAAATGTTTTAATAGATGAGAAAAGATTATTCAGCAAAGAATGAATAAAGATAAGAATGGAAGCCAAACTTCTTAAGTCTGAGGTTCAGCATTATAGTGTGGGTCACAGTCCTCAATTTACATTTTTTTCTATATATTTTCACAAAAGTGCTGGGGGGAAAATCACTATCTGGTGCCCAACACTCTATCAATGAACTCTTATTGAGTAAGCAGATTAATCCTCCCATTAATATCTAGGCCCATATTTGAAGACTTATCAGATTTAACTTTACAGAGAAAAGTTTCAAGAACCAAAATCACCAACAAATTATGAGTTATATGAGTAACCACCTCTTCCACAATATTTCTCCTAATGCCTTCAATAATTATCCCTCTCATGCTCTTGAAATTACTTTTTATTATTCTGTATATGTTTAATATTTACTTACTTGTATATGTGTTGTATTACCTCATTCCCCGCAGAATATAAACTCTTTGAAGGTAAGAAATGTTTCATTTTTGCTTTGTATCCCTAGCATCTAGAACAATATTTTGTATAAAATAAGTACTTAATGTTTTTGAATTGATTAAATTAAATTGAATTGTGGTATTTCTTTTCTAACAAACAAAATTTTTAAATGCATCTAAATTACTAAATTAAATAAAACAATAAGAAAATCTTATACTTTTATCAAAGAAAGAACTGTTTGGATTGCATTTGAAAAATTGTGCAAAGGTAATAATGATCCAAGGCTTATTCTTTGATCAAAGCCTAACATTTTAATAACAATATCTTCCTAGTCATGCTGTAAAGTAGTAACAGAATTACATTTAAGGGTCATCCAAAGGTCAATTTATTTGTCATGAAATGGTAGTTAGTACATAAATAAAGTTGTGCAAAATATTTATCTAAATCTTTAAAGCCTGTGTATATCTTCTATGGTAAATTTTGTTAAATGCTATAAGAACTCCATTCTCAATTAGGGAATCACATCTTCTCTTTACACTCCAGAACCCAAGTACTAAATATTAGAAATTAAGCTAAAATAATGTAAACTTCACAAGGAAATCCTAATAAAATTAGCCACTGAGTCACCAAAATCTCAAGCACTTCCCAGACACCAAGTTAGTGTTAACCCAAAGGTTATTATCCCCAAACCTGTGAATCAAATATGTTTGTCTGAGTTAATAAAGAGAAATCTTATTCTCTATAAGAGCTTCATATGTTGAAACTATTTTTATCTTCTTTTGCATATACCCAATCAATTAGAAGGTTTTTTTCTATGAAGCTGGGTTGACAAAAACCAAAGCACTGGCTCCCTCTAAATAACTTTTAGGCTTCCTTGGGAACATGTCTGAAAATGTCTGATGCTTGATGAGGATATGAAATTTAGAGAGTTATTCATCTTCAATTTCTAAAGTCTATTATTGACTCTTCAGGATAAGCTCATTCTCCTTTTTCAGAGAAGACAAGTTTCCACTCATTAATTTGGTGTCCTTGAAAATCTCAGACTAGTTTCTCAAGTCTCCCGACTGATACTGGGTGTGAGGACTCCCAGGTTCTGTTTCTGTCCTTCACAAAACACTTTGAAAGTGATACTCAGCCTAGGAGCTAGGTCAAATTTACTAAAAAGTATTTGAATCTTCACATCCATCCAATATTCACTTAAATAATACTTTGAGACTCTCACAATACCTTCCCATGGATCAAAAAGTTAAGACTTTAATAGTTCTTCACTTACTCAGTTTAAAGTCTGTCACTTCAAAAGAGTCAGTTTGTTAATCATTTATATTTTTCCCTTATATCTATGTATATACCATGATTTATTTATATAAATAATGACTAGTCAGCAGCCTAGTTTCAGTATACCTCACTAGGTTTGTACTCTGTGTGTGTGTGTGTGTGTGTGTGTGTGTGTGTGTGTGTGTGTGTGTGTGTTACTCAGGTTTACTGAATGTATAACAGTATGAAGGTCCACAGTATGCCTTTTCTTTAGCCTGGGAGCTGTCCTTCAGCACCACAAAATCTAGATTTATCATTTTTGTGGGTTATTTATTAAAAATGAAATGCCAGCTTTCCCTTCTCCTTCTTCTCCATTATCATCCATAAATCTTCAAAACTCTCCTAGTTAGCCTTCTCAAATCCAAGCAGTATATTTTCAGGATAAGCAAAATGTCTCTCTGCTATTTTGTTATCAATAAGGAAGTTGATAATGTCATAAGTAATAATATAACATCCAAGCCAACTAGAAATAGTATTTTCTATTGCCTGCTACTTTAGATTATCCACATGATAGGCTGCATTTCTTTTTTTATTCAGAGTTGTGATTTTCACTGGTGCAAGAAAGTGGTATGAGAAAACCTCCTCCTACCAATATAAATGAAGAAAATATTAAAGTATATGGCCAAAACCGTTATCTAGGGCATTGAGAAGTTAAGAGGTTTTCTCAGATTAATGCAATTAAAATAAGTAAAAAGGCTGGACTTTAACAATGTTTTCCTGACTCCAAAGCCTGCTTTCTATCCATTACTTTACAATACCTTTCATTTCCTCTCCTGAATATTCATAACTTAATGCTGGATCTATATGATGAAAATAAACTTTCATATTTCATTCAGATCACAACAAAAGTCCAATTAAGGAACATTCATGAAACATTGAGCTAGGGAAAAAGACATAAGGTCATGTATAAGGGAAATCAAGTGATGACCAAATGAACAGACCAAAAATATCCAAAATTTGATCCCATAGGCATTCTTCAGATGTACATTATCTCCTTCTTGAACATCATTAGCATGATTTTTGGTAAGTATAATAATGAGAGGCAAAAAAAATCAAGTAGAAGGGTTTTATGAGTTTATTTCTGTTTCCATAATTAAAGATAGACAGGGACTCTTTAAAGCACTATCATGTCTCATCTCAAAGTTTTAGATAATTTTATTGACATTCATTTCTTCTCTCCAAATACACACACACACACACACACACACACACACACACACACACACACACACACACACATATATATATATATATATATATATATATACATATATATATATATACATGCATGTAATTCAACAAATATTTTCTGAACATTTTCTATATATAACCCTCTCATCAACGTGAAGGAACATACAAAAATGAGTGAGACATTATCCCATTCTTCGCCAAATTTGCAATCTAGAAAAATCACTATTTATACTAACCGTATCAAAATCACATAGACCAGCATAGATCCATGCAAAATTACATAACTAGATATTCAGAACTCAGTTGCTACCATCCTCACTCCTTGCATCAGAATATTCATAACTTTATCAATGCTGGTGCATCCTCCACCAACTTGTATCTCCATTTCAAAGGGAAGAATGTTTTTTAGTTGTTGTGAACAAATAATTCATTTCCTCATGGTCAATCTTTGGATAAGCTTATCTGTACTTAACTAGGCTGGTCTTCATATGACATACATACAGTCTGTTCAGAGACACATAAATTTTCTAGCTTGAAAGAATTCTCCAAAGATTTTTTAAATTAATTTTATAATTTTAACATTTTTGACAGTACATATGCATAGGTAATTTTTTACAACATTATCCATTGTACTCCCTTCTGTTCCGAATTTTCCCCTCCTTCCCTCCACTCCCTCCCCTAGATGGCAGGCATTCTCATACATATTAAATATGTTATAGTATATCTTAGATACAATATATATGTGCAGAACCAAATTTTGTTGTTGTTGCAAAGGAAGAATTGGATTCGGAAGGTAAAAATAACCTGGGATGAAAAACAAAAAATGCAAACAGTTTACACTCATTTCCCAATGTTCCTTCTCTGGGTGTAGCTGATTCTGTCCATCAATGATCAACTGGAATTGGATTAGATCCTCTCTATGTTGAAGATATCTACTTCCATCAGAATACATCCTCATATAGTACTGTTGTTGAAGTGTATAATGATCTAGTTCTGCTCATTTCACTCAGCATCAGTTGATGTAAGTCTCTCCAAGCCTCTCTGTATTCATCTTGCTGGGCATTTCTTACAGAACAATAATATTCCATAACATTCATATACCATAATTTACCCAATCATTCTCCAATTGATGGGAATCCATTCATTTTCCAGTTTCTAGCCACTACAAAAAGGGCTACCACAAACATTTTGGCACATACAGGTCCCTTTCCCTTCTTTAGTATTTCCTTGGGATATAAGTCCAGGAGTAGCACTGCTGGATCAAAGGGTATGCACAATTTGATAACTTTTGGGGCATAATTCCAGATTGCTCTCCAGAACGGTTGGATTCGTTCACAACTCCACCAACACTGTCCCAGTTTTTCCACATCCCCTCCAACATTCATCATTATTTTTTCCTGTCATCTTAGCCAATCTGACAGGTGTGTCAGATTGTCTTAATTTGCATTTCTCTGATCAATAGTGATTTGGAACAGTCTTTCATATGAGTGGAAATAGTTTCAATTTCATCATCTGAAAATTGTCTGTTCATATCCTTTGACCATTTATCAATTGGAGAATGGCTTGATTTCTTATAAATTAGAATCAATTCTCTGTATATTTTGGAGATGAGGCCTTTATCAGAACCTTTAACTGTAAAAAAGTGTTTTCCCAAAAAAAAAAATGTTTTCCCAATTGGTTACTTTCCTTCTAATCTTGTTTGCATTAGTTTTGTTTGTACAAAAGCTTTTTTATTTGATGTAATCAGAATTTTCTATTTTGTGATCAATAATGATCTCTGGTTCTCCTTTGGTCATGAATTCCTTCCTCCTCCACAAGTCTGAGAGGTAAACTATCTTATGTTCCTCTAATTTATTTATGATCTCATTCTTTATGCCTAAATGATGGACCCATTTTTATCTTATCTTAGTATGTGGTGTTAAGTGTGGATGCATGGCTAGTTTTTGCCATACTAATTTCCAATTGTCCCAGCAGTTTTTGTCAAATAATGAATTCTTATCTTAGAAGTTGGGATCTTTGGGTTTGTCAAACATTAGATTGCTATTTTTATTCACTATCTTGTTCTGTGAACCTAAACTATTCCACTGATCAACTTGTCTATTTCTTAGCCAATACCAAATGATTTTGGTGACTGCTGCTTTATAATATAGTTCTAGATCGCTACAGCTAGGCCACCTTCATTTGAGAATCCTCCAAAGATTAAAGACCCTATAGAGTTTTTAAAAATACAGAAGAGAATTTAGTGGACAATATTTGTTCCTCATCAAACAAAAAAAATAGAAAAAAAGGATGCATTATCTGAAAACATTAATCAATTAGGAAAAAATTTTAAATACTTTATGCTAGGCTCTAGAAATACAAATACAAAATATAAGCTGTTCACAATAGCTTACATTCTAATAGGGAAAATAAAACTCTCCTATCAAGGAATTTTTATTTGGAAAAAATAAATAAGAAAATATTCATTTAACCAGAATCATATGAAATATGATCCTACAAACTGAATAATAAAAAAGCTACTAACAAACCACAAAGATCCCACCTATCCTGCAAAATCTTCTCAGATTTAATAGAGGAGTCAGACTTTATCTAATTCAGTGAGGAGTAGGGAAGTAAAGAAGAGATGTAAGAGATGGATGCATTGATTTTTTTTAAACATCTCACACTAAAGTCAATAAAAATTTAATTTATAGTTTTTAAAATGGAACAGAGCTCTCAACACACTCTGCCAGCCTCCAGCAATCCAGCTAATTACATGAGTGAGTTCACTTGTATTTCTCAGCTTTTGATAATATGTAGACAGTTGAAGTCCAGTATCACATGAAAATAGACCAATATTAAGCTAGCTAAACAGATACTATTGAAGACATTTAGGAAATTTTTATTTTCATTAAAGTATTTATCTTCTCCATCTTGGCTGGGATATGGTATAGCTCTAATTACATGGTCTGGTTATATATCTGGAATCAAAGGAAAGTGTAGCATTATTATTATATTTATTGATAGTAATTACAATAATGCCTTCTCTTTGTATATATCCATTACTTCCAAAATACTTCCATATGCGCTATCTCAAATAGTCCTCCATGTGCATTATAAAAAATTGCAGAATCTTTAAGCTGGATAAGACCTCAAAAATATCTTTACCAATTCACTTATTTAAAAAAATTCCCTGCTATAACATACTTGATAAGTGATCATCCAGCTTCTATTTGATGAACCCCAGTGAGAGGAAACTTCCTGCCACTTTGGGACAGTTTTAATTATTACGAAGTTTTTATTGACATCAAGCCTAAATTTGCTTCTTTGTCCCTTTCACCCATTGGCTATTGGCCCCATCCTTTGAGTAAATCCTGTATTTATGCAACTTACACCTCTACATCATACTCAACAAGTATAACAAGTATTCTCCTCCAGGATTAGACATACACACACACACACACACACACACACACACACACACACACACACACACACACACATATACACACACACACCTTCAAACACTAACATTATCCCTTCTACCTACACACATGGCCAAATCTTTCCTCATTTCTAAAAAAAAAAAAAATCTCTTCATTTGAGCCTGCCATCCTCTCAGGTTCTCTTCCTTTTCATAACCAAACTTTTAGGAAACTCCATCTATATTTATTATTTCCAATTCTTCACCATCCAATAAGCCTTCTTAATTCCTTCCAGTCAGTTTTTGAACACTAAAGTGAAATTGAAACTGCTGTCAACCAAAAATCTCTTATCAAATCCAATGGCTTTTTTCTCTGTTATCATCCTTTTTGATTACTTTATTGGCTTTGTCACTTCTGACCATCCACTAATCCTGAAAACTCTTTCGTTCCTGGTTTTTGTGGCACTATTTTCTCATCATTCTTCTGGCTAGCTGACCTTTCTTAATCTCCTATACTGAGTCATTGTTCATATTTCAATATTATCATTTATTCAAAGGCCCACTCTTATACTCTCTCCTGAGTTCTATTATCTCTCTACATTCTTTCTTTATAATCTCATCCCCAGAGATTCAAAACTGTTCCCTAGAAAATTATACCCAAATCCATATGGCATGTAAATTCCAGTCCTATGTTTACATCTCCATTTTATTTTTTAATAATGATATTTTTGTCATTTACTATTTTATTTTTCCAATTAAATATATAGTTTTAAACACTCATTTTATAAGATTTTGAGTCTGCTATAGGTTAATATATGTGCACTGATATAAACATATTTCCATATTAGTCATATTGTGAAAGAAGAAACAGAACAAAAAATAAAAGCCACCAAAACATTGAAAAGAATATGCTTCATGGGGCAGAGCCAAGATGGTGGAGAGGAAACATGTCTTTTTCTGATCTCTACACATATCTCTCAAATTAACAGCAAATCCAGCCTCTGAACTGGTTTTGGAGTAACAGAACCTACAAATATTTGAAGTGTACCAAATTTTCAGCAGAAAATAATTTGAAAGATTTCTGGAAAAGATCTGTTTCAATCAGGCATAGAAGGAGGCAGGCTGAGCACAGGCAGCCCTGCAGAAACCCAAGTGCAGGCAAATACAAGGACTCAGAGTGGTATAGGTTCCACACTGGAGAATCTACCAGGAGGAATCTACAGCACTGTTGGCTACTCTGTCCTAATTATAAGCCAGTAGATCGGCAGATTAGCTGTTAAGACATTCAATACAAATACAAAAGGCAAATAGTGAGCCCCTCAATATCAAAATATCATAGGACCAGGCCATGCCCACCCAGCACCAGAAGTTAGCACTGACCCATACACATATATATATATATATATATATGTGTGTGTGTGTATATATGTATATGTATATAGCTTAGAAAATATAAATAAAAGCTTATAAAATCTCCCCTTTTCCCTAAAAGCAGAGCTCAACCTTTTTTTTTAAATGAGCAAAAAAGCAAAAAGAGCTCTGATCATAGACAGTTTTTAAGGAAAATAAGAACAAATTTCAAACCCTGAGGACACTAAAAGCTAGATTGTCTTCAGAGAAGCTCCAAAGGGTGATGTGAATTGGTCCCCATCTTACAAGGTTCTCTTGGAAGAATTCAAAAATAACCTTAAAGGAGAGCTAAAAGAAAAATGGGGAAAGGAAATGATGGTTTGCAAGAGGGTTTGGAAAAGGAAACACAGAAATTATCTGAAGAAAACTCCTTACAAAATAGGTTTAGTGAATAGAAAAAGCATATAACTCCTTACAAAATAGATTTTATGAAATGGAAAAAGAAAACAACTCCTTGAAAGATAGAATTTGTGAAATGGAAAAAGAAAACAACTCCATGAAAAATAGAATTTGTGAAATGGAAAAGGAAAACAACTCCTTGAAAAACAGAATTTGTGAAATGGGTAAAAAATCCACAGAGCAAAACAATTCATTTAAAAATTCAATTGGAAAAATACAAAAGAAACTAAAAAAGGTAACTGAAGGAAATAATTCACTAAAAATTAGAACTGAACAAATGAAAATGAATGACCATGGAGGGAAAAAAGACTCTAGACATTATCTTTCAGGAAATCATCAAAGAAAACTGCCCTGATGTCCTAGAATCAGAAGGTGAAATAGCCATTGAAAAAATTCACCAATCACCTCCAGAAAGAGACCCTAAAATGAAACTCCAAGGAATAATCATAGCTAAATTACAGAATTATCAGCCCAAGGAAAAAATATTGCAAGCAGCCAGAAAGAAACAATTCAAATATCAAGGAGCCACAATCAGGATTATCAAGGACCTAGCAGCTTCCACCTTAAAGGATTGAAGGGTCTGGAATCTGATATTCTGAAATGCAAAGGAACTTGGAATACAGCAAAATAAACTATCCAGCTAAATTGGGCCTTTTCAGGGAAGAAAATGGACATTCAATGATTCAGGTGAATTTCAATTATTTATGATGAAAATACCAGAGCTGAACAAAAATTTTGATCTCCAAATATAGAACTTAAGAGAAGCATAAAAAGATTTTAAAAAGGAAAGAACTCTTGAGAACTATATCTCTGTTAAGGGTATACTTAGAGAGTACAGGTATAATTTGATTTTAATCTGATGATATTAAAAATAGAAGTAGAAAGGGGATTGTATTGGAAGGAGGAAAATAGAGGTAAAATGAGGTACATCTTCAGAAGAGGCAAAGAAGACATACTATAATTGAGGGAAGGAAGGGAGAGGGATAAACATTGTATGAATCTTATTCTCAGCAGATTTGTCTCAAAGAGAGAAGATTAGATATATTTGGTTTCACAGAGAAACTTCTCTCACCTTACAGGAAAGTGGGAAGGGAAAGGGGAAGAGAGAAAAAGGCTAATAGAAGACAAAGCAGAAATAGTAGGGGAAAAGTATAAGAAAGGGAGAGGGGCTGTAAAGGAGAAGGGCTGTTTGAGGGAAATGATGGTCAGAAGCAAAATACTAGGGAAGAGGGAAAGGGGGAAAGGAAAAAGAAAAACATAATTTGAGGTAAATAAGATGACAGGAAATAAAAATTAGATATCTTAACTGTGAATGTGAATAGGATGAATTTTTCCATAAAATGGAAGTGTATAGCAGACTGGATTAAAAGCCAGAATCCTACAATATGTTATTTACAAGAAACACAGTTATTTTTTTAAATTTTCAAATTAATTTTATAATTATAACTTTTTTGACAGTGCATATGCATGGGTAATTTTTTTATAATATTTTATGCCTTGCACTCACTTCTGTCCAGATTTTCCCCTCCTTCCCTCCACCCCCTCCTCTAGATGGCAGGCAGTCCCATACATGTTAGATATGTTATAATATATCCTAGATACAATATATGTATGCAGAACTGAATTTCTTGTTGCACAGGAAAAGTTGGATTCAGAAGGTAAAAAATAACCTGGGAAGAAAAATAAAAATGCAACAATTTACACTCATTTCCCAGTGTTCCTTCTCTGGGTGTAGCTGATTCTATCATCGATCAATTGGAACTAATTAAATCTTCTCTTTGTTGAAGATATACACTTCCATCAGAATACATCCTCATACAGTATTGTTGTGTTGAAATGTATAATGATCTCCTGGTTCTGCTCATTTCACTCAGCATCAGTTCATGTAAGTCTCTCCAAGCCTCTCTGTATTCATCCTGCTGGTCATTTCTTACAGAACAATAATATTCCATAACATTCATATACCATAATTTACCCAACCATTCTCCAATTGTTGGGCATCAATTCATTTTCCAATTTCTAGCCACTACAAAAAGGGCTACCACAAACATTTTGGCACATACAGGTCCCTTTCCCTTCTTTAGTATATCTTTGGGATATAAGTCCAGTAGTGGCACTGCTGGATCAAAGAGTATGCACAGTTTGATAACTTTTGGGGCATAATTCCAAATTGCTCTCCAAAATGGTTGGATTCATTCACAACTCCACCGACAATGCATCACTGTCCCAGTTTTTCCACATCCCCTCCAACATTCATCATTATTTTTTCCTGTCATCTTAGCCAATCTGACAGGTGTGTCAGATTGTCTTAATTTGCATTTCTCTGATCAATAGTGATTTGGAACATTCTTTCATATGAGTGGAAATAGTTTCAATCTGAAAATTGTCTGTTCATATCTTTGACCATTTATCGATTGGAGAATGGCTTGATTCAATAGACACATGTAAAGCAGAGTGATACATACAGAGTAAAGGTAAAAGGATGGAGCAGAATCTATTATGCTTCAGCTGAAATTAAAAAAAGGCAGGGGATAAAGATCTGATATCAGATCAGGAAAAAGCAAAAATAGATCTAATTAAAGAGATAAAAAGTAACTATATCTTGCTAAAGGATACCATAGATAATGAAGTAATATCAATACTAAACATATATGCATATGTTGGTATAGCATCTAAATTCCTAAAGGAGAAGTTAAGAAAGCTAGAAGAAGAAATAGACAGAAAAACTAGAATAGTGGGGGATCTCAATCTTGCTCTCTCAGAACTAGATAAATCAAATCACAAAATAAGTAAGAAAAAAGTTAAGGAGGTAAATAGAATTTTAGAAAAGTTAGGTATGATAGATCTTTGGAGAAAATTAAAAGGAGACAGAAAGGAGTACACTTTTTCCTCGGTGGTACATGGAACCTATACAAAAATTGGTCATATATTAGAACATAAAAACTTCAAAATCAAATGCAGAAAGGCTGAAATAGTAAATGTATCTTTTTTCAGATCATGATGCAATGAAAATTGCATGCAATTAAAGGCTAGAAAAAATAGATCAAAAATTAATTGGAAACTAAATAATCTAATCCTAAAGAATGAATGGGTGAAACAACAAATCATAGACACAACCAATAATTTCATCCAAGAGAATAACAATAATGAAACAAATTTGCGGAATGCAGCCAAAGTGGTAATTAGGGAAATTTTTATATCTTTTGATGCTTCCTTGCATAAAATAGAGAAAGAGAAGATCAATGAATTGGACTTGTAAGTAAAAAAGCTAAAAAAAAGAACAAATTGAAAATTCTCAACTAAATAGCAAATTTGCAATTCTAAAAATGAAAGGGAAGATTAATAAAACTGAAAGTAAAAACCTATTGAATTAAAAAATAAAACTAAGAGTTGGTTTTATGAAAAAAGCAATAAAATAGATAAACCTTTAGTTAATTTGATTAGAAAAAGGAAACAAAATTAAATTATTAGTCTCAAAAATGAAAAGGGAGAACTTTCCACCATTAAAGAAGATATTAGTACAATAATTAGTAGGTATTTTTCCCAACTATATGTCAATAAATTTGATAATATATGTGAAATTGAGGAATACCTAGAAAAATATATAATGCCCAATTTAACAGAAGAGGAAATAAATTATTTAAATAGTCCATTTTAGAAAAAGAAATAGAATGAGCTTAAGAAAACTCCTTAAGAAAAAACTCTCCAAGCCTAGATGAATTTATATGTGAATTCAACCAAATATTTAAAGAACAAGTAATTCCAAAACTATGCAAATTATTTGAAAAAATAGAGAAAGAAGGAGTCCTACCAAATTCCTTTTATTATACAGATATGGTGCTGAAACCTAAACCAGGTAGGATGAAAACAGAGAAAAAATTATAGACCAATTTCCTTATTCTGTGCAATTTCCCTAATTGATGCAAAAATCTTAAATTAAATATTAGCAAAGAGATTACAGAAAGTCATCCCCAGGATAATACATCATGATCAAGTAGGATTTATACCAGGAATGCAAGGCTGATTTAATATTAAGAAAACTATTAGTATAATTGACTATATCAATAACCAAACTAACAAAAATCATATGATTAACTCAATAGATGCAAAAAAATCATTTGATAAAATCCAACATCTATTCCTATTAAAAACACTAGAAAATATAGGAATAAATAGAGTTTTCTTAAAATGGTCAATAATATCTATTTAAACCATCAGCAAACATCATATGTAATGGGGACAAACCAACAAGAACAGGGATGAAACAAAATTACCCACTATCACCATGATTATTCAATGTTGTATTAGAAATGTTAGCTTTGGCAATAAGAGAAGAAAAAAGAGATTAAAGGAATTGGAATAGATAATGAGAAAACCAAATTATCACTCTTTGCCGATGATATGTTGGTATACTTGGAGAACCCTAGAAAATCAGCTAAAATACTTTAGCAAAGTTGCAGGATACAAAATAAATCCACATAAATCATCAGCATTTTTATATATTACCAACAAAGTCCAGCAGCAAGAGATACAAAGAAAAATTCCATTTAAAATAACTGTTAATAATATAAAATATTTGGGAACCTATCTGCCAAGGGAAAATCAGGAACTATATGAATACAACTACAAAACATTTTCCAAACAAATAAAGTCAGATTTGATCAATTGGAAAAATATCAAGTGCAGATGGGTAGGCTGAGTGAATATAATAAAAATGATAATACTAATTAATTACTTATTAATCTACTTATTTAGTGACATGCCAATCAAACTCCCAAGAAATTATTTTGCAGATCTAGAAAAAATAGTAAAAAAAAATTCATCTCTGAAATTGAAACTATATCCACTCATATGAAAGAGTGTTCCAAATCACTAGTGATTAGAGAAATGCAAATTAAGGCAACTCTGAGATACCACTATACACCTGTCAGATTGGCTAAGATGACAGGAACAAATAATGATGAATGTTGGAGGGGATGTGGGAAAACTTGGACACTAATACATTGTTGGTGGAGTTGTGAAAGAATCCAGCCATTCTGGAGAGCAATTTGGAACTATGCCCAAAAAGTTATCAAACTGTGCATACCCTTTGATCAAGCATTGCTGCTATTGGGCTTATATCCCAAAGAAATACTAAAGAAGGGAAAGGGACCTGTATGTGCCAAAATGTTTATGGCAGCTCTCTTTGTTGTAGCTAGAAACTGGAAGTTGAATGGATGCCCATCAATTGGAGAATGGTTGGGTAAATTATGGTATATGAAGATTATGGAATACTATTGCTCTTTAAGAAATGACCAGCAGGAGGAATACAGAGAGGGTTGGAGAGACTTACATCAACTGATGCTGAGTGAAATGAATAGAACCAGAAGATCACTGTACACTTCAATGCTGTATGAAGATATATTCTGATGGAAGTGGATATCTTCAACATAAAAAAGATCCAGCTCACTTCCAGTTGATCAATATTGGACAGAAATAACTACACCCAGAGAAGGAACACTGGGAAGCGAATGTAAATTGTTAGCACTACTGTCTATCTACCCAGGTTACTTATACCTTTGGAATCTAATACTTAATGTGCAACAAGAAAATGGTATTTACACACATATATTGTATCTACGTTATACTGTAACACATGTAAAATATATGGGATTGCCTGTCATCTAGGGGAGGGAGTAGAGGGAGGGGGGGATAATTTGGAAAAATGAATACAAGGGATAATATTATAAAAAAATTACTCATGCATATATACTGTGAAAAAATTCTAAATAAATAAAAAAAATTCATCAGGAGGAACAAAAGGTTAAGAATTTCAAGGGAATTAATGAAAAAAAATTATAATGAAGGTGGCCAGGCTTATAAAGCAGCAGCCATCAAAACCATTTGGTACTGGCTAAAAAATAGAATAGTCTATCAATGGAATAAGTTAGGTTCATAGGACAAAATAGTCAATGACTATAGTAATCTAGTGTTGGACAAACCCAAAGACCTCAACTTTTGAGATAAAAATTCACTATTTGACAAAAACTGCAGGGAAAATTGGAAACTAGTTTGGTAGAAACTAGGCAATGACCCACACCTAACATCATATACCAAAATAAGGTTAAAATGGGTTCATGATTTAGACATAAAGAGTGATATTATAAGCAAATTAGAAGAACAGAGAATAGTTTACTTCTCAAATCTGTGGAGAAGAAAGGAATTTGTGACCAAAGAAGAACTGGAGCTCATTATTGAAACCAAATAGATAATTTTGATTAAATTAAGTTAAAGGTTTTTATACAAACAAAACTAATGCAGACAAGAATAGAAGAGAAGCAATAAATTGGAAAAACATTTTTACATTCAAGTGTTCTGATAAAGGCCTCATTTCTCAAATATAAAGAGAATTGACTCAAATGTATAAGAATTCAAGCCATTTTCCAATTGATAAATGGTCAAAGGATATGAACAGACAATTTTCAGATGAATAATTTGAAATCATTTCTAGAATTGTGAAAAGGTGCTCTAAATCACTATTGATTAGAGAAATGCAAATTAAGACATCTCTGTAGTACTACTACACATCTCTCAGATTGGCTAAAATGACAGGAAATACATTGTTAGTGGAACTGTGAATGGAGACCCTTATCAGAAACACTAGCTATTCCCTGTGAAGGGAAGCCATTCTGGAGAGCAATTTGGAATTGTGCTCAAAAGGTTATCAAACTGTGGATACCCTTTGAACCAGCAGTATTTCTAGTGGGCTTATATCCCAAAGAGATCTTAAAAGAGGGAAAGGGACCCACATTGCAATAATGTTTGTGGAAGCCCTTTTTGTAGTGGAAAGAAACTGGAAACTGAGTGGATGCCCATCAGTTGGAGAATGGCTTAATAAATTATGGTATATGAATGTAATGGAATATTATTGTTCTATAAGAAACAATCAGCAGGATAATTTCAGAGAGGCCTGGAGAATATGAGCCAATGCTAAGGGAAATGAGCAGAACTAGGAGATCCTTGTACACTGCAATAGTAAGATTATACAATGATCAATTCTGATGAACATGGCTCTTCTCAACAGTAAGACAATTCAGGCCAGTTCCAATGATCTTCTGATGACGACAGCCATCTACACCCAGAGAGAGGACTGTGGGATTGAGTGGGGATCACAACATAACATTTTCATTCTTTTTGTTGTTATGTGCTTGAATTTCATTTTCTTTCTCATTTTTTTTCCTTTTTGATCTGATTTTTCTTGTGCAGCAAGAAAATTGTATAAATGTGTATGTCTAAAAAAAAGAAAATAGTATGCTTCAATATGCACTCAGATTACATTGTTTTTCCTCTGAATGTGGACAGCATTTTACACCATGAGTCTTTTGAAATTGTTTTGGATCATTGTATTTCTGAGGAGAGCTAAGTCTCATAGTTGGTCATCACACTATGTTGCTGTTAGTATGTACAATATTCTACTGGTCCTTCTCACTTCATTCAGTATCAATTGATGTAAATCTTTCCAGATTTTTCTGAAATCTGCCTGCTTATCATTTCTTATGGAACAATATCATTTCATGTATTACAACTTGTTCAACCATAATGGATGATCCCTCAATTTCCAATTCTTTGCCATCACAAAAAAAGTGGTTATTATAAATATTTTTATACTTGTGGGTTCTTTTTTATGATCTTTTTGGGAGACAGACTTAGTAGTATATTGCTGACTCAAAGGGTACACATAGCTTGATTGACTTTGGGGCATGATTCCAAATTGTTTTCCAAAATGGTTGGATCA
This sequence comes from Sminthopsis crassicaudata, assembly GCF_048593235.1. Lineage (NCBI taxonomy): Eukaryota > Metazoa > Chordata > Mammalia > Dasyuromorphia > Dasyuridae > Sminthopsis > Sminthopsis crassicaudata. Next base: position 254,240,364 of record NC_133618.1, read on the forward strand.
GGTCACAACTCTACAACAATGCATTCATATCGCGATTTCCTCACATCGTCTATAACATTTATCATTTTCCTTTTCCGTCATATTAGTCCAACTGATAAGTGTGAGGTAGTACTTAAAGTTCTTTCAATTTGTATTTCACATCAATAATGATTTAAAGCATTTTTTCATGACTATAGAGAGCTTTAATTTCTTCATATGAAAACTATTTATATCCTTTGACAGTTTATAAATGGAGAATGTATTGTATTCTTACAAATTTGATTCCCTTCTCTATTTAATTGAGAAATGAGACCTTTATCAGAAACACTAGTTATAAAAATTGTTTTCCATCTTCCTACTTTTCTTCTAATCTTGTTTGTGTTGGTTTTGTTTATGCAAAAACTTGTAAATTTAATATAATCAAAATTATCCATTTCTCATTTCATAATGTTCTTTATTTTTATATTGGTTATAAATTCTTCCCTTCTCCACAAATCTGACACAACTTTTCTTTGTTCTCCTAAGTTGCTTATTAAGGATATCACCCTTTATGGTTAAAACATGAGCCTATTTTGACTTTATCTTAGTTAGTATAGGATGTGAGATGTTGATCTGCCATACTCTTTTCCAGTTTTCCCAGCAGTTTTTTATTAAAGAATGAGTTCTTATCTCAGAAGCTGAAGTCTTTGGGCTCATCAAACAATAGATTACTATAATCATTTACTACTATCTCTTTTGTACCTAATCTATTCCACTGACCCACCACATTATTTCTGAGCCTGTACCAAATATTTTGCATGATTGTTGCATCATAATATACTTTTAAATCTGTTGTGGCTGTGTGCATTTTTTTTCATTAATTCCCTTGATATACTTAACCTTTTATTCTTTCAGATGAAATTTGCTATTATTTTTTTCTAGTTTTATAAAATAATTTTGGTATTTGATTGGCATAGCATGGGACAAGTAAATTAATTTAGGTAGAATTTTCATTTTACCTACCCACGAGCAATTGATATTTTTCCAATTATTTAGATCTGATTTTATTTGCATGAAAAGTGTCTTGTAATTGTGTTCATATAATACCTAGGTTTGTCTGGGCAAGCAGACTCCCAAATAATTTATATTTTCTATAGTTATTTTAAATGGATTTTCTCTTTCTAGCTCTCCTTGCTGAGCTCTGTTGGTAATATATCGTAATGTCAACATCTTATGTAGATTTATTTTATATCCTACAATTTTGCTAAAGATATTAATTATTTCAAATAGTTTTTAGTTGATTCTCTAGGATTCTTTAAGTATATTGTCATTTCCAAATCACTACTGATCAGAGAAATGCAAATTAAGACAACTCTGAGATACCACTACACACCTGTCAGATTGGCTAAGATGACAGGAACAAATAATGATGAATGTTGGAGGGGATGTGGGAAAACTTGGACACTAATACATTGTTGGTGGAGTTGTGAAAGAATCCAGCCATTCTGGAGAGCAATTTGGAACTATGCCCAAAAAGTTATCAAACTGTGCATACCCTTTGATCCAGCATTGCTGCTATTGGGCTTATATCCCAAAGAAATACTAAAGAGGGGAAAGGGACCTGTATGTGCCAAAATGTTTGTGGCAGCTCTTTTCGTAGTGGCTAGAAACTGGAAGATCAATGGATGTCCATCAATTGGAGAATGGTTGGGTAAATTATGGTATATGAAGGTTATGGAATATTATTGCTCTGTAAGAAATGACCAGCAGGACGAATACAGAGAAGCTTGGAGAGACTTACATGAACTGATGCTGAGTGAAATGAATAGAACCAGAAGATCACTGTACACTTCAATGCTGTATGAAGATGTATTCTGATGGAAGTGGATATCTTCAACATAAAAAAGATACAACTCACTTCCAGTTGATCAATGATGGACAGAAACAACTACACCCAGAGGAGGAACAATGGGAAGTGAATGTAAATTGTTAGCACTACTGTCTATCTACCCAGGTTACTTATACCTTCAGAATCTAATACTTAATGTGCAACAAAAAAATTGGATTTACACACATATATTGTATCTACGTTATACTGTAACACATGTAAAATATATGGGATTGCCTGTCATCTAGGGGAGGGAGTAGAGGGAGGGAGGGGATAATTTGGAAAAATTATTACAAGGGATAATGTTATAAAAAAAATTACTCATGCATATATACTGTCAAAAAAATTTTATAATAAAGTGACTTTGTTTTCAAAAAAAAAAAAGTATATTGTCATATCATCTGTAAAGAATGATAGTTTTGTTTTCTCATTGCCTGGTCTAATTGCCCCAATTTCTTTTTCTTCTCTTATTGCCAAAGCTAAAATTCCTAGTACACTGAATAACAATGGTGATAATGAGCATCTTTATTTCACCTTGATCTTGTTGGGAAGGCTTCTACCTTAACCCCATTACAGATAATATTGGTTGATGGTTTTAGATAGATGCTACTTATTTTAAGGAAGCTCCATTTATTTACTTTCTAGTGTTTTTAATAAGAATGAGTGCTTCATTTTGTCAAAAAAAACCAAACCCAACTTTCTGCAACTATTAAGATAATCATATGATTTGTTAGTTTTTTACTGATATGGTAAATTATACTAAGAGTTTTCCTAATATTGAACAACCATATATTCCTAGTGTAAATCCTGCCTGATTATAGTATATTGTCCTAGTAATGAATTGCTATAATCTCTTTGCTAATATTTTATTTAAAGTTTTTGCATTATTATTCCTTAAGGAAATTAGTCTAAGATGTTTTCCCTGTTTTGACTCATCCTATTTTAGGTATCAGCATCATATTTGCATCACAAAAGGAATTTGGTAAAACTTTCTCCATCTATTTTACAAATAATTTATACAGAATTGGAATTAATTGTTCTTTAAATGTTTGGTAGAATTCACATGAAAATCCAAACAGCCCTGAAGATGTTATCATTACAGAGTTCATTGATGGCTTGTTCAATTTCTTTTTCTACACTGGGGTTATTTAAATATTTTTATTTCCTCTTCTGTTAATCTGGATAATTTATATTTTTTCACTTATATAGTCAGTTGGACAAAATAGTTCCTAATCATTGTTTTAATTTCCTCTTCATTGGTGATGAATTCATCTTTTTCATTTTTAAAATTGGTAATTTGATTTTCTTTTCTTTTTTAATCAAATTAACCAAAGATTTATCAATTTCATTTTTTTCTTCATAAAACCAGCACTTAGTTTTATTTATCAGTTAAATAGTTTTCTTATAAGGGCAACTAGGTGGCATATGTTCAAATCTGGCCTCAGATACTTAATACTTCCTAGCTGTGTGACCCTGGGCAAGTCACTTAACCCCAATTGCCTCAGCAAAAAAATAAATAAATAAAAATTTGCTTTCTTACTTTCAATTTTATTCATCTCTCTTTTGATTTTCAGAATTCCTAACTTGGTTTTTAATTGAGGATTTTTAATTAGTTCTTTTTCTAGCTTATCTTTAGTTGCATGCTCAATTCATTTATTTTCTCTTTTTTTTCTATTTTATTCATGTAAACATATAGAGATAAAGCTTTCTCCAAATATTGCTTTAACTGTACCCAATAATTTTTTTTTTTTTAATTTTAGGTTGGGGTTAAGTGACTTGCCCAGGGTCACACAGCTAGGGAGTGTTAAGTGTCTGAGGCCAAATTTGAACTCAGTTCCTCCTGAATTCAAGGCTGGTGCTCTATCCACTGCGCCACCTAGCTGCCCCTGTACACAATAAATTTTGATGTGTTGTCTTATTGTCATTCTCTTTGATGAAATTATTGATTATTTCTAGGATATAACCAACTTTTTTTTTTTTGCTAAGTTAATTGGGGTTCAGTGATGTGGTTAGGGTCACACAGCTAGGAAGTGTAAACTGTCTGAAGTCAGATTTGAACTCAGATCCTCCTGACTTCAGGGCTGGTGCTCTATCCACTGTGCCACCTAGCTGTCCCCCACTCTTTCTTTAGGATTAAATTATTTAAATTCTAATTAATTTTTATTATATTTTTTATAAATATTATCCCTTGTATTCATTTTTCCAAATTATCCCCCCCTCCCTCTACTCCCTCCCCCCGATGACAGGCAATCCTATACATTTTACATGTGTTACAATATAACCTAGATACAATACATGTGTGTAAATACCATTTTCTTGTTGCACAATAAGCATTAGATTCCGAAGGTACATGTAACCTGGGCAGACAGATATTAGTGCTAACAATTTACATTCGCTTCCCAGTGTTTCTTCTCTGGATGTAGCTACCTCTGTCCATCATTGATCAACTGGAAGTGAGTTGGATCTTCTTTATGTTGAAGATTTCCACTTCCATCAGAATACATCCTCATACAGTATTGTTGTTGAAGTGTATAGTGATCTTCTGGTTCTGCTCATTTCACTCAGCATCAGTTGATGTAAGTCTCTCCAGGCCTCTCTGTATTCCTCCTGCTGGTCATTTCTTACAGAGCAATAATATTCCATAACCTTCATATACCATAATTTACCCAACTATTCTCCAACTGATAGACATCCATTCATCTTCCAGTTTCTACCTACAACAAAAAGAGCTGCCACAAACATTTTGGCACATATAGGTCTCTTTCCGCTCTTTAGTATTTCTTTGGGATATAAGCCCAGTAGTAGTACTGCTGGGTCAAAGGGTATGCACAGTTTGATAACTTTTTGGGCATAGTTCCAAATTGCTCTCCAGAATGGCTGGATTCTTTCACAACTCCACCAGCAATGTATTAGTGTCCCAGTTTTCCCACATCCCCTCCAACATTCATCATTATTTGTGCCTGTCATCTTAGCCAATCTGACAGGTGTGTAGTGGTATCTCAGAGTTGCCTTAATTTGCATTTCTCTGATCAGTAGTGATTTGGAACACTCTTTCATATGAGTGGATATAGTTTCAATTTCTTCATCTGAGAATTGTCTATTCATATCCTTTGACTAATTAATTTTTAATCTATTTTTCACATCCCTTTATTACATGTAATTTTATAGCATCATGATCTGAAAAGGATACATTTAATATTTCTGCCTTTTTGCATTTAATTGTGAGGTTTTTACACTAATAAGTAGGTGCCATATAACACTGGAGGGAAAAAAGAAATACCCCTTTCTATTCCCATTCAATTTTCTCCAGAGGTCTATCATATTTAACTTTTCTAAAGTTAACTTTTCTATTCACCTCCTAAATTTCTTTCTTCTTTATTTTATGATTAGATTTATCTAGTTGTAAGAGGGAAAGGTTGAGAAACTCCGCTAGTACAGATATGCTATCTATTCCTGTAACTCACTTAACTTCTCCTTTAAGAATTTGGATGCTATGCCACTTGTTGTATATATGTTTAGTATTAATATTACTTTATTGAGTATGATACCATTTAACAAGGTAGTTTTCTTCCTTGTCTATTTTAATTAGATCTATTTTTGCTTTTGCTTTTTTTGAAATCAGGATTCTTTTTTTTTACTTCAGCTGAAATATAACATATTCTAGGCTCCAGCCTTTTACCTTTACTCTGTGTGTCTGGTTTGAATGTGTTTCTTATAAACAACATATTGTAGGATTTTAGTTTTTAGTCCATTCTGCTATTCACTTTTGTGGTATACAGCATTTATGATTACTGTATATTTCCCTCCATCCCTTCCCTTCTTTTAAAATACTTTTTTCTCTATTTTCACCCTGTCCCTCCTCACCTGTATTTTGCATCTGACTACCACCTCCCTGAATATGTCCTCCTTTCTATCAATATCCCCTACCTTTTCAGTCCTCTTTCTTCTCCTATTTTCCTATAGGGTAAGATAGATTCCTCTACTCAACTCATTGCATATATTATTTCCTCTTTGAACCAAATCTGATAAAAGCAAGGTTCAAACAATGCTTACCCATTTCTTTCTTTCCTTCTACTGTAATAAGTCTTTCATGCCTCTTCATGTGATATAATTTACTCCATTTTGCCTCCCCTTTCTTCTCTTTGTACAATCCTTTTTTCACCTCTTAATTAATTTGTCACCACATCAAAATCAACTTATTCCCACATCCTCAGGCTACATGTATGCCTTGTAACTGCTGTAATAAGGATATTGTTTTCAAGAGTTATAAGTTTTATATGATGATCAATTCTGATGGATGTGGCCATTTTCAACAATGAGATAAACCAAATCAGTTCTAATAGAGCAGTAATGAACTGAACCAGCTACACCCAGAAAAAGAACTCGGGGAGATGACTATGAACCACTACATAGAATTCTCAATCCCTCTAATTTTGTCCACCTCCATTTTGGATTTCCTTCACAGGCTAATTGTACACTATTTCAAAGTCCGATTCTTTTTGTACAGGAAAACAACTGGACATGTATACATATATTATATTTAATTTATACTTTAACATATTTAACATGTATTGGTCAATCTGCCATCTGGGGGGGAGGGAAGGCAGGGAAAAATTAGAACAAAAGGTTTGGCAATTGTCAATGTTGTAAAATTACCCATGCATATATTTGGTAAATAAAAACTATTAAAATAAAAAAAATTTAAAAAGAGTTATAAGTATCATCTTCCCATGTAGGGATTTAAACAGTTCAACCTTATTGAATAACATGGTTGGGATTTTTTTTCCCCTTTCCAGTTTTCTGTTTACTTTTTTATGCTTCTCTTGAATTTTGTATTTGGAAATCAAATTTTCTGTACAGCTCTGGTCTTTTTACTAGGAAAGATTGAAAGTCCTCGATTTCATTGAATATCCATCTTTGCCCCTAAAAGATTATACTTAATTTTGCTGAGTAACTGAGTCCTGGTTATAATCCAAGCTTCTTTGTTTTCCAGAATATTATATTACAAGCCCTCAAATCCTTTAATGTAAAGCTGCTAAATCCTGTGTAATCTTGACAGTGGCTCCTTTATATAAGAATTGTTTCTGGCTGCTTATAGTATTTTCTCCTTGACTTAATAGTTCTGTAATTTGGCCTCAATAAATATTCCTTGGAATTTTCTTTTTTTGAGATCTCTTTTAGGAGGTGATCAGTGGATTTTTTCAATGACTATTTTACTTTCTGGTTCTAGGATAACAGGACAGTTTTTCTTGATAATTTCTTGAAAGATACTTTTCAGGTTCTTTTTTTAATCATGATTTTCAGATAGTCCTATAATTCTTAAATTATTTCTCCAGGTCAATTGTTTTTCTAATTAGGTATTTTACATTTCCTTCTAATATTTCATTTTTTGATTTTGAAATTGTTTACTTCAATTAGCTTTTATAGCTCCTTTTCCATTTGGCCAATTCTACTTTTAAAGGAGTTGTTTTCTTCAGTGGATTTTTTCCATTTGTTCAACTCTATTTTTTAAGGAGTTGCTTTTTTCAGCCAATTTTTGTGCTTCTTTTCCCAAGCTGTTGACTTTGTTTTCATAATTATCTTACATATCTCTAATTTCTTTTCCCAATTTTTCTTCTACTTCTCTTACTTGATTTTTACAATCTTTCTTGAGCTCTTCGAAGAAGATTTATTTGGGCTTGAGACCAATTTGAAGACCTTTTGAAGCTTTCTTTGCAAAAAAGACAGTCTTTTATTATTGTCCTCTTCTAAGTTTGTGTTTTGATCTGTCTCCTTAATAGCTTCTTATAGTCAGGGATTTGTTGTTTATTTTTTTAAGATGAGCTCTGCTTCTGGGGTGCAATGAACACTGTCATAAGCTTCTTTTGCTGGGGGCCAAAGGCCTATTCATTACATCAGGGTCTCTATTGGGCAAGCTACTGAAATATGCTAGCCTGACTTTGTTGTGCCTTGGGTTTGAGGGCTGGCAGTTTGCCTGCTGGAGGACCCACAGGTAGTCTATTGTGCCATTGGCCTGCTGAACCAGGAACAAGGGACCTTAGTTGCTGATGTGTGCTGTGGCTAAGAGATTCCCACTGATTTGCCCAGAAACCATCTTGCTCTGGGTTGTATTCTCCTTTTACCCAAGTGAGACAAACCTTTTCTGAAGTCCTAAATTGTTTTGATCTGGAAAATTGCTTCACTCCAACTTTTTATGAATTCTGTCACTCCAGAATTCTTTTAGAGGTTTGTTTTAAAGTTGTTTGAGAGAAGGGGAAAGGTCAGGAAACTTCCTGATTTCTCTCTGTCATCTTAGATATACGCCTATCTCCCCCCAAAATCTTTATTTTGATAGAAACTTCTTATTTCTATTGAAGGTATCTCCATCCTTTCAATCATCTAGTATTATATTATCAGAGTCACCTTCAACTGCTTATTCTCTTACCAAAGATATTGCTGCCAAATCTTGTCCTTTCCCCCTCTACAACATCCCTTAATTTTATCTCTTCCTCTCTACTAAGTCACTACCCCGGTTCAGGCCCTAGCTTAAACTGTTATAAAAGTTTATTTGGTCTCTCAGACTCAAATGCTTCCCTTCTCCAGTGCATTCTCCACCCAGCTACTAAAGTGATTTTTTAAAAGTATGATTACAATCATATCACCCCTACCTCAACAAACTTCATTGGCTCCATATCTCTAGAATCCAAAACAAATTTTTCCATTTGACTTGAGCTTTCACAATGTATGAAGGGAAATAATAAGAATCAAAGTTAGAAACATAGGTTGAGCATACATTGTTTGGATAGAAGCTATTACCTTTTTTGTCTTCCAACCTCAATAACTAGAATATGCCTTACCTATAATAGACATTGAAGAGATATCTGTTGAAATGAATTGAACTGAATTGAGTTGAATTGAATTGAATTGAATTGGTAGTGTCCCTTCTGCCTGAAGATCTCAAGTGAGGAAAATGAAGTTTCTCCCAGGTTATTCCATTCCATTTTTCAATAACTCTGTTACATTAAGATTTAATTTTCCTCTTTGCCACTCCCTTCCCTCTTCCACCAAGAATGGTACAGTAAAAATGGTCCTGACTTTAGAAGATCTAGGCTTAAATTCTAATCTGATGCTACCTTGTGACCCTTAACAAGTGGTTTAACTTCCCTGGCACTGTATCTTTATCCTTAAAATGAAGAAGTTGAAGTACATGGCTTTTAAGGTTCCTTTTAACTCTAAATTTAAGATCCCACCTTTCATATGATAGACACCTGAAGTATCATGTTCCTTTTAATTTGTCAAATTCTCATTTAACATATGAGGAATCTGAATCCCAAGAAAATAAATGATTTTCCTGAAGTTAAAGAGCAAATTAAGTACAAATGAAAGACCAGAACCTAGATATCCTAGTTCTCAACCCAAAATTCTTTTGGGGAGGAATGGATATACAGTAGTATTTTCCTAGGAAGATATGCCCTTTTTTTAATAGACAATGACAAACATCACTCTTGGAACAATTGGTGTTCCATTGTCTTATGAATACCAAATATTGAACAGTATGTCAGGAAGGACTAGAATTCAAGTGTTTAAATGGGAACCTAGAACATTACCAACATGGATATCAGCCTGAATAAGAAATATATGTTCATGATGCTGAATGAAATGAGCAGGACCAGGAGATCATTATATACTTCAACAACAATACTATATGATGATCCATTCTGATGGACGTGGCTCTCTTCAACAATGAGATGAACCAAATCAGTTCCATTTGTTCAGTAATGAATAGAACCTGCTACCCCCAGCAAAAGAACTCTGGGAAATGAGTGTGAACCACTACATAGCATTTCCCATCTCTCTGTTTTTGTCCACTTGCATTTTTTATTTCCTTCACAAGTTAATTGTACATTATTTCAAAGTCTTATTCTTTTGTGCAGCAAAATAACTGTGTGGATATGTATACATATATTGCATTTAACATATACTTTAACATATTTAACATTTATTAGTCTACCTGCCATCTAGAGAAGATGGTAGGGGGAAGGAAGGGAAAAGTTGGAACAGAAGGTTTTGCAAGGGTCAATGCTGAAAAATTACCTATGCATATATCTTGTAAATAAAAAGCTATAATAAAAAATAAAATAAAATAAAAAAGAAACATATGTTCACAAACAGCATTTAGGCATGCTGCTAATGCAAATATATTTAAATACCTTGATGTTTTGTATATTTCAATGCTAAGTGAAGTAATAAGAACTAAGAAAACAATAAATTCAATGACTACAAATCAAGTTATCAAATATTTATTAAATTCCTATTATATAATATAGTACAATACAATATAATATAATATGAGTAATGTAATGTAACAACATAATATAATACGATGTAATATAACAACATAATATAATACAGTGTAATATAGCATAACATAATATAACAATACAATGTAATACAATATAACAACATTATATAATATAATACAATACAATACAATGTAATAAAATTAGTTTTATTTCTAAAAAAAAAAAAAAAAAATTCCTATTATATAGTTAGAATTATGTATAAATAAAAAGGGAAAACCGTATCCTATTCTCAAGGAACTCATAGTCTAGCGGGAGAGACAATGCAAATAACTATGTACAAAAATATGTATATGTATATATATGTACAAAATGTGCATATATAAGCTATATGAACACATAGGCATGTGTGTATATGTGTGTTTGTATGCACATGTGTGTATATATATGTGTGTGTGTGTGTGTATTCAACATAAATTAAAGATAATCTCAGTGGGGAGATACTTAAGGAGGACCAGGAAAGGCATCTTGGAAAATAAGGAACTTTATCAGAGGCTTGGGGAAGCCAAAGAAACTAGGAATAGAGATGAGGAAGGAGAAAGTTCAGATTTAAATGCAATCTTTTGATCCAGCAGTGTCTCTACTGGACCTGTATCCCAAAGAGATCATAAAGGAGGGAAAAGGACCCACATATGCAAAAATGTTTGTGGCAGCCCTTTTTATAGTGGCAAGAAACTGGAAACTGAATAGAGGCCCATCAGTTAGAGAATGGATGAATAAGTTATGGTGTATGAATGTTATGGAATATTATTGTTCTAAAAGAAACAATCAGCAGGATGATTTCAGAGACGCTTGGAGAGACTTACATGAATCGTTGCCAATTGAAATGAGTAGAACCAGGAGAACATTGTACATAGCAACAACAAGATTATGTGATTATCAATTCTGATGGACACGGCTCTTCTCAACAATGATATGATCAGGCCAATTCCAATAGACTTGTAATGAAGAGAGCCATCTGTACTCAGAGAGAGAGCTGTAGAGACTGAATGTGGATCACCACATGGTATTTTCATTCTTTTTGTTGTTGTTTGCTTGCATTTTATTTTCTTCCATTTTTTTTCCTTTTTAATGTGAATTTTTCTTGTGCAACATGATAAATGTGGAAATATGTGTAGAAGAACTGCACATATTTAACATATATTGGATTAGTTGCTGTCTAGGGGAGAGGGTGGGGAGAAAGGAGGGTGAAAAATTTGGAACACAAAGTTTTGCAGGGATAAATGTTGAAAATGATATATGCATATGTTTTGAAAATAAAAAGCTTTAATTTAAGAAAGAAAGAAAGAACTGCCTTGTCTAACTATGGCATGTGCTCTGACAATACTCTGCCTGATCATCTATACTTAGTATACACACCAGATCCCAAGCACAAGACATACTCACAAATATAGGCATACTCACCCCTATTTACACACATTCACAGGTACTTAAATGCATACAGAATCACAGGCAGCTCATAGACACTCAACAAATCTTTCACAATCAAAAAAAAAAAAAAAAAACATGCTTATATCTAGCATACTTCTAAATATCTAGGAGTATTTATGTTCACAAATATATTCATTTGTTCACCCACATTTATGCAGACATGCTCATGCACTCACATAACACATACTTCCAAATATTCATTCCTAAATATACACTTATACCATCTCAAATTTAAAGAATCATGGTACAGTGGGAAAAGTGCTTACTTTGGAGTCAGAAAACTTGGATTCAAATCTTACCTCTGTCACTTATTACCTATGTGACTTTAGGTAAGTCATTTAACTGCTCTGGACTTCAGTTTCCTCAATGGTACAATAAAAGATTTGGAATATATGTCTTCTAAGGTCTTCTTGACCTCTAAGTCTATGGCACACTCAAACACTTAGATAAACATATTCTCACACATGATCTTACACCCTCTCATATTTATACAGAAACTTACAGTTTCCCTCTGAACTTTTTGATTGTTTTGCTACTTTTATCTATATAAGTGATAGAAGCTACTGCATCTTTTTATTCTTCCTTCAGTTGTGAGTAGAAGATTAAGGAGAGGGGTTTAAAAAGATTGCCACTTTGCAGTGAGCCATGTTGAGCAATATCTGGGAGATTTTATTTAATCTATAGATTGGAACCAAATCAATCAAATCTCTTTGAAAGGTCCCACAAGACACTGAACCAAATCAGCCAGGTGTAGCCACTCCAAACCACCTTCACTGGCTCTAGTTGAAGCATCATCCATAAGAATATATCAGTTCTAGGATGACAAATGTGGAAATATGTTTAGAAGAATTGCATATGTTTAACCTACATTAGATTACTTGCTGTCTAAGAGAGGGGGAAAGAGGGAGGAAAAGAGGAAAATATAGAACACAAGGTTTTGCAATGGTGAGTGCTGAAAACTATCTGTGCATGTATTTTGAAAAAGAAAAAGCAATTATTAAATATATATATCACTTTTTCAGTCAAGAAAGACACATACAGCTCCCCAACTCCATAGCTAAGAAAAGCATTTCTTTTTAGCTTATTAGAAAACCTCTTATTTAACACACATAGATATATGTAGGTCCCCTATCTAAAACTACTTTGTACTGCCTGAATGCATTCCTATTGCTTTTGGTTGATAATGTATTTCTTTATAATGAGGATAGCCCTGGGAGGGTGGAGGATACTAGTCATTTACACCTTAGTGTAAATTAGATTAATCAAATTACTTTCTTCCTAACACCCCAGAATATTCTGTCTCTTGGAAGGCTTCCAGCCACAGAATAATCTGTCTTCCTTGTTCTTCTAGAGTGTCAGCCAAGTACTTCTAGTGATAGATGGCTATTAGCTATATGGAAAACAACCAGGTTTTGATAAAGGCATCTCAAGGTGCTCCCATTTCCCAAGGCATTTCATGGGGCTGGGTGCTATTCTTGCAAAAGGCTGCCAGGAAAGAGAAGCCAAAAGATAGAGCTTGGACTAGGAGAGAGGGGGGAAAAAGACCCAATCAGAAAATCCAGTGTTGGCCCTTAGCCATCATTAATGTCACCCCATTCTCTAATAAAACCTGTTGGCAAAATCTGTTAGCTGGATTTTCCCTTCAGCACCAGTGAAATAAATCATAATAAAGATGCTGCCATTTAGCACAAAGTTCTTTAGACTTCTGGAAAACAGCCACTGTCTTCAAATTTGTCAAATGGTGCTTACTGCATGTCATCCCCGGTGGGGTTACTGAAAAGTCTTTACAGAGACTTCTATTCCTTTGCTTCTTCTGATCCATCCTCTGATCTGGCTCCATCTGTCTTGTCGTGGCTTCTGGCCCTTCTCCCAGTGCCCCATTTTCCTAGTTTGTCACTCTTTGGTTGATGAAGGTTTTACTTCTCAGCCCCCTGGTTTCTCCTCTCCTTGCCTTCCTTCATTGCTTGCTATTTTCTCAGAAATTTTCTGGGGTTGGCAGATGGAAGGGGGTGTACATGGCTTCCTGTGCTACCACCCTCATCTGCTCCCGTGCTCGTCATGGACTGGGCTCTTTCTCTGCTATGTGCAACACATACCAGGGCTGCTTCCAACAAATGAGTATTACTTTTATTTCTTACTGGGATTGGAAAGTAAGGGTGGTGTAGAAGTTAGAGGGCTGGATGGGAAGTCAGTAAAAGCTTGTTTCAAATACCATTTCTGATAATAGCTGAGTGACCTAGTCAACAACACAATGTCCCAGAGCCCAAGGAACTGGACTAAATGCCCTCTAAAGTTCCTTCTAGCTCCAGTTCTAGTGTTTTATGGTAATGGTCCACGTGGTCCGGTCCTATGGACTGAGTTTCCTATGTGCTTGCCCTTGAGTACTAGTGAAATAAGTCATATTATACATGTTTTTGCAAGTTTGCTAATGTATATCAAATTGCTTACCTTCTCAATGAGGGTGGGAGAGGGAGGAAGAAACTGAAAAAATTTTTAAATGAATGTTAAAAAATTGTATGTATAATTGAAAAAATAAAATATTTTTAAAATCACTTCTGAAGTAGCTCATATCTGTTTTCTCTTCATTCTTGTAGCAAAGATTTCAGCTCAGGTTCACTTAAACTACTGTTAACAGTCTCCAAACTGATCTCTTGCCTGCTTCTAGTCTTTCCCCTCTTCACACAGTTACTCCTCTATTCAAAAATCTTGAATGGCTCCTTATTGCCAACCAAACAAGAGGAAGGTCTATCCACAATGCCACTTAGTTGTCCCCATCTTGTACTGGCATTTCCAATAGAGTCCTTCCTTTATTGGAACTCCAATCTGTCTTTCCAAATTTAGCTCAGATACCCTAAATTTCAGCCTAAATAGACTATCCATTCTAATTCTTCCTTTTTCTGTTTCCAGGTCTTTTCTCACCTTTTCGTGGGAGAAACTAAATGACTTGTACAAATGTTTCTAGATCATTTTACCTGAATCTTTCCTTGGAATTTGTCTCACTGTCTCATATCATAAATATTTGAATGATATGTCTTTTCCTTCTTTAAATTCTAAGGCCTTTGACAGCAGACTCTTTGTTATATGTATTTTTGAATTCATAGTGTTGAGCATAGTGTCTTGCATGCAGCATGTCTTAATAAATGTTTGTTGAATTGAAATGAGTTGAATTGAATTTGCTATATGGCAGAATTCCAAATAAGACAGGTCGATTTTTCAGACATTCCTTACCAATTGGCTTCAACTCTGTATAGATAGGGACTGTCTTTGCTTTTCTACTTGTATCCCCAGAGGTTAGCACAGTGTTTGGCACACAATAACTATTTAATAAATTTATTTATTTCATTTCCTGGCCTGGACCCCAAAGACCCTGAATGTCCATGTAATAATACTTCCCACTATAGAAGCAGTAGACATAAGTGGAATTTCATAGGCATTTTAAAACCCTAAGACTTCAACTTGTTTTTCAGCATTTTGTCCTTGCCCAGTCTGGGATCTTCTCTTCCACCTCAGATATCTTCAAGTTAGCCTCATTGTTCTTAGAGACAGGGAGGGTCTCCCTGCTAGCCCCTCTGCATCAACTAACCTGACTGTTCTTTCATGGATGGAAAAATAATCAAACACTGAAGTCTTCTTGCTCCCTTAAACACAGCTGACATGCATCATGCACTTGGACTCTTTCACCATCCTTTCTGTTTTCTCATCCCTTGGCTTCCCTCCATCTTCCCACCCTTGCCAACCCCCAACTGAGACACCAGGAGCTAAGCAAATGAATTCAGGAAGTGAATTGGCACCCCACATCACCTTCTAAAGACAGTTGTTTATAGTTTCCCATCTAGCACTAGAGGGAGAAGAGGGTATTCTTCTTTCCTCCCTTCCTATGCTTTCTCCCTGCCCCCTCCAGCACCCTGGGCATGCATGGCAACATCTCAGGGCCCACACATCTGAAGAAGTAATGCCAATGCACTTTACTTTGCAGTCTTTGACCTGATCCTACCCAAAGTACTGCCTATACTACCTGATAGGAACCTCCCATTCTGATGACTATGGGTCTGGATGGGAAAATCTGAGGAAATAAGCTAGACTTAAACTGAAATGCTTCCTCTGCTCTCAACCTAAGTAAATAATAGTAATTGCTAATATTTAGCGATTACTGTGTGGTGGGCAATGTACCTATAAGCACTTTACAATTATTATTTCATTGCATTCTCAAATTGACCCTGGGAAGTAGCTAGTATTACTATACACATTTTATAGATGGGGAAACTGAGACAAAGATTAAGTGACTTGCTTAGAGTCACACAGATAATAAATATCTGAGGCTGGGATTTCTACTTCAGGTCTGAAGGTCTATCCACAATACCATTAGTTACCCCAAGCTAGGGGGGCATGTTAATTATCCTCCCCACTCCCGAGCCCCCCCCCCAATTTCATTCATCAAGAGACAAACTTCACTTTCCTCCATCTTTCTCAGTTTGTCAAGGTTCAGTCCCTGAGAAATGAATAAGCTACACCAAGCATCCAAATTACTTTTCCTAAAGATCTTAAGAATTAATGGAGACCTGCCTTAGAGGGGAAAAGGCTATTATATGGCAGGGGTAGCTTTGACTCTCTGGAGATACCCCAGGGGAACAGGGTGAGCAGGAACAGTGAAAGGAGCTGTCAGTCCTCAAATGATTCTAGAGTGGTCTCATACAGTCACATTCAATCAATAATTACTTAACTATTAATCAATTAAGCCTTAATTAATTCAGGAGCCCCTTAGTTTAATACTTCTTTGAAGTAGAATACTGTACTTTGAAAGATTTGAGACATTGAAGGCAATCTTCTCCTAGTCCTTTACCCAGTCTACAAAAACTTCCTTTCACCTTTACCCTGGGGGCCTCTCCTCCATGATGAGGGATGGGTGGCTAGACCTTCACCATTCCCCTCCCCACCCCCAGTACAGCAAGGCCAGAGCACAGATCAGATTCCCCGAGCTCAGCATACAGAGGACACTGTTCCTGCAGCTTCTCAAACATCTTATTAATTTTTTAAAGGAGTCCAAAGTGCCTGCTGAGTCTGCCAATCAGTAGCCTCAGATTTTAGTAAAAAGATTTTAAATTATTCACCAAGCCCAGATAAACAATGGGGACAACTGGATGACTTCTCCATCCCACCCCCACCAAAAATTGTGCTAGATTCTACTTTGCTGTGGAAGGCATGAAATAATGCTGGGTGTTGGGTTAAAAAAAATCATAAATGATCCGCCTCCCTCAAATCTTTCCATACTCCAATCTTCCTCCACACACAGCTGCTAAAGGAAATTTCCCGAAATACAGACCTAAACAAGTAAATCTCCTATTCAATAAACTCCAGTAACTTCCTACTATCTCTAGTATCCAATAGAAATACATTTTTTCTGGCATTGAACTTTTCACAATCTGACTCCATCCTACATTTCCAGACTTACTACACTCTTCACACATTCTATGATTCAGTCAAAGTGGTCTTTTGTTATACACAGCACTCTATATCTCATCTTTGGGAACACTGACTTGCTCTATGTCTGGAATGCACTCACTCCTCTCCTCTGACTCTTAGAAGGCCTAGTTTTCTTTAAAACTCAGTTTAAGTGCCACCTTCTATAAAAAGTCTATTCTTATTCTCTGGCTGCTAGAGCCTTTCTACAAACACACGCACATACTTCACATGTACACATAAGCTCAGATATATATTGTATCTATTTTGTTTATTTCTGTGTCAGTATGGTCTCTCCTATTTAATGAAACCTCCTTGAGAGCAGGAACTATGTCATTTTTTCTTTTTATTCCATCTAGGCAGTTCTTACCTTTCCCATTCCAGTTACCCACACACAATAAAATACCATGCATCTATTTTTATATGCCTGTATATGCACAATTTTCCACTTACATATGAGTTCCTTAAAGGCAAAGGAATATGTCATTTTTGTCTTTTTATCCCAGCACCTAGCACAATTCTTGAGATGTGGTAGGTATCTAATAAATGTTTGCTGATGGATTGAGACTCAGATGCTAGTTCCAGCTCTGCCTCTAACTAGCTCTGTGAATAGGGATAATAATACTTGCCCAGCCTACTTTACTGAGCCCTTGAGAGGGTCCTTTCAACTTAATCTTAATTCAATTCAATTTGACCAATACTTGCTAAATACCTATTAGTACCTATCACTGTTCAAGATTAAAAATATTATTCCTGTCTTCAAGAAGCTTACAATCTAATAGAAGCACAACAGTATACAAATAAGTGTAATCCAAGATAAAATGTGATGGATAAAAGAAAGTCCTGAGACTCAGAAAAAAATGTACTTCATGAAAATCAGAGGATAGAGAGAACACTTAGCTGAGGAAATCAGACAAGGTTTCTTGGAGGAAGAGACATTTGAATTGCCCCTTGATGGAAAAGAAGAATTTCAAAAGGTAAGGATGAAGAGAACTGTATTCTTGGCCTGAAATCTAGTGTGCCCACATGCATAGGAGTAGGAAAAAGCAAGATGAGATTAAAAAAAACAGTCAATAGAACAATTTAGTTGAAAAAAAAAGTTCATTCTCAAGAAGAGAATAGAATAAAATAAGGCTGAAAAGTTTGGAGTCAAATTGGAAGTCTTCAAATGCCCGATGAAGATTTTATACTTTAGCCCATAAGCAACAGGAAATTACTGAAAGTTTTTGAGCAAGTTATATGATGGATTATTTATTATTGTTGTTACTATTCATCATCATAATCATCATTGTAATCAATGGTTAGAACAATATGAGACTAAGGAAGCCACAACATGAGACTCTTCCATATATATACAAGATATTTTTTTTTTACCTTCTGTGACATATTGACAAACTGACTTAATTATGAGCATAGACTGAGATACTCCTGGCCCAAGGATGACATCTCTCCATTGACAGTCCCTGATAATCACAGTCATATATCTTACAAAAATGTATTTTTGGTCACATAGAGATACCTGTTTTTTAAAAAATGAGGTTGGTTAAGTTTAAATTTTCTTCCTTGCAGTAAAGACAACTATAGATCAAAATTCAAATAATAATAGCTGAGAGCATCATCTCCAAAGAGGATGGAAATCCTATCCATACTATAAATATGTATAAACTACATCCTCTGAGATCTCAAAGACAGAATCATCTCTGATGCTTTATACCCATCCAAACTCAGAAAATAAGAATACAACCAAACTACATACATTTAGTTAATCAGTCAACAAGTATTTATTAAGTGTTTACTATATGCATTACAACATTGCATTTCCATTTGTTTTGAGACTATATTACCAGTAAATCCCAATTTCCCTATATCTAGGAATGCTAGCTTGTAAAACAAATCCTTTTTCTTATCCATAAATTTAACTGAATCTTTAAAGTTTTTTTTCTCGTGCTGACATTCTAGGGTATATAAACTATGTGTAATCTAACTCTAATTGTTATTTTCTCCTTCCTTTTCAAAGAGGACCACTACATCAGGGAAGTGATGTGATACAATACAAGTGCATTGGCTTTAAATAAGGCAGGGCTGTGCAAAATCACCAGCCTCACTTTTTCCTCTGGAACCATATGGATCCAGTGACAAGATCTAGATCAGAAAGCTTGGAGATGTACCTGGATGCAATAGGAGTTCTTGGCCTTTTTAAATTAAAGTCTTTAACAGATCTCATTTTGAGTGAGGTAATGCCCAATAAATCATTAAAGCTAGGTTTAAAAAAAAGGAGGCAGAAAATGGCCTCTTTTACCTAGTCCAAAAGAAAAAAAGAAACCCAATGTGCAAGGATAAGACCCTTAGTGTTTCTGGCCAAAACAACTTTTCTTTACATTTGCTCTAAACCAATCTAGGTCCAAACAATGGCCAAGTGGGGTTTAGCCTGGAACCAATTGTTGGCTATTAATGACAGCCAGAGTGATTTTGGTTTAAGGTATGGTCCTTAAGAAAGAAATCTAGCCCACAAACCTCAAGGTATATTGCAAGGTTTCAGATTGAGAAGTACATTTTTTTGGGCAAAGCACCAACAGGTAAGGGTATGTGATACCATATGTGGACAGAGGGAAAAGAAAGAAAAAAGGAGAGGGGTAAGGGAGGAAAGGAGGAAGGAAGAAGAAAGAAACAAACAAAAAGAAACAAAAAGAAGCTGTGTTGCTCAACTGGACAATTCTGTTCCAGTTGGGTCCCCAGTGGGGTGGCTCTGCTCACTGAGGTTATTGTTTGTCCTTTGTTTTCAAAGAGGGCCATGACATTAGGGAGGTGATGCCATGACAAGTAAATAGATTAAATTTAAATGAGGGACAGCCTCACTTTTTCCTCCAGAACAATCTGAGTACAGCAGCCAGCTATAGATCAGGGTGTTTAGAGATGACTCTCACCAAACCTCAGAAACATTTTCAGAAAAATGAGGAAGGATCACCAAACAAAATGTTCATACACCACACAAGAAATCCATATGACTGTCAGGTCTCCAGTAATCTTGAAAATTACTTCAGAAAGAAAATTTCTTCAGAAACAACTCATAGAGAAGGTAAAGTCAAGTTCTTAGCTTCTGCCCCTTCCTTTCCTAAGCTGACAAGTGATGGAAAACAGGGAAAACTCTCGTAAGGAAATGGAACTTTACTTAGACTCTATTTGCCTAAGAGCATCTACTATAATATAACATTTTGTACACATAAAATTATTTGTTAATTTGAATTGTTTTAAGTCATTTTATAAATTGTAGTTTTTAATTCAAAAGCATTAAGCTTAAAGGGAATATTAAATAAATAGTACTATATATTTAAAAAAAAACAGGAGAGTATCTGTGATCAGACATAAATTTTAATTATATGAAAATATATACAATAGTTCAGGCTGTTGAGAGCAGACTGGAATGGTAAGGTTGGAACAAATCAGCAGACCAATTTTGATATCTACCTTTCATTGATTCCTTGGAGCAAAATTAGTCCCTCCCTTATCTGTCTGACCACTTTCTTCCCCGTTTCTTTTCTCATTGATTAGGAAAAGGAATGGATGAGGGAAGAAATTCACTCTGATCTTTGAAGGAAAAAAAAGGGGAAAATTGATGGGGAAAGATGAAGTTATCCTACTGTGAAGGTTTGAGTTCCATCTCCAGTTGTGCCCTTTTCCTGACTATTTTTCAGTCTTTGGAAAGAAAAAGAGTTGTAAAATATAGCCTCCCCACTGACAATTTGACTTTATGCCTCCTATTCCATATTGCTCTTACCTCTGGTTCAATCTCCAACCTCTGTTGGAGGACAATGATGGACATTCTCACACCTAGTCATAACCTTCACATCCCAGCATCTCTGAACTCCTATAGATTATCATCCAAACCCCATTCTCTATCCCTTCTCTCACCTAATTCTTATTCCCATTTCCCCAACTTCCCTCCCCAGATTTTCAACCAAAATTCATCCAGCACTTCCATTATGCTCTGTGAAATGCCTGTTCCATATTCAACAAACTAATTTCATCTTAAATCTTTCTTCTAGTTCCTCCATTTACTAGTTATTACTAAAACTTGGCTCCCTATGATGACACAAACTCCCTGGCCATCCTTTCTAATTCTAGTTAAACCTTTATTTATTCTCCCAAGTTCACAGGTCAAGGCAGAAGAGTAGGAATAGTACATATTTCCCATTGACATTTTCAAGTTTTCACTCTACCCTCATAACTCAGTAAGTTATATTCCTCTATGCTATCCATATCTACCACCTAAGTAAAAAGTGTAGTAATTGTTGTCTACAGACTCCCAGGTCATCTCCTCACTACCTCTCTAACTCCTGCCCACAGACTTCAACATATATATTGATTCTCCTTCAAATACTATAACTGCACAATTCCACAACCTATTCTCTTTCCATGAGTTACTCCTCCACTATACTTGAGCCACACATAAGATAGTTATATACCCTTAATCCTGTGATCACCCACAAATTTATTACCTTTACATTCAAAAATTCTGAAATAACCCCATCCAAATATAATATATAGATTTTTCATCTCTCCCTCTGCCTTCCCTTATAAAACCTACTCTTTATCCACAAATGTGACCTGCAAAACCTTGGTCCCCCTCAATTTTCTCCCAGGCTCTCTCCCTATACTCTCTCCTCTTTTACTCATATTGACCTCTTAGTGAACCAGTGAAACTCCTTAACTTATATCTTGCTGCTGATTATAACCAGCCAAGCCTCAACCTTGGATCACTCTCATCATTTTTCACTTTTGTTCCTACACATCTACTGCTAAACAAAGACAAAAGAAATAATGTAATTATTCTCAAGGGGTCCACTATAGATTCACATCACACAGTCTCAACTGGACTTCAACTGCTGCTAAACAATCATACTATCAACTCCTTATCCCACCCTCCACAGCATCTCCTCCAAAAGTCTTCATACCTCCTCAAACCTCCCATTGCTTCCCCCACACACACTTTCTCAATTGAGAATTTTGCCTAATATTTTACAGGAAAAAAAATTATTCTATTCTTCATGAATTCCTTTTTCTATTATAGCCTCATAGCCTATCATTTGGATGCCTTCTTCTGCTCTCTCTTCCTTCACCTTTGTCTGCACATAATAAAGTGGCCTAACTCCCTACCAAGATTAACTCAAATACTTATCAAATGATCCCATTCCACCCCATCTCCTCCAATAGATTATCCCTCTTCACTTATTCTCAATCTCTTCCTGTCTACTGGTTCCTACCCTACTGTCCTCAATTATGTCTATGTCTTCCCAATCCTGGAAAAAGCCCTTTCATGATTCTTCCATCTCCATTATTGTTCTGTTTCTCTTTTCTTCTTTGTAACTAAAGCTTTCTCTCTTCTCCCTCTCTTCTTAGCTCTTTACAATTTGGCTTGACCTTATCAATCCACCCAAATTGTTCTCTCCAAAGTTTCTAATGACTTTTTAGTTTCTAAATCCAAAGACCTTTTCTCAATATTCATTCTCTTTGACCTCTCTATAACCTTTGACACTGATTATTATTCTCTCCTCCTTGATATTGGCTTTTCTTTAGGTTTTGGGGACACCGTTTTCTTCTGATTATCCTCCTATCTCTGCTCATTTTCTGCCTCTTCTGACAGATCCTCCAGCTCTAATTATAGATATCCCTCAGAATTCTGTCCTGGGCCTTCTTGTAATGCTGGAGAAACTGAGTCAAGATAAAGATTAGAGAGATTTTAATATTTATTTGGATTTCTGAGAGGGAGAGATTTTCTGGGACTAAAAGATACATTTGGTCCCATGGCTGAATCAGACTTTTGTCTCAAATAATCCAGAAGCCAATGTGAGATTCCAATAGTTTTTATATACATGGCTCCAAGATCAGGGAGAAAGGAGTGGAGTTGAACCTTGGTAAACGGCAGGAATTTCCAGGGACTGACCATCAATCTGGTTCTGACAGGTTGGGGGATAGGACCATAAATTCTTGATAACTTAGGAGGAGTTAGGAGTCAGGAAGTCTGAATTTAGAGATAGAGGATACCAATTTAGTATCTGAAATAGGACATCTGGAGTTTTATGACTCTTTTGGAATGTCAGAGTGGCCAGCTACAACCCTAATTGTCTCAATCCTAATGGACAGGAGGGGAGTTACAACCAGGGGGATTGAGGCAGAACAATTCAAGGAACTGAGGCAGAACAGTTCAGGGAAACTGAGACCGGATAATTTAGGGAAACTGAGGCAAAACAATTTAGGGAAACTGAAGCAGAACAATAAAAGGGAACTGTGACACAACATTCTCTTCTTCTATATTAATTTACTTGATAATCTCATCAGTCCCCAAGGATTTAATCTTTCTATTGACGATTCTCACATTGGCCTCTCCTGCCCCAAACTCTCTGTTGACCTCTAATTTCACATATCCAAGTGCAGTTTATATATTTCAAATTAGATACCCAATAGACATCTTAAACTCAATATGTCCATAATAGAATTCATTCTCTTTCCCCCTAAACCCTACACACACACACACACACACACACACACACACACACGCACACACACACACACACACACACACACACACACACACACACACCCCTTTCCTATTACTATAAAGAGCAGCACCATTTCCCTAGTCCCTCAGGCTCAAAACCTAGGAGTCATATGGGTTATTCAATGTCACTCATGTGCCCTTTGAACTATTAACACTTGGATCTTGTTTTTCCACAAACAAGACACTTCACCTGTACACTCCAGACATTTTCACTGCTTGTGCCCCATTTCTGAAATGTTCTTCCTTCTCATCTTTACTGTGATGTAAAGGACTTCCTTTAAGTCCTAATTAAAATCTCAATTGTTATTGGAAGCCTTCCTAATCCCTCTTAATCCTAGAGCCTTACCTCTGTTCATCATTTATCTTATAAATTATTACTTGTTACTTGTTTTATTGTTATTTATTTTATTAATCATTTATCTTTAACTATTTATCTTGTATATAGCTTGCTTTGACCATATTTGGTTGCATGTTGTCTCTTCCACTAAATTATAAGATTCTCAAGGGCAGGAACTGTTTTTTGCTTATTTTATATCCCCAGCATTTAGCATTTAGTATCTGGCATATAATAGGTGCTTAATAAATACTTAATTGATTAATTTATTGAACTCTTTCCAGTTACATATTCTCTAGCAATCTGTTATGCTTTGTTTTAATACCAGTTTGTATTTCCATACTATTTAAAATTTCCTATTAAAGTTTATGGTCATTCACAATCATTTTATTATAAATATATGTGTACAGTGTAATATTAAAAAAGAAAAACTAACCTAAAAAGACAAAGATTTTTCATTTTCTCCCAGCTTAGTTTGAAGTAGGAGTAACAAACCAATTAAAGCATTTCCTTCAATTGTAGTACTATCCTAGAGGTTATTTGTGCTCTAGATTATCTTTTGAACCTAGAGAGAAATTTGCCAAGGAAATAAAGCTGCAGCCATGAGAAGTAGAATTTGTCATGATAGTTCAGGTAATCACATAACATTTATGTTTCATATATATATATAGTATATAGATATATATACACATATATGTATATGTATACACACACATATACATATACATATATATATACACACATATGTAATGCATAACCAAACCCTACTTGCTTACATATTAATAAGCTTCATATGGAGGATTTTTCACTTTACAGAAATTGGTTTGGTGATGTCCTGTGAAAGAGAACAAAGGAAATGAAGACTTAATTACTTCTTCCCACTGACACACTGCCCCCTCCAACTCTCTTCTGCTTGGCTTTGCTCTCAGATAGCTGGTAATTAATTGTCTATGGTGTTATTTATGACTTATAATGGCTTTACCCCTCCTAGGAGTATTTGCATTCTAGGAATTTGAAATTGCTTTCAAGACTAAAGCTTTCAAGACCCAAAGGAAGGAAAGAGAATACTGGAGTTTCAGGTACCGAAAGATACTAGAAGTCACTTGGGAGACATGAAGCCCTACCCAATTCACTTCACACATCATCTATTGCCCCTACATATAGGACCAGCTATATTGCTCCAGGCTGCAACAATACCTGGCTTTCCCAGCCTCTTCTTTTATAGCAGGGCCAGAACACTAGGAAACTCTCCCTTACCCTTTGGTTTCAAAAGCCATGGCATGAGCAAAAACATGATCAAAGATAGCCACAAAATAGGAGAAAGAGCTGAAGCTCCCCTTTGCACAAGCCAACTCTGGGGAGTATTAACTACACTCACCAGCCAGTAGCAGTCTCTTATCAAAATATTATTCCTTTCTTCTGACATCTTAGTAGAATTCCACAAGATGGCAGCTTTGAGACCACCTCCAGTAAATAAGAACCTGACAGGTGTGGAACCTGAGACAGACAGACAGACAGACACACACACACACACACACACACACACACACACACACACACACACACATCTCAGAGCCCCTTAAGCATTCCAGAGCAAGTGGATAGCACTTCATCAATTTGACTAAATATAAGCTTTCTTGATTTCTAAAATTTTCCTCTTAGAACTAGAAGAAACTAAATAGACAAGTTAGTTCAATCTCCTAATTTTGCTAAGGAATAAACTAAGACTCAAAGAATAAGAGGGATGCCCCAATTGTCACACAACCAGCTAGTGGCAGAACTAAAAGTAAAACCTAGGCCGCCTGAGTGTTTAGCGTTTTCAAGACAGCCCGGGAATCTTATGGGTTCCTTTCTTGCCTTTTGAAAGGCATTAAACATAATTTTATTTCTTACATGGATTTCAATCTGATTGGCATTCAATCTGATTTGATGAACAATTTCAATGTCATTACCACCAATTCTCAATTATCAGAATGAAGTAGGTTTTGGGGGAGACCCTCCTTGCTACATGATGTAATTTTAAAATATCATGAGTGGGGTTTTTTTTTACTGTATTTAACTATTAATCTAGAAGAGGAGCTCAGTCAATCCTTCCCACTGCTGGCTCTAACTGATAAAGAGCAATGATTCGCTGTCTCTCCAGATGCTTTTCCGAACTGTTGAGTTTATATTGAAGTCTCATAAACTGTATTCTATTTGCCTGCTGACACATGATCACTTCTGAGATACTTCACCAATTTTTCTGGTAGAACTTGAAGATGTGAATGGAACTTAAGATGAATGGAGTCCTTTTATTGTAAAGTTCTGTTCTAACCCCATCTACTCATTTCCTGCATCCCTATTAAGGACAGTAACTATTAACTAACTCTTTAAAGGGAAATATGAAAATCCTCAATGTATTTATAATTTTATATTTCACCTAAAGTTTCCATCAATATCTCTCTTAGCCAAGAAACTGTGCAAACTATGGAGTTGTCTTGACATTTCTGGAGAAAAGAAGAAACTGGCTTTTCCTCAACTAGATTCAAACGCCTATTTTAGCTAACTCTAGAATGGAGGGAAACAGAGGGAGGAAAGAGAATGAAAGTGTCAAGTGTACATTCTCTGAGGCAAGTAGTCTTTAAGGTGACTTCCCACCACCTCCTCCCCCCACAAAAAAAAAAAAATTAAAAAAAAAAAATGTGTGTTCACTGTTATGTCAGGCTTGAAATAGTAACTTGCTTGGATTTTTAAAAAATGCATCACCTCTCTATGGAGTGAGGTCACACTCCCTGCACAGGAGTTCACACAGCCTGAATAATCATTTTGAGGAGGTTTTTTCATTTATCGGTCAGTGAGCTGATAGAACACATCTAGCAACAACTGGCCACCAAGATGGTCTTTGTGGATCTGCTACCCTCTAGTGGACTATTGAAGAAGTCACTTTAGGAATTGGAATCTATTCCTGCAATTATTTTCTAGATTTCCACCCCATCCAATATGTTTGCTCAGCAAAGAGCATTCTGCTCAGGAAGACAATTCTCAAATTTCAGAAGCCTAAAATCAATCAGATAACCAGATCTCCAAACAGAGCCAGTTTCATAGCAATCTTCAGCAAAACCAAGGACATGGATTCATAGAGGTCAGACACAGAATCCAGAATCATAAACTTAGAATGGGAAAGGGCTTAGAGATCACTTCATCTAAGTCTCTCATTGTATAAATAATGAAGCCAAGACTACAGAGATGAAGTAACTCAACCAAGTGTCGATCTGAACATGGGACCTTCGACTACTGGATTTAAACCTTCACCTTCTGACTCCGAATCTATTTTCTTTTCCATTCATTGCACCATGTTGAGTTGAATTTGGCATTCCAAAAGCTTTTTTGTATCTTTATAGAAAAATTAGTAACTCCTTTTATTATAAGCTATAGCAAGGATTCTTAATGTGTATGAATTTGTTTTCAAATATACTTTTATAGCTATTTTTCAGTTCTCCATTTATAAAATGATCTGGAGAAAGAATGGCAAATGACTCCATTATCTTTGCCAATAAAACTCCAAATTAGAGTTACGAAGAGTTGGATACAAATGAAAGGACTGAATAACAACAATAAGGATCAAATATAAAATCCTCAGTTTGGTATTCAAAGTTCTTCATAACTTGATTCATGTTTCCAATCTTCTTATACTTATCCACAAATCATGCCAACCATGGGTTCTATTAAAACCTGCCTCTTTGCTGTTCTTCCCACATGAAGACTTTATCTCCTGATTCTTGGCATTTTTATGGGGCAGCTGAGGTAGTGTGGTATATGGAGTGCCAGGCCCAGAGCCAGGAAGATTCATCTTCTTGAATTCAAATCCAGCTACAGAAACTTACTATGCGACCCAAGGAAAGTCACTTAAGTTTGTTTTCTGTAAAATAAGCTGAAGAAGGAAACAGCAAATCACTCTAGTATCTTTGACAAGAAAATTCCAAATGGGATTAAAAAGAGTCATATACAAGTGAAATGACTAAACAATAAAAATCTCAATATAACTGAATTTCTTTATAACCATATGTATTTTGCCTTATGAATTTAAAAACATTCTTCTGAAAAGTGGTCTATAGGCTTCCCCAAAAGATGGAGATCATAAAAAGGGTTAAGAACTCCTGATCTGAAAAGCAAGGCCTAGGAAATGTCAACTCATACACAGATTTAGAGCTGCAAGAAACTTTTTTCAGCTCCATTAATTGACCGGTGAGGAAATCTAAGGCTTGAAGGAATAAATAAAGAAATTTGCCCAAGGGTAAAAGGTAGAGTCAAGATTTCAATCTAGATCCTCTGGCTCCGATCAGTGTTATTCTGTGCTAAGTCATATTTAGCTTTCCAAAGGTTCATTTCCTGTGCGTGGTTTTTAAGAGATGGCTAATCCTCACTTGCGATAATCTATAATACAAAAGACAGGTCCAGAAGACTAAGAAATTTAACATATCACTGTCACAAGAAATTTAAATTCAAACCTTATGGCAGAGTTTATAAACAGTTAGCATGTGCCTTGAAAAACTCCATGACCAAAGATTTGATTTTCTCGTTTTCACACCATCTTTATCAAGGCACAAGTGTTAGTTAATACATCTATTTCAGTTTTTTCAGCCTTGTGATTTTGCTTTAATACTTAATGGCTTATTGTTTTCTATTTGGCACATTCTGATTTTCAGAAAGTCCTTTGAAGAAATAAGTTTTATTACCTTCTTGTCTAAAATATGAGTTCTCCTCATTTTCTTCCATAGCTCTCATTTCACTTAAAATTATATTTTGTATTTCTTGCTTTGTTTCATCCAAGTACTCCCGCAGTCTGAAGCCAACTCATTCTTTATTCTAAAGGTCTATTTGGACTTGCTACAGGATTACGCCCTTCTGGATTTACCTCTTAGACTTCTCTCAATGCATAGTATTTCCAATTTGTGCTTTCTTCTATTTATTCTTATCTCAAGCCTCAGTTTCTGGATTGGGACTGTGTGATTTGGAAAGATTCTGTTCCTTCTTATATTCTTGGATGGTATATATATGGGCAATCGTCATGGATTTGGAACTAAGAATAGACTCCACCCTCTGCAGGAAATTCCTAGATTTGGCTCAGTTTCCTGATAGCTCAAACTAGATTTTGTCCTCCGTCTTTTATCTTCATTTTGTGGAGCCTGGACTCAGAATTGATGTGATGTGATCACATCCTTTGATGTGATCCTGAAAGACCCCAACCAGATTTTATTCATTGTGCTGGCAATAGAGCTCTTACAAGACCTCAGGTGCTGCACTGGTCCTTTCTCTTTCTGTGGCTCAGGTGTGGGGTCTCTGCAAGCTTGTCTTTCCCTGCCTCCTGCTGTGGCTGAGATGCAAGCTGACTATTAAGCTATTACTACTGAATTGCCCCTGTTTTCTATTGTGGCTTTGGATAAGGACTGTCTGAGCAATGCAGCATCTGTAAGTCAGTCTGCCTCAATATCCTTTGATTGCTCAGGCCTATTTGTGAGCTATCTTTTCTACTTACCTGTTTTATCTCCATTCAGCTTCTACAGGTTTCTAAAAGATTTCTTGTATAGTAAAGACATTTCTCTTTAGTTTTCTTTATCTTTGTTCTTCCTGATGAATTTTTAGAGTTTTCCTAGTATATTTATGGAGATTCTCTGCTCTCTTAAGTCATATATTGCTACTATTTTACTGTAAGATCCCTAGTACCTCTATTCCAGATAGAAAAATTGAAAAGATGACCAGTCACTTTACCTGATTCCTTTTAGTGGGACTAAGATAGAAATAGACTAGATGTCCTGATTCTCAATTCAGCATTCTCTCTACTGGAGAATTAAGAAAAAGCTGAGCCTGAATATAGCTTCCATAGAAGAAAGATGACAGTGGAAGGGGGAGTTAAACGAGTGACTCTAGACTAACACAACAGGGCTGTTTGATGGTTAGCTGATTTTATGCCACCTCCTCTGAGAATCTTCTATTTGCCTCAACATTGCATTTCCTCAGCCAGCTCTGACCCACCCCAAGCCTTCTTCCTTCACTAATTCCACAGTCACTAAACTATATGACTCTTTGGTCTTATCCTGCTCTCTTTATTCCAGGTCTGACCTGACAAACTAGTATGCTAATCTTCCTTCTTTAAGCTGAATTCTGATCCAAGAAAGTTAATTAGATTTCTGAGTCATCCAGTAGATTTCTGAGTCATTCAATTGCTTTGGATAAGTTCCATAACTATGACCTGTCCATCTTCCCAGGCCTGAAAGGATTCAGCTAGTCAGGACCACAATCACAGAAAGCTGATCCTCAACAGGGTAGTTGGGTCATTAAGGCATATGACCCTGAGATTTTGTAAGGAAGACAAATATCCATGTACAACTGAGGTATTTAGCTTAAAATGGCCATTTCATCAAAGGAGATCTATTGTCACAAATACAGAAACTTCCATGAGGAGAATACAAAGTCAGCTTTATCCAATCTTGAATTCTGAATCCAACAGGTATACTAAGTAATGGTTTGGAAGTCAGGGTGACAGTCCCCTTTCCCTCTTGATTATGAAAATCCAAAAGATCAGAGACATTTCAACCATTCTCCTGTGCCCTTTAGTAACCCCATTCCTGAATATTGATATCTTCCCTACATATGGGACATGTAAGTACAATGTGAAGAGAAACCTGTTTAATGGAAACCTAGAGGTGTAATAGCACCTACCCCAAGTATATGATTGCTATGATTCAGTTCTGTTTGGATGATGGAGTATTCTACTAGCCCAATGATTTTATTTCTCTTGGAACCCAAATCTCTTAACTTCTGCCTTGAGAATGGAACATGTATGTGGTCTCTCTCTGGTTCCATTTGGGCTTAAGAAAAGTGCTATATATTCAGACATTGGCAACAAGAACTTCTCATTTCTTCAAGATAAAAATCTTAAAACTTTTGAAAAGTAGACCAGGACCAAGTAAGACATCTTAGAGAACTAGGTTTCTGCAGATATAACTGCCCACCAAAGCTCCAAATTCTAACCATGTAAAAGGGTATCACAGGGCTATCACTAAGGTAAACTGGCTAGAAGGTGGGACTCATGAGTTCAAACCTGGATCTGCCGCTGCCTTGTTGTATGATGTTCAAAATAGGGACAAAGTACCTGAGCCAACTTCAGTGAGCTGCTACAAGGAAATGCTGAGAAAGTGGATGAGAAGAGGCTCCAGGAAAGTATAAAGGCCCAGTTAAATGTGTGATGTTATAATTAGTCCTTGTTCCCATTCTTGGAGTTCCACCTTGGATGTGAATAATGAAGTTGTGAGCTGACTCTGCACTTCAAGGACGGGTGACTTCAACAGTACAAACTAACTTACTGGACTTACTTTCACACCAAGTAATGTCTTCTCTAGAGGTATGGGAGGAGGGGTATTGATCTGAACCCAGGATTTTATAACATATGGATCTCCTAGTATGGAAATGAACTGACACTGACATCGATCAACAACTTCTGCACCTCTCAGAGAGCTTCCTGGGGCACTGAGAGGTTTAGTTACCCAGCTGCTATGTGAGAGGGTCTTCCTGACTCCCAGACCACCCTGCTGCCCACCATGTCACTCTGTGCTGTTTGCATCCAGCTCACAAATTGGTTCTCTTTTTGTAGTTTATCCTCACAACTAGGATGGAATCCTCCTTCCCCAGAAGGTACTAGGGAAGAAGAAGGTACTCAGGAGAAAGAAAAATCCCAAAACTTGGCCTCCAGCTACAGGCTGAACCAACCGGAAAGAGTGTGCTCCTACCCATTTCCCCAGCAGCTAGACTCAACCCTGAATCAGTGAGCCTCACTCCCAGACCCCCCAGACCCATGCACACCCAGACACATACATACATGTGTACCCAGACACACGCATATACACACACACACACATACACTCATGCCCGCCACTATTGTGGATGTCAGACCAGTTTATTGGTAAAATTAACATTAAGCTTCACAAACGCTGGGATGGTAAAGCTTCACAAACGCTGGGATGTGCTTTTCCTTTTAAAGAATTTCCACTGGACCTTGATAATGAGCATCCAGTCGTTGACATATAAACTCTTACAAGCGGATGTGCACACATGCGCCTCAGGGGGGAGAAGATGGCAGCTTCTGGGAGCTGGGGAGGGCTTCTGCACCATGCACAGGGAGCCCACAATTCATTTCCCAGCTTTCTGGGCCTTCTGTGCAGACTTGGTCACTTTGCCTGCCCCTCCACTTTTCTTCTCGACGTTCTTGATGACACCAACAGCCACAGTCTGCCTCATGTCCCGCACAGCGAAGCGACCTGTGAAACCGGGAAAGAGCAAGGCAATGAGGGAGAAAGGCCAGACCAGGCCCCATCCACACCTGCATCCACAGGTGAGCCAGCAGGTCCGTCCCTGAGAGGCCGGGGCCCCTGCTCTCATCTCCTACTTCTTGTCCAAACTTTTATAGTCTGCTTTTTATAGACTGTAACAGCTTCCTGAGAAGCAGCATAGAAATAGAGAACTGACCTGCAAGGCAGGAAAAGCTAGTGACCCTGGGCATTAATTTCTCAGTGTTCTAGGTAATCTAAGTTACAAGATGTTGACCTATATTAGCAGAGGGATTTTTCTCTCCTGGAAGTCCCCTATATCAATAAACTTACAGATCTAATCCCTATCCTTTTGTCTAATGTCCTCCTAAGTGTTACTCCCATCTCTGCCCTCTTATTCCACCATCCACAGCTGCTCAAAAAATCTTCTTAAGGCCCAGGTCGGATTAGACCATCCATTTGCTAAAAAATCATCAGTTCCCTATTTCCTATACAGAACAACTCCAGGATCAGTGCTTGCTCCATTGTAGCATGCTGCCTCACTTTAGGCCCTTTTTTCAAAGCCTTCTCCTCTGCCACCTTTTCTGATCCCCTTGTTGTCAAGATTTTCTTCCATCTCAAATTTAATATAGCGATTTTGCCAGTCTTTAGTCCTCGTTGTAGTTTGAACAGGTTCTGATTGCTGTCCTTTGATCCCAAAGAAAACCAAAATAATATCTCAGATGGAATCAAGTACAGTATGTCCATCATCAGACCAATAAGAGCTTGGAATATTCCACCTTACATGTTGGATTCCCCTCATAGAACATAAGCTTCTTGTTTTGTTTTTATCTTTTTTTGTTTGTTTTGGGGGAGAGGATTGGTCTTTGGACTACCCAGCCCTAACCAAAATAATATCTCTACTGGAATCAAGTACAGTGTGTCTATCTCTGGTTCATCAGACCAATATGAGCTTGAAATATTCTAGCTTACATGTTGTATTCCTCTGATAGAACATAAGCTTCTTGAAATAAAGAGCTGTTTTGTTTTTATCTTTTTTGTTTGTTTTGGGAGAAAGGATTGGTCTTTGGACTACCCAGCCCTAACCATGGTACCCACACAAAAATTTGGTTTGGGTTTTTTCCACCTGATATTTCAATATTTGGTTGACAACTCTTGTGGAAATTCACTAATACAAACTGGCAACTTATCTGTGAATTTATACTATCAGAGAGTTTCTAGAGAAATGAGAAGTTAAGTGATTTGTTCATGACCCCACACCCAGTATGTGACAAAGGCAAGGCTTAATCTCATGTTTTCCTTCCTCTAAGGGAAGCCTTCCATCCACTATGCTTTCTGTTCCATTGTCGACTGAATATCATGGGCTTCTGGGCCAGAATCTCCTTAAAGTTCTTTACCAGATTTATTTCCCAAAAGAATATGTCTCATTGTGCTTTCAAGGAGTCCTATCCTTGAGTTGGGCATGATGTCCGTCAACCTACAATCATCTATCTGCAGTAGGATGGGATCAATCCTGGTAATTAGCTTTAAAATGGCTAAAGAACCAGAAACTAGGGGTCGGGAGAAGTCCAAGAACTATCCAATCTTTGTGGAAACTAGCATCATTTATGCTCACTTTGGTCACTGATCTTCCTCCTCCCTTTTCAGGGTCACTATCAGAACCTTGGGTCTAGCCAAGAGGTCCTAAATTCCAGAAAGGACGTGATTTCCAAGAGATCTCCCTTCACCCCGAAGGGATAAGCCCTCTATTTTCAAATCCGAGAGCATTCTAAAATGCTTTCAACTGGTAAAGCAGAGAACTTAGTGTGCACAATTCAGAGTTCTGACCTCCAGCACACACAGACATTCTTTGCCTTCATTACTACTTAGTCTGTTAACTATAGGCAAAAATAAGGCTCTTGCCAAATATAGCCTTTTCTCAGTGCATAAATTAGTATCTTTGTGGATTATTCACAGAAAATCTTTAGTTTTTGGTCAATTTTCCCAACCATCAGGATGCTCCAAGTTGTGTCCCCATTAGAATAATGTTATATAGAATTTTAAGATTTATAAAATGTTCTACAAATATTGTCTTATTTGATCTTTATAATAACCCTTGGCTATAAGTGCTATTATTATTCCTATTTACATATGGGGAAAGGAAGGCAGACAAGGTTAATTGATTTGTCCAGGGTTACAAAGCCAATAATGCCCCTATATGCCAAGTGATATGGTCTAAGAAAAGTTCAACTGAAAAGAACTATTTGAGTTCAAGCTAGTTAGAAACACACAAACATACACACACACACACACACAGAGATATATGTAAAAAATACACACATATATACATACACATATCTATGCATACACATACATATCTGTACCTATATATTTTTGTGTGTATGTATATATACCTAAATACACATATTTCTATATCTATATATATACATGTGTGTATGTATGTGTGTATATATATATATGCACACACATACAGATAGATAAAGATACAGATATATGCTAAGAAAACCTTTCAACATGCTCCTAAACTACTATAATTAACATTGAGGTGGTCTGCTATTTGAAATTACTTGTTTACAATTACCTATAACACTGATATTGATAATAGTTGGTTATAAATATAATCTCTCTATTTCTGTCACTCCTGACAAGATGTCCTAATACAATGTCTGTTGAATGGAAGAGAGAAGCTGAGCAGTCTCTCACCAAGGGGCGGATACTGGGAGAAGCTCTCCACACACATGGGCTTCCCAGGGATCATTTCCACAATGGCGGCATCTCCAGATTTCAGGGATTTGGGGTTATCTTCCAGCTTCTTGCCAGAGCGCCGATCAATTTTCTCTTTCAGCTCAGCAAACTTGCAGGCAATGTGGGCAGTGTGGCAGTCAATGACAGGCGAGTAGCCGGCACTGATCTGCCCTGGATGGTTCAGAATGATGACCTAAGGAACATAAGAAGAGGCTGAGATCAGCTTCTGAACAAGTATCCCCCAAATCTACCTCATAGGGTCCCTCTCTTCCTTCAACATGTACCATGTTCCACAGAAAATGTTTCCTGATCCCCCCAATTGCTAGTGCCCTTTCTCCAAGCTACCTTGGATTTAACTGGTTAATATTTATTGCCTTTAAATTTATTCTGTATATATTTACTTGTTGTGTCGACATCAGAATAATGTTATATAGCATTTTAAGGTTTATAAAATGTTCTACAAATATTGTCTTATTTGATCTTTATAATAACCCTTGGCTATAAGTGCTATTATTATTCCTATTTACATATGGGGAAAGGAAGGCAGACAAGGTTAATTGATTTGTCCAGGGTTACAAAGCCAATAAATATCTGAAACTGGATTTGAATTCAAGCCTTCCTGATTCCAAGTCCAATAGTCTAACCACTGTGCCACTGAGCTGCCCCCAAAAAGTTGTGATGTGTCTCCTTTGATTAGAGATTGTTTCATTCTTAGTACTTGCATCCCTAGTGCCTAACATGTAGTAGGTGCTTAATAAATGCTTGTAGGTTGATTGATTGAAACATTGGTTGCATAGCACCGCCATCAGAGAATTCTTGGTCTATGGGAAAACATCTCTAGCTCTTAGGAAGCCCTAAACCAGATAGAAGAAGCTTAGACTTGCCCTCAAAGAATCTTGTGTATGATAAGAAAGTCCCAGTCCTTAAGCACACTACTCACTGCCTTCTGAAAGAAGTTGGCTGTGTTCATCTCTGAAAGAACACGTATTTCCTGACAACATCACCAGTTCTTGAATTGATCTCAATCCTGCTCCAACCTGTTAGAAGGGACCACACTTTCACTAGCCCACAACAAGGGCTCCATCACTGACAAACAGGTGAGTAAACTGAGGGTGTTTTTACCTTTCATTTCTTAAATCAACCATATTCAGTTCCCTTCCTAGATATAGCTATGGCTTAATGTTAGTTCCCTCCACTGCCAGGCCACAGGAAGCCACTACTGGCTTGAATGGTTAGAGAAAGAAGCCTCCAACTACAGGCCAGAGGGATAGTTTGTGGAAATCTGAAAGCCCTGCCTATCTCCAAGTTAGATACAATGGGTGGTATATTAAATTATTATGGTCATTCCAATTATCCTCAGGAAATTTAATGAAACCATTTCCAGTGGTAGCCTAGTAATTTGTGTCTGCTCCTGCAGAATAAAACAGGTAGTCCCCAGCCCAGGCCTTTGGCCCCACAAATATTTAGCTGTAGTATTTTGAAGGGAATGCAGGATCCTGGCTGAGTGCTTCTCTTCTATGATCACAAGATGTTCCTAAGGCCTTCTTTAGGCTCAGCACTAAAACTATTAACTAAAGAATCCATCCATCCCATCCAGCTGTCTATGTATCTACATATTAATCTATCTATCATCTATCTTCAATAACTCCTTATTGCTTCAGCAATATAAAATATAAATTTTATTCATATTACACTCCTTTCCTTTATATATTCCAGATTACAGTTAAGTTGGACTATTGGCCCTCCCTGAACTCCATGTGCCATCTTTTGCTTCTATGAATTAATCTTCGCAATCCCAGGTGCCTTAAATGTACTTCCTTCTCATTTCTAGGTTCACTTCAAATAGCACCTGTTCTGTGAATGCTTCCTTGATCTCACTAGCAGCCCTCTTTATAGTGGCAAAGATCTGGAAACTGAGTGAACACCCATCAGTTGGGGAATGGCTGAATAAGTTACAATGTAGGAATGTAATGGGATATTATTGTTCTATAAAAAATGATCAGCAGAATGATTTCAGAGAGGTCTGGAGAGACTTACATGACCTGATGTTAAGTGAAGTTAAGTGATGTTAAGTGAAATGAGTAGGACCAAAAGAATATTGTACAGGGCAACAATGAGGTTATGTGATGATCAGTTGTGATAGACATGGCTTTTTTCGACAATGAAATGATTGAGGCCAATTCTAATAGACTTGTGATGGAGAGAGCCATCTGTATCCAGAGAGAAGACTATAGGGACTAAATAAGGATCATAACATAGTATTTTCATCTTTTTTGTTGTTGTTTGCTTATTTTTTTCTCTCATTTTTTTTCTTTTTGATCTGATTTTTTTCTTGGGCAGCAAGATAAATGTGGAAATATTTTTAGAAGAATTGCACATATTTAACCTACATTAGATTGCTTGCTGTCTAGAGGAGAAGGAAGTTGGGGAGAAAAATTTGGAGCACAGGGCTTTTCAGGGATGATTTGAAAACCATCTTTATATGTACTTTGAAAAAATAAAGACCTATTATTAGAAAGATAAAAGAAAATAGCTTTTTTCACCGAACCACATCTTCCCTTGTATTGTACTTACCTGAATATATACCACATACTCTATAAGAGAATGTAAGTCCCCCGAGGGTAAGGACTGTGTTATTTTGTATCTTGGTGTCCCCAGAACTGCTGGTATTCTTTCTTTCTCTAGTTCTAAAATTCTATAATACTAACAACCTCATGCATTGATCACAAAAGAAAAAAGGTTCCAGATTTCCAGCTTTCTGGCCCATAGCTCTACCTTTAGATTAGTTTATCTTGTTGAGTCACCAGCCTATACCTCACTCTCCAGTATCCCACCCTAAGCCCCAAGCTGGGTCATTTATTCTTTAAGTTAGATTTCTGAGAACTCACTAAGGTTAAGGCATGTCACAAATTCTATCAATGAAGAAAGGGTAATAGAAAATCAACTTGTAAATGGTGAGAGACCATCCTCCAACATTCCCAAAGGTCATAAGCCCAGCCCTCTAACTCCATTCCTCCCACCAATTGCTCTCTTCCTGTCCCCTCAACCTCATTTTCCAACACTCAACCTCCTTCCTCACCTCTCCCATAATCTCCTGCCTACTCTAATGCAGAGCAAGAAGGCTATACTTACCTGGGAGGTGAATTGAGCAGCCTCCTGGGGAGGGTCTGACTTGCTGTCACCACAGACATTGCCACGGCGGATGTCCTTGACAGACACGTTCTTCACATTGAATCCTACGTTGTCTCCAGGAAGGGCCTCACTCAGGGCCTCGTGGTGCATCTCCACTGACTTCACCTCAGTAGTGATGTTTACAGGAGCAAAGGTTACCACCATTCCTGGCCGAAGGATCCCTGTCTCCACTCGGCCCACAGGCACTGTTCCAATACCTGAGAAGAAACAGTAAGAAGTAAAGAAGGGGGAAATCATGACATAAATAATCTAGAAAAAGGAGAAGTTCCCAATGACTCTGAAGGAAGATCCCAGGGCCAAAGACAATAGTGGGGACATGGATAATTGAATCCCACCAATAATCCAAAGATTTCATTTCAGCCAACAGCTCTGACTTCCTCTCCCATTTTTTGCTCTTGTCCCTACAGGGCTTCTAAATCAGAGGAAAGTAGGAAGGAACCTTAAAGGTCAAGTCCAACCCTCTTATTTTTCAGATGAGGAAACTGAGGCACATAAGGATTAAGTGACTTACTCAGGATCATACATCTATGAAGTGTTTGGAGAAGTATTTAAATTCATATCTTCCTAATTCCAAGTCTAATGCCCTATACATTATACAATGCTGGAGTTGATAATAATGAACTGATATGACTACATTTCAACATATATAAATATAAAAATATGTAATATGTTCATGTATATATAATATATAAGTATATATAACATATATGTAATATAATATACATAATATAAAAAGAAGTAATTAGGAGAAAGCAGAAACTAGACACACAAAAAAAAGAAAAGAAAAGAAAAATAGATAGCCAGGAAGATGGAAATAGAAAAACAGACTAAGAATTATACATTCATTGTGGTCAAGACAAGACCAAAATTCCGAGTCCAGAGCACTTTTATCTTTACACTTCTAGCCCTTTCTAGGTTTTCCTTAAGTCAATGTCATTAATCTATTAATAATATATGTAATTAATGAATGCCTACTGTGTATAAAACTTTATGGTGCTTGGGAGGCAGAGGGGTGCAATAAACCCATTCTCTGTCTCATGGATCTTACAGTGTACTCTATGAGGTTTAAGTAGGAAAAAAGAACAGCAAAGAAGAGATTGGAATTCTTACCTCCAATCTTGTAGACATCCTGAAGTGGGAGGCGCAAGGGTTTGTCTGTTGGGCGGGTGGGGGGCAGGATAGTATCCAAGGCTTCCAGCAGGGATACACCACTGGCATTTCCTTCCTTACGCTCCACCTTCCAACCCTTAAACCAAGGCATCTGTAAGGAAAAAAAGACAGCAATGAGAACCAGGGCAAGAGCCCAACTGAATTAAATGAAGAAAAAGCTGAGCTAGTCATTACTAAGTGCAGGGTGGGCCAATCACTCAGAATCCATTTGCTATGGATCCTGGGAAAGCATACTCTTCAATCATGGATGTTATGGTCAGCTACTAAGGGCTCCTTCACCAGCCAGCTTTTCTTACTCTTCAAAAGCATAAAGAATTCTCTTATCTCAAGAGATGTCCTAGCTCTGTCCTCTAGCTAAAATGAGGAAACATATAGATACAGATTTTATAAAATTTAGAGCTCAAACTCAGAAACCAGCTAGTCCAAACTATTTTATACACAAGGAAAGTAAAGGTGAATACTTTACCCAAGACACTACTAGGAAGTAGAAAAGTCAGAATTCAAATACAATTGAGATAGAATAGAAGAAATCACAGGCTTATAATTTAGAATTGAAAGATACCTTAGAAGTGATTAAGTTCACATCACCATATTTTGCAGACAAGAAAACTGAGATGTAAAGAACTTTTCTCAAGGTCACACATCCATTTATCCATTTGTTTACCATGACATGGTTGGAATTTGAAGCCTGAACATTTTTTGACTCCACACCCAGGATTCTTTCCATATGTATAATATGTTCACAGGGAGAAGAATACAAGAGACAGAAGAAATTTTAAAAATATGGAAGACTAGATGGTAAAAATAGAATAAGGAAGTAGTTGGAGTGAAAAACAGCTTGAGCATCTTAGTTCCTTCAACCTTAGAAGCCCAAGAAAATGCTAGTGATCACTGGACTTTCTACTTCCTGCTTTTCCATCTTTTTCTCTTTCATCTCTTTTTTCTCCTCTTAGGCTGAGCCCAATGGCAGATGGCTAATTGCTGAATTATTTATTTTAATTTGCTTCATTTCCATTTCTTGAAGACACTGAATACTCAAAAATGTTTCATAGTTTAAGTATTTGCATTTCCTGTGAAAGTCTTAACTACACTATCCCTTTCTCCCTTCCCTCTTCCTACATAATCTTGAAGAAGTGATGAGGCAAGATCAAACCCAGAAGCACCCAGGTAGGTTCATGTGTATGCTTATTCTTGTGATCTTAGAAGCGAGTCCTTCCCCAGTTCATACCACATGTTCATATATAGACGCATATATATACACATACATACATACATAAGGGACAAATATGAGGACAGCCTGAGCTTCAATACATCCTCCCTTTCCTATACTTTCCTGTGTCCTTCTCTTTCTTAACTGTCCCTCCTCTTCCCCATCTTCTCAGGAAATAACTATGAAGGAAACCTTTGCTTTCCAGCCTTTCAAAACCTTTACAGTACCCTGCTGGCCTATTTTGGAGGCCTGGAAAAATAGGGACAGCAAGACACCATGAGTCTTTCCATCTTTTATACTCAGCTGATTACAGGCACTTCAAAGAGCTGGGCACTCTTTTAGGAAAGTATTCTACTGGCCCAAGGTATTACACACCTGATCTGTGCCCAGGAGTGCTGATGAAAAGATCATACGATATCTCATTTATCAGTCTCCAACACTTCCCTTCCCAGTCCCCAACAACCTCCTCCACTCCCCAGGGATTTACTCAAGTAAGGAGGAACATAGATGAGTAAATCCACTGATAGAAGGTTAAATGCAGAGAGAGCTGGTTCTGGAGTCAGAAAGGCCTGAGTCCAAATCTAGTCTCAGATATTGTGTGACTTTGGGCCAGAAGCTTAATCTCTACTTGCTTCAATTTCCTTACCTGTAAAATAGGGATAATAGTAGCAACCACCTTGAAGAGTTGTTGTTAGGACCAAATGATTTGTAAAATACAATGCCTGGTGTACAAATGTAAACTTTTATTATTTTTGTTGTTATATTATATATGTTAAAACAGAGAAGACAGGGAGACAGAAAGGAACAGAGACAAAGAGAAACAGAAGAGAGAAGGAGGGAGGAAAGGAGGGCGGGAGGGGGAGAGAGAGAGAGAGAGAGAGAGAGAGAGAGAGAGAGAGAGAGAGAGAGAGAGAGAGAGAGAGAGAGAGAGAGAGAAAAGGATATGAGAGAGACAGAAACACAAAGGGGGATGAAGGGAGAATGAGATAAAAAAAGATAGAAAGAAGAAAAGTGAGAGATGAAGAATTGGAAAGAGGGAAGGGAGCAAGGGAGAGAGGAGCAAGAGCAAGGGAGAGAAGAGAGGGAGAGAAAGAGAGAGAAGGAGAAGGAGAGATAGGGATTGAAAGAAGAAAAAAGACAAGGAGAGAAGATTAGAGGGAGAAGAAAAAAGGAAAGAGAGAAGGAAGAAGATGGGAGATAAAGAAGAAGAGAAGAGGGAGTAAAATTAAAGAAGAAGGAGGGAAAGAGAAAAAGAGTGATTAAGGGAAGGAATGAGAGAGAAAGAAAGAAAGAAAGAAAGAAAGGGAGACATGAAGGGAGAGAGAGAAAGAAGAGAAGGAGGAAAAGGAGGAGAAAATAAACATATTTAATATATACATATGTGCATGTATGGGTGTATGAAATATGATCTCTAAGGTCTTTTTCTTCTATTTCTAACATTCTTTCATTCTAATTATTATTCATCCATCTTTTCAACATCAGCCCCCAAGATACATTATTTAAATGTCTCTGGAAATCTTGAAGAAGTGATGCTCTGATCAAAAAGGCAAGATCAAACCCAGAAGCACCCAAGTGCATGTGTATGCTTATTCTTGTGTTCTTGGGAGCGAGTCCTCCCTCACTCCATCCCCTATGTTCACACACAGACACATATACATATGCACACATATACACATATATATGCTGTCCCTGTCTTTCCTGATGAGTCCAGCAGTTTCTAAGGCCCTGGGCAACAGATGTACTCAAAAGCTCCTCACAATCACTTCTTACTGCAACAAGCTGAATTTCTACCCTCCTCCCACCTCCAAGTTATGCTCAGATATCTCCTCCTCTATCCTAGTGTTCTTTGAGCAGCCCAGGCTGCTGGCTGGGATCTCAGCCAGGGATGAGCTGCAGTAGATCCCTGAGATGCCCTTCACCTTGATTGATCTATGGCTTCCCTATCCTATGGAAAGACTCCCCTCTCCTAAGGACAGATGGCTCAGTTGGGCAGGGAGGCAGAGCAGGGAATGGAGATGCTGCCTGCCTCACCAAGAGTAAGAAAAGGAAGCTCTCTGTAATTGCCGCAAAAACTGGACTATTCCTTATCTAGTGGGGAGAAGGGAGGTTTTAAAAGAGGGGGTTATAAAGATGTAAATGAAAAGACCTCTCTGAGTTCCGTGGATCTGGATTGTCCTTTATTCCAGATACATTTCCTTTCCTTCCTCATCAGAACAGTGATAAGAGTAGAACTGCAACACAGATGAGGGAGGGTGGAGACTTGGATAAGGAAAATGTTCCCAAAATGCCTCCAACGTCACTTCTTCCCAAGATAAACCAAACTGCACCATGAAGGAGGTGTCCTCTTTCTCTCCCTCAGGATGACTCAGAGTCACATCTCCCTTCCTTCAACGGCTAATCATAGACACTTGGAGCAAGAAGTGCCCCTTCTGAAATGATTCCCTTCCCCCAAGTGAAGGGAAGGACAGTAATGGGAGTTGGGAGTCCATTGCTTCATAGACTGGTGGTCCCAGCTGTGATTCTGAGTCCCTATGAGTGGAACATTAACAAACTGATACTGGAGAAGGAGGGAGAATGGCTCTGGCCCTTAGGGAACCTGTATCTGAAGGAGGAAGCAATATTAAATACAGACTGAGGATTTAGGAATACATACAAAACAGCACACAAGCAAGCACAACTTAATCCATAAGGA
Organism: Sminthopsis crassicaudata; assembly: GCF_048593235.1. Classification (NCBI taxonomy): domain Eukaryota; kingdom Metazoa; phylum Chordata; class Mammalia; order Dasyuromorphia; family Dasyuridae; genus Sminthopsis; species Sminthopsis crassicaudata. The sequence goes on from NC_133618.1 coordinate 254,283,639, forward strand.
TCCCTGGTTTCACGGTATGGACCAGTTCCAACAAAGCCAGCTGAAATTATTTTCTGTAAAGTGAGACCCACAGCCTTCCGTTATGACACCAAAAGTGTGTTTTCAAAGGTGGAAAAGAAAGTTCCCCCAAATCTAAACAAAATCTAAACCGAGTCGAGTTGCTATCCTTCAATGGCATACAGCCATAATGCTGCACCAAGACTGAGTATGATAATTAGATGCCAGAAAAAGGTCTTCACCACTTCAGTGGGCAGATAGATTTGCTATGGAGGCAACATGGAAGGAAGAATTACACAGGATAAGATAGATGGTAATCATGGAGCAGGGCTCTCACAATTCCATAAGATCACAGAAGAAATATGGGAAGTACTTCTTTCTTTTCTTGGCAGAAGTAGGCAGCTTACAGGAGTGGGACCGTACAAATAATGTCCCACTTTTACAAAATGTTGCTTAATTTTGATGATTTTTTGCCCTCTTTTAAAATTTTTGATATAATTCCTCCTGGGAGAGGAAGAAAAGAGAGATACATTGGGGTGGAGTCAGAACAATAAAATCAATTAAAATAGAGGAGAAGGAAGAGAAAAAAGGAGAAGAAATGAAGGAAGAGGAGAAGGAAGAAGAGAAGAAGAGGAAAAGGAGGAGGAGAAAAGGGAGAAAGGAGGAGGAGCATGAACAAGAGGAAAAGGAAGAGGAAGAAGAGAAGGGACTAGAGAAGGAGAAGAAGAGAAGGAAAAGGAAAGGGAAGAGGAGGAGGAGAGAAAAAAGAACAAAAAAAGGAGGAGGAAGAGGGTCAGGAGGAGAAGGAAGAAGAAGAGAAGGAGAAGGAGGAGGAAGAGGAAGAGAAGGAACAGGAGAAGGAGGAACAGGAGGAACAAGAGAAGAAAGAAGAGGAGGAATAGGAGCAGGAGGAGGAGGAAGAATAGGAGGAAGAGGAACAGAATGAGGAGGAGGAGGAACACAAAAAGGAGGAAAAGGAGAAGAGGAGGAGGGGAGAAGGAGGAGGAGGAAGAAAAGGAGGAACAGAAGGAAAAGGAACAGGAGAAAGAGAAGGAACATAAGGAGGAGGAGGAACAGGAGGAGAAACAGGAGGAAGACCAGAAGGAGGGAGAGGAGGAGGAAGAAGAAGAAGAGGAGAAAGAGGAGGAGGAAGAGAGGAGGAGGAGAAACAGGAACAGGAGGAAGAGGACAAGGAAGAGGAACAGGAGGAGGAGAAACAAGAGGAGCAAAAGAAGGAGGAGAAGCAGGAGGAAGAGGAACAAAAAAAGGACGAGGAAGAGAAGGAGGAGGAAGAAGAGAAACAGAAGGAACAGAAAGAGAAGGAGGAAGAAAAGGAGGAAGAGGAACAGAAAAAGGGGAAGAGAAGAAGGAAGAGGAGAAGGAGGAACAGAAGGAAGAGGAAGAAGAGGACGAGGAGGAACAGAAGGAAGAGGATGAGAAAAAGGAGGAGGAAGAGGAGAAGGGGAGGAAGGGAAAGAGGAGGAGGAGGAGGAGAGGGGAAAGAGAAGGAGGAAGACAAAGAAGAGGAATAGGAGGAAGAGAGGTGAATCTGAAATTCACTATTTAATCCATACTATTGTAAAGTGAAAAGCAAAAGGAAATTTCAAAGCTGTTCCTGATCATCTAACTCCATTTTACCCTTCCCACTCCCACTTACGGTGATGATCTTTTAGCAAACCTAAATAGACATGATTTCTTTCTACAAATAGTTGAAGGACTGTCATATGAACTTGGTCTGTTTAGTCAAAAAAGGAAAACCAGGAGCAATTACTGGCAATTGAACAGATGAAAATTTGGATTTAGTGTGAAGGGAAAACTTAAATAGAGCTGTCCAAAAGAGGAACAGGTTCCTTGCAGAAAGGCTCCTTTCAGTCTTCAATCCATGGCTAGATGATTATTTGTCAAGTGCTTCATAAAAGGGATTCTTTCTCAGGTATGAATTGGACTAGATAGTTTCCAAAGCCTATGCTCCTGGAAATCTCAATTGGAATTTTATTTAAGTATTATTAATAATTAATATTAATCTGAAGTTCTTAATAATTATAACTAATAATGAGCCAATTTTATTTTTAGGATATAATTGAGATTTGACCTCAAATCCCTTTAGCTATCAATTCAGAAGCAACTCCCTCACCCCCAGGATTCACTGCAATTAGAAGCCAGAGGGACAGCTCAGAATAGCTGAAATGAAAGATAACTGTCAGACCTTTCTGAGAAGAAAAGGTTAGGCCTTCTTCAAGTGAGAAGAGGACATCGATGAAAGCCAGCTTGGAGGAAGGAGAATGAGAAATTGTTTCCCTAACTGACAGAGCAATGGTAACACCTCCTACCCACTAACTCCATCTACCCCTCTGCAAGGTGATCAAACTAAAAGGGAGACCTTTCTTCAAAGAAATCATGGCCGGCAGTGAAGGAACAGAAGAAACAAATACATGCAATTACCCTGAATTGCAGTTTCAGAAACCCAGAACTCATCAGAGTTCTAAATGGCGAAGACACAAAGAGGCCCTAAACAATGCAAATCAGCTGGCGGAGGAGATGAAGAGAGAAAACAGAGACAGATACAATGACTCATTTTAACACTTGGATTGCTGAACCTAGACTTATTTACCCAGGCAGAAGGGAAACACTAGCAGAAAGAAAAAGCAGGAGAGTTGAAAAAGAATTAGTATTTGTAATAATTTGACTTGTTTAGATCAAATGGATGAATTAATGAATGAAGGAACATTGAGAGAACAAGTAAAAGACCTTGAACTACCTTGAATATTTCCAACCCTTGACCTGACATGACTTAGCATCAATCCTCCCTACATTCCTGACCTGAAATCCTTAGCAGTTAAACAATAGTTAGATACATTGTTTCCCAAAGGCCCCAGCTGAACAAAATGTACACACCATAAAAACATAAATTTAGAACTAGAAGATACTTTAAAGGCAATCTATTCTAAACCCTTCATTATACAGGTGAGATAACTAGGGAGCAGGAAGTTTGTGATTTGCCCAGTGTCATGCAGATAATAAATGAAAGACAGAGTTTAAACCCGGGTTATCTGACACAAAGCAAAAGAACTTCAGTATGGAAACCATGGTAAAAATAAACTGGGTGTCAGGCAAGAGGGGTATAGGAGATTAACCACCAAATATTGTATCCAGGAAGCCCTTCACAGGAGAACTATTCTGGAACTTCTTGACTCAAATTAATCCACTAAGGATTCAGCAAGGATTTTGAAATCAAAAAAGACCCAATTCTATTCTATAAGATGGATTTAGTCAAAGGATTATGACTAGATTGCCTTTCCCCATCATCTAGTTAATAATATATTCTCATGAGCCTCCACTACTTCTGTGAGGCCTTCTTGAATTCAGAAATGAAGTTGCAACCCCCTCATATACAACCGTTTCCTTGTCCTAAATCCAAGAGACTTGAAGAATCACATTCCCCCCTGATTTCCTAAAAACTGCCATTCATGTTTTTCTGATTCAGTCCAGTGTTTGACCAACAGACACTGAGGACTGGGCTTCCTTGCTCCTAGCCACCAGAAAATGACAATTCCAAAGCTGCTATTAACTGTAAGCCACTTAGAGCCACAGTTACTCCTACAAAGTAGACTCCCTTTGATGGATAATGCTTATAGATACTGTACTTTCCCTGATACTGAGAAAGGACAAACTGAGCAACAGAACCAGACTCAGAGCCCAAGCAATACAGGAAGTCTCCCGGCCTGAATCCCAACACATATCTAAATTATCTAAGGAGTCTAATCTTAGGGAGATAGGACAGAAGGACCTGAATTTAGGTCACAGGAGAGAGAGAAGAAAGGACAGGAAGGGATCCTACTGCATTGACATTAGGAGCATGTGTACATACACATACATAATGTGTATGGAATTTTATATATGTATGCATATGTATAAATATTAAATGTACATAAATATATTATATATAATAGGACTCATGAGACAGTGTAATTTAGTGATTAGACAGCTCAAATCCAGGAAGATCTGGCTTCAAGTTCTCATTCTGATACACAGTGCGGGTTGTATGATCCTAGGCAACTCAGTTTTCAGGCAATGTTCTAAGACTTATAAGTTTATAAAGTTTATAAAGAAAGTGCCAACCTAAATTATCAGATAGAGTTCCTCAGACTAGAGTAGCTCATGTTAATGAAATTAATTCACTCTCTTTCTCTAAATTTTGTTGTTGTTCAGTCATGTACAACTTTTTGTGAACCCATTTTGGGTTTTCTTGGCAAAAACACTAAAGTGATTTGCCATTTCCTTCCCCAGCTCATTTTACAAATGAGGAAACTGAGGCAAACAGGGTTAAATGTCCTTCGCAAAATCATGCACTGAGTATCTTAAGCTGGATTTGAATATTATTTCCTGACTCCAGACCTAGCACCCTATCTACTGCACCCTTCCTAACTTCCTTAGACACTCACAAGACCCTATAACCTCTCATCTCCAAATGTTAGCTTTATCATCAGTATCTACATCATTGGAGAGAAGTAATGAACTTGCTTTAAGGAACCTTTCTCCTACCTGCCAATGAATCTGAAATCAGGGGTGCTGGGGTGAGATCTTGGATCTGCCACTTAGGTCTTTATTTTTGGGACATATCATCTCAGCCCCTCCGGGCCTCAGTTTCTTAATCTGTAAAATGAGGAGTTTGGACAAGTTGTCCTTCCCATTCTTAGATCTATAATCCTATGAACTGAAAAGGAAAAGAAAAGAAAATCCCCAGACCCCTGACCAGGACCTTCCTGGAGAACAAAATTCAAATCATTCTCCAGGCTCAGGTATCATTTCCACCCATGAGCTATTCTCGGAAGGAATGTTCAGGATCATTTTCCAGTCCAGCAACTAGAGACCTTTGGCAGGCTACCCTCCAGGAGCAAAGCAGAGGGAGGAGTTGCTGCTGCTGCTACTGCTTGCTCAGGACATAGGGCATGTGTCCTGGGAGGGATCCTGCCCTGTTGTCCCTTTCCTGGGAAAGAAGGAGCATAAAGGCATAGAACATTAGCAATGGACAAATTTTAGTAACCATATAGTCTAACCTCCTAGAAGAAACTTAATAGCAGTTCCCTAAGTCCCTGTATACCAAGCCAAAAAGCAAGGGCTATTCTGGTTACATATTCACACACTGATTTAATATGAGGCAAAAAAGAAAATAGACAAAGACCAGTCAGTGGCAAAGGGAAAGCACTAAGCAACCAAGAGCATTATAGTACAGGTACCATCAACCAGAGGACAAGGAAGCATAAGAAGAAAAAGTGGTCCAAGGGGTCCAAGACAGTAGGGTATAACGGACAGAGCTCTGGATTAACAGTCAGGTTCTGAAGTCTAACCCAGAACTATACTATCTAATCTTAGCTCATTTGACTTGTCCTACTTTCTCATCTATAAAATCTGCTTCCTCACAGGGGAGCCTTGAAAATTAAATAAAGAACAGATATGAAAGCATTTTGTAAAATGTCTAATAGCACAAGTTTGAGATTTAATTCTCTTTCTTATAGTTGATAAGAGTGGGGAAGGAGAAAGGGAGGTAACCCTGGATTCTCAAAGGTTTGGTCGATGGAGCCCAAAGGAGGCAAAGTGACATATTGAAGAGATCATTTTAGCCAGAAGACCTCAATTCAAGTAAAATCCCACCTCCCAAAATTCCTACCTTTGTGACACAAGGCAAGTTACCTCGAGTCTCTGAGATTCGGTATGCACATCTGTACAATAAAGGAGTTGAGCTAGTTGGTATCTAAGCCAATATTAGACTTATGATCCACACCTGATCTAGACCTATGGTGCTAAGATGTCAATTAACAAGTTCTAGTGGGCTCTGTTTAGCTGGCAAAGTTTCAAGCACAGTCCCAGTGATGAACTGTGTGTCTGAGGGCCACCCTAGTTAATCTCAGAAAGACCCATACACTAGAAAGATGACCACAGATAGTCAACCAGGGGAACATCTACACCATTGAAAACATGGAAATCACATTCCACTTTTGTATTGCTGTCTATGATTCTCTCAGCATGACATCCAGCCAGTAGACAGAGGGACTTGTCCCCAGGTTCACATGGTTCCTGGCTTATTCCCTTCTCTCTGTCCACTAAGGTTTCATAGATAGAATGAAGAGGTTGAGTATTTCTGGTCCAGATCATGACTTGTCCCCTCTAACCCATGTAACTTCCAAATAGACTGGCTTCTCATCTGCATGTCTCGAGAGCAAAGTTTCTCTGCTATGTCTCAGATACTCTGAAATCAGGCTCATGGTAAACAGAATAGACTAACCCCTGGGCAAGGACGACTATAATTGCTCTGAAATCAGCATGATTCTTCCCTGCTGTGAGTAGGAGCACTACTACAGGAGAGGTCACATCTAGTGGTAAAGTTTTCTCCCTTTCCAAACAGGCTTCATAAGTCAAGAAAGAAAAAAAAAAAAAAAAAAGTCAAGAAAAACTTCCTTTGGCCTTCCCTAAAAAATGAGGGCAAGACATCTAGGGGGTTCCTGGGGAAACCACTTACATTTGGGGATGGCTCCAACATGTTGTCACCGTGCCAGCCTGAAATGGGCACAAAGGGGACTGTGGCAGGGTTGTAGCCAATCTTCTTGATGTAGGCGCTGACCTCCTTGACGATTTCATCATAGCGCTTTTCGCTGTAGGGGGGCTCTGTGGAGTCCATCTTGTTGATCCCCACAATAAGCTGTTTCACACCCAGAGTATAAGCCAGCAAGGCATGCTCCCGGGTCTGCCCATTTTTGGAGATGCCAGCTTCAAACTCTCCTACCCCAGCAGCCACAATCAGCACTGCACAATCAGCCTGCCAGAGAAAGGCAAAGAGGGAAAAGAAGGAAGAAAATAAACATTTATTAAATTCCTGTTCTGTACCATGCACTTTACAAATATCTCATTTGATCTGCACATCAACCCTTGGAAGGCAATGCTATTCTTATATCCAATTTACAGTTGAGGAAATTAAAGATAAGTGACTTGCCCAGTTTATGCAGATGATAAGTAACTAAGTCTATATTTGAATTCAGATATTCCTAACTCTCAGCCCAGTGCTTTATCCACTGTATCACTTGGCTACCTGTAGAAGGCAGAGATAAACTGACTCAATCTCATTTTAGCTCATAGGAACATAGATGTAGAGCTGAAAACAAAAAACAAACAAACAAACAAACAAACAAAAAAACCTCAGAGGCCATCTTCCCCAACCTTCTCATTTGACAAATAAACTGAGGCACAGAGAAATGGCAAATTAGACAGAACACTGACTTCAGTATCAAAAAGAGTAGACTAAGTTCAATATTTACTGTTTTCTTAACCAACTCACTTAATCCCTGATCTGCCTCAGTTTCTTCACCAATAAATTGAGAAATAATAATAATACCTATCTCCCAGAATAGTTATGAGGATCAAATAACATGGGAATAGTCTGTAAACCTCAAAACACTATACATTCTAGCTCTTATTATGTGACTTTCTTAGGGTCAGAGATTAGATTTGAACTCAGATCTTCTCTGGGAACAGTATTGTATCTATTGTACTTATTATTTTTCCTCACAATTGCTCTCTAGCTTCCTACCTTATCCTACAAAGCATACCATATTTTTTCTCTCATCTATAAATCAAGAATGCCAAAGGATACTTCTCTTCTATATCTTCTATTTAGGGGGAAAAAAAAGGTTGATTTACTCTGTCCTCCTGTTGATTGAGATCCCATATAAATACCCATGGGCAGCAGAGTTAAGAGCTGTTCTCATGAAACACTAACAAATGAGCATGACCTCCCAGATACACTCCTTCTCCCATGTGCTGCTCACTGAAGGGGCCATCACTGGGCTAAGCACTTACCAGACTTCCCTAATCCTCTAGTGCCCACTGGCAAAAACCCGTTCACTGAAAAACAGAAGAGGCAGCAAACAATAATTTTTCTCCAGTTAATTTCAGTAGCCTCCTTCCCTGGGAGCAATTAAACACCTGCTCTACCACTGTTTCCAAACAACTTGAGCCATCAGCACTTTCCCTGAGCAGTGACTTCTCAAAAGCAGCTCCAAACTAAATCACAGTGGTGAATGAGTGCTGAAGTACATGCAGGTCTCTATCACTGATCACCTTGTAATTCAACACTGGTTATGTGTCTCTAGGGTCTAAACAAAGTTTTCATAAATGGTTGGTACAAAAGAAGACTGAACAGAATTGGGGAACTGTCCTCAGACTCCTAAAAATTATTATTTGCTCAGCCAAGATCCACATTCAAAGTCTGCATAATGTTTTAGTCCATTCCCTTTTCCCATTTCCATATCTGTGCCATCTCCCGAGCAGAATGCTCCCCTCCTTTCAAATAATTACTGAATTGTCACATCCTCCAAAATGGCTTTCTCGAATAAACAGAAGAGATAGCTCTCCTTGGATTGTCCCCATTTAGACATAAAAGTCCCTAGTTCACAATTCCAAATGCCCTGACCCTAGATCCCAATATAAAAAATTTATTAGCATCTACCTATATTTGGGAAGCAACAGGGTATAATGCAGAGTTGTACCCTGAGACAATGAAGAATCACATTCTAGTGTTAGCTTATACACTAATTAGGACTCTAGTAATGTCTTGCAGTGGTTGCAAGGGTCAAAGATCAAATTTAGACCTGGAAGGGACTTCAGCCCTCTCATCCATTCACTCCCCTTAGATGAGGAAACAGGCCTGTAGATGTCAAATGTTGTTCAGTCTATTCAGTCATGTTCAAATCTTCATGAACTCATTTGGGTTTTCTTGGCAAAGACACAGAGTGTACCTTCTCCAGCTTATTTTACAGATGAGGAAACTGGGGCAAACAGGGTTAAATGGCTTGCTCAAGATCACACAGTTTGACAGTATCTGAGGTAAGATTTTAATTGAGGTCTTCTTGACTCCAGGCCCAGCACCATGCAATCAGTAAATGGCCAAGGTGCCCTGATTCCAAGTTCAGTATTCTCTCCCTGGAAACCTCAGTTTCTTTATCTGTTAGATGGAGCTCATACCTTGCCTCTATCACTGAGGGAGATAATGTATACAAAAACACCACCACCAGTATCTTAATCCTTCTGTTTATGCATGCCCATGTTAACTTTTTTTTAACTATAAACCCCTGGATGAATCCTATGAAGTTCTCTTAATTTATTCCCTTCTAGCACTATGTGATCCTTTCAAAAATGGTGGAAGTGGTGATGGTAACCAGTGTCAAAGATGTGAGAATTTCAGGCTGCTCACTCATGACAAGAAGAATCTCCCCATAACTGAAGAGCAGTCATAGATAGTAAAGTCATTGCTTTAAGGACAGCTAGGTAGTACAATAGATAAAGTATTGAACCTAAAGTCAGGAAGACCTGAATTCAAATTCAGTTGCAGACACTTACTTGCTTCATGACTTTGGAAAAGTCAATCAACCTCGGGTTGCCTGTTTCTTATCTGTAAAATTGAAATAACTGTACCTACCTCTCAGGGCTGTTACAAGAATCAAATGTGATAACATTTGTAAAATTCTTAGAATAGTGCCTGGTGTATAGTAGATACAATATAAATGCTAGATGTTATTATTTTATTTATTATGGTAATCATTAGTCATGAAGCTTCATGCAGCTTCTGCTTTCTCCAGTCCATTACCTATTTCTTACTTCCTCCCCTAACATCCTCCACCTGTCCCTCACCTTCCAGAGTTAGGGCCCACCTGAGAAGTTCCTGTGATCATGTTCTTGATAAAATCTCTGTGTCCTGGTGCATCAATGATGGTGATGTAATATTTGGTCGTCTCAAACTTCCAGAGAGAGATATCAATGGTGATCCCCCGCTCACGCTCAGCCTTGAGCTTATCCAGGACCCAAGCATACTTAAAGGAGCCTTTCCCCATCTAAATATTGGTCAAGAAAAGAGGAAGTAACAAGAGAGAGATAAGTTAACCTTGGAAAGAAACAAACTGTGGCAGATTCAATCCTGGTGCATCAAGAGGCACTGGATGCTACATTGTTTCATTGATAATAAATGCTAATGACCAAAAACCACATCTTTGGAAATGAGAGCAGCTTGTTTTTAAGGGAAAGACCACTAATCTAAGAATCAGAAAGTCTAAATTCTAGTCCCAGTTATGGTTAGTGTGTAATTTTGTTTCATCTACTTTCCCTCTCCAGATCTTTTTCAAGTGAGGGGTTTGAACCATGTGATTCTTAAGGCTCACCTCTCTCCCTCTGGCAAAACAACATGGAATACTGGAAAGATAATTGACTTTGGAGTCAGAGGTCTTGGGTTCAAATCTAATGCTTCTTATTTACATGGTCTTAAGCAAGACAAGTTTCTTCATATATAAATTGAGGATCCTATAAACTAGATGGCCTCCAAGGCCTTTTCTAGTTCTAGATGTAGGAAAACATGAAATACTGTGTTCCTCTCCTCCTCCTCTCTCTCCTTCATACAACTGTCTAATCACAACTAGTTTCAGAGCATTTCTGGAACTAGAGTTCATCTAAAAACATTCCAGTAGGGGGAGCAAATTGGAGCATACAAAAATGAAATTTAAAAAGAAAAAAATAAAATAAAAAACCCGAAGTCAGGGGTTACATTGCATCAATCCAAGAATGATGATACATCTAAGTATTTCTTTCTGACTATTAAATATCTGTTAAAATGTTATGAATTAATGCAACATCAACCACTTTTTCAGTTTTTTTTTCTTAAGTCCTAGTATGTTATATCTTGAAGAATTCTTAAAGATCCTCCATTCTCATACACTTGAAGAGGAGAGAAACAGAGATTGAGAAGTAAAAATAACTCATTCAAGATTACACAGTGAGCACAAAGTGAAGTCTTGTCCCCAATTCTCCTGTTGCCAGGTCCATAATTCATCCCACTACAACCTGCAGCCACCATTTTTCTGGCAAGGATCTTTAGTTAGGATTTGTGACTTCCTTTCTCTGCCCCTCTTTCAGGCCCAATCTGTTTCATGAAGCAGTAAACATGGTTCCCTCACTAACCTCAGCTGCTTGGTCATAAGTAGAAGCATTGAAGGGTTGAGGGGGAGGAAGAGGAGTTGCCTTTTCTGAGTAGAACCCAGCATTAGATTAGCAATGAATCCTGGAGTGCCAGAGGAAGACAGAATCTCAAATGGATGGAGAAGGATCAGCAGCCCATAACCAGCTATTCTAGAGCATACAGTAATGATGGTCAAGATGAGTGTAGGTTTCAGGGGACAGGTGGTTGGGATTAGGACCTCACTGTGGGATTTGCCCTCCTCAGAGTGCAAAGCCTTCCTGCCAAAAAGGCAAGTCTCAACTTTTAAAGTGAGCTACACGCCTTCTCTTTTATGCTATAACTTCCATCCTTTTTTTGGCCTATTCAGGGAACAAGGGAAGGAAAAAGGGGAAACACACAGTTCAGGTGACACAGCAGGATTAAAAAGATTTATGACCCAGGATTTGGAGATTCTAAGGCCCTCAGCCAAAAGGCCAGTGCAAATACCTTTGAGTTTTACTAAAGCTATAGCCTCAAAGGAAGAGATAGAGCCACTTTTAATGCTCTAATTACTGACAAACAGCTGAGAACATCTGGGTGCCAGGTTTGCTGTAGGGAATTGACCAAAAAGATTATGAGGCAGCTTGTCACAGTCAGGTGACTGTCATCTCCCTCAGCACACAGGTCCTGCGAGACCCAACTATGTCATTAAATGCAACCTGGTATCTTGAAAACTTCTTCCCTTGGGTCCATCTGACCAACTCTGGCACACCCATTCCTACTCATAGAGACCTCTGGAGACATTTGTAATCTCCTTAGCCTCAACTGCCTGACCCAGTAAACCTCATCTCTGCCCCTAAAAGGAGCTCCCTCTAGTTGAGTGCTCAGAAGTCAGCTGTGTCAAAGCCAAGCACAATCTTAGACTCAGCTATATCTGCTTCTTAACTATTCTTTTCAAGGAGACCACCATTTTCTGCCCAAAAAGACTCAGGGTTTTCAACTTAGCTAGAGTGAGCAGTAGATTGTAGTGTTCTTAAGATCCCATAGAATAAGAGCAACAAAACTCAGAGCCACCCAGTTTTCCTCCATCTCCCCACCCCCACCCAGCAGCTGCTTCAGAGCTCCCTAGCCAGGGCAGCTTCCACAGAACTGGCAAAGGGCAAAGTTGCAGTCTGGCTTTTTACATCCATTCGAGGCCTCCATTTCCTAGTAATGTAACCTTGTGAAAGAAAAACCTTCCCGGCTCAGCATCAGAAAATGGAGTCAGGAAGCTCAGTCAATCAGCTATTAATAGTAACTCTGAGTCCTGCATATTCTGCCTGGTCCCTGGGAGAGGTGAAAAGCTGCCCAGCCATCAGCATTTTGGGTACATAAGGCTCTGCTTTCATTTGCCAGATAGGAATAGTTGTCTGAGGATTGTTAAACAGTTGGGGACCTCAGGGATTTTGTCTTTATAAGCACAATAAAGAATATTCTGATCTGATCTATATTAAATAAAATCATCAAATTTTTATCAAATACCTATGACTGACAAGGTTTGTTCTGAATACCACCCTGCTTTAACTAAATTGGTTAGTAATCAAGTCAGATGTAATTATAGTGAAAGACTATTTGGATTTCTCGGAAGAGCCCAACAACATTGATGGATGAAAGCTCCCAGTTGCATTTGCAACCTGAAAAACTCAGCTACAAAGTAACAAACAGCGAGGTCTGACTCCTAGGGGCACAGTAAGGGGGGAGAGTTCTTTAATCTTAAACATAGTCCTTTCGTACAGGCTGGAGATTGAGAACTTTGGGGCCCTGCTCTCCTTCCACTGCTATTTTGTTGTTTTGTTTTGTTTTTCCCAGCCAGAACCAGGAGATAGTATCATAGACTCACAGATGCCAGGTTTCATGCATTGTGTACTTAACATACAAAGCCATACACTTGTCCTACCTTCAAAAGAGGTAAAACGAGCCCTAGAATAGAGTGGGATCAAACCCACTGATCTGTTCTGTCAGTGAGAAAACCAGTGGGGGGAGGTAGGGAAGGAGAGAAGGAAGGGATAAGGAAAGGAAGAGAAAAAGAGGGAAAAGGGAAGAGGAGAAGGGAAGAGAAAAGAGAAAAATAAAAGGGTGGGAGAGGGGAAAAGGGGGGAGGGTGAAAGAGAGGAGAAAAAGTAAAATGAGAGGGAAGAGAAGCAAGAGAAAAGAAAAGAAGGGAGGAGATGGAAAGGGAGCAAGGAAAGGGGTAAGAAGGGAAGAAAGGGGAGAAGAAAAATAAAGTAATAAGAAAGGAAAGGGAGGATAGAGGACAGAGAAAAGAAGATGGGAGGGGGACAAGAAAAAAGAGGAAGAAGAAGGTATTGAAATAGGAAAAGAGAAAAGAGGAAAGAAGGGAAGATAATAGGGAAAGGAGGGGGGAATATATGAGTGGATATGTGGGAAGGAGAGGGGAAAGAAGAAGTAAAGGAAAGAAAGAAGAGAGGATATGGGAATGGGTAAAAGGAAAGAGGAAAGGGAAGAAGAAGGGAAAAGGAGAGAAAAGGGGAAGAAGGAGAAAAATAGACAAGTAGGGAGATGGGAAGGAAAAAGGACAAGGGAAAAGGAGGGGAGGGAATAGAGATAATGAGGGGGAAAAGGAAGGAGAGGGGTGACTGGGAGGAGAGGGAATCTAAAGGAAGAAGGGAAAGGCAATAGAAGGAAAAGAAGAGAAAGGGATTGGGGGGGAAGAAAGGGGAAGAGGAAGGGAAGAAGGTGATGAGTAATGGAGGCAGAAACAAATGGATATAGTCTCACTCACCTCTGCAGCCTCCTTCTCAAATTTTTCAATGGTCCGCTTGTCAATGCCCCCACACTTGTATATGAGGTGCCCTGTGGTAGTGGACTTGCCTGAATCTACATGGCCAATGACGACGATATTGATGTGGGTCTTCTCCTTACCCATCTTGGAGGATGTGTGTTGGGGACAAGGGAGGGGGCCAACTCAACCTAAAAGGTTAGGGTACTGGGTTGGGCAGGAGCACTTCAGGCAGTGGAAACTGAGCTGAGCTTCTCTGTAGGCTGGAAGAGAAAATAGGTAACAGGTACTCAAAAGAGTACCCAACAAAAGCTTCATCCAAAGCAGGAAGCCCTTGTCATCAGCTCTAGTGCTGGCACAGGCTAAGGACCTCTCAATCAATCAATCTCTTCTGTCTGTCTCTATCTCCCTGTCTCTTTCTCTTTGTCTCTGTCTATCTGTGTGTGTGTCTCTCTTTATCTCTGTCTCTGTGTCTCTTTGTCTCATCTCTGTCTCTCACTTTTTCTCTCTCCCCCCTTTTCCACACCCCATGTTCTTTTATCTTCTCTCCCTTTATCTGTCTTTGTCTCTATTTCTCTCTCCCCCTTTCTCCCCCACCCCATCTTCTTTTTTCTCTCTTTCCCTTTATCGCTGTCTTTGTCTCTCCTCCATCCCTTTCTCTTTCTCCTTCTCTCAATCTGTTTCTCTCTTTGGCTCTGTTTTTTTTTTTCTCTCTGTCTCTGGGTGTCTCTCACTTACTCCATCTCTGTTTCTGTCTCTGTCTGTATCTTTCTGAAAGCAGCAAGGGAGCTTTATAGAGCCCTGTGGGCAATTCAGCTTTTCCTGGACAAAATGATCCAAATGAATAGTCTAGGAACCCAGACCAGCAAATCAGTCACTTCTAATCTCTCCTGACAGACTCACGAGCTTGGGTCCAAGAAGACTTGGTAATAGAGCCCATTGAGACTTGACCTTATTGTGACTATGTTTAAACCCATTTGGAAAAACTAGAATAAGAACTGCAACCCCCCACTCCCACCCCAAGAGTGAGCCACACAGTCTTCCTAGGCCCAGCCATTTCAAGGAGCCAGAAAACAGCTTTGCTCTGTCTCCTTGTGGTAATTACTGATCGATCCTCTCAGACTCCAGATCCAGGAATCTCTATCTACCCAAGAACTTTCCATCCCTACTCCATCCCCCCACAACCCTACATATACACACTCCTTGGGTAAAGAGAGATGGAGCTCGAGAGAGGACAGACCAATAGTTCCAAGAGCAGGATTAAGTTCTGCCTTCTTCTAAAATAGATTTTACTTCCATCTGACATATAAACATCTTCCCTGATGAGATAGGATTTATTCAGGACTTCTCTCCTCTCTTTCCAATAACTCCTCTCTCTCTCTCTCTCTCTCTCTCTCTCTCTCTCTCTCTCTCTCTCTCTCTCTCTCTCTCTCTCTCTCTCTCTCTCTCTCTCTCTCTCTCCCCCTTTAAATCAAGGCTGTTATAGAAAGGGAGCCATTTTTTTTTCTTCTCCAGTACCCCCCCCAAAGCAATATTGGGAGCTCATGACCTGAGTGACAATATGTTGTCCAGATAAGGACACAACTCAAAATAGCTTCAACTCCAGCCCTTTCTCCTTGAGTCTGAGCTGAAGGGTCAATGCTAGCCAGAGGAGCCAAAAAAAAAAAAAAAAAAAAAAAATGAAACCACTCAAGCCTGCTTGAGTCTTGTGGGCTCCTGGTTGGGGAGAGAGGAAGTCTAGAGATGCTCTACAATGTAAACTATCCAGTGATGTTGAGTTGGAGATTGATAAGATCCAAAAGGTGCCAAGGTTCTAGGAGGGCAGAGTTTGTTCCCAAACCCAAGATGCCAAAGGATGAGTTCCCTAAGGTCCTGTAAAAAATCTCCTCCCACTTGTCTCACCCACTTTTATAATGGTAGATACCCACCTTTTTAGGAAGAGAAGGAGAGAGAGGGAGAGACAGAGAGACAAAGAAACACAGAGAGACAGAGACAAAGACAGAGACAGGCAGACACTGAGAGAGATCTACGCACAGAAATTCAGACACAAATGAACACACAAACACACACACACACACATACACACACACACACACACACACACACACACACACACCTCAGATGTTTAGGATCTAGAAAAGCCTAAGATATTGGGGGGGGGGAAGTGGGCACTCTGAAAGATAGGGGGGTTGGCAGGGGTATTTTAAGGTCCCAGATCAAATCAACCTAACAGCCACCTCCTCAACTCCACCTCCCAATCCTCACCACCTCATCCCACTCCCCCATCTCACTTCAGCCTACCATTCTGAGACTCCCCCGAGGCTGACGAGCCTTACCGGGAAAGCAGAGGTGACCCTGGAGCGGCCCTGGTCCCAGACCCCTCCTCAGGAGCAACCAAAGGGACCGCCCTTTGAAAGCCGCAAGGTCAAGGCTGCTTCTGCTTGTGCTCTATGCTCTCGCCCGGGTTCCGGTTCCCCGGAGACCCCACAAGGACGCACCTCGCTTTAAGAACGAGATAAACAAGCTACGACGCAGCACGACCCATCTCGAGCTGCGGCTGCTGCCCCCACCTCTCAGATCTTGCAGGTGTCCTTTCCCAACACCCACACTCCCAATCCTTTTCCGCAATCCTTGGAACAGGGGACTCAATGTGGGGATTCAATGTGGGTAACCCTACCCCCCCCCACTCCCAAGACAATTTACTTCTACGTCTTCACCTTTTCCCTACTCTATCCCCGATTTCTCCCATCCCGGGCTCCTACCCCTCCCAGTCCCCGGGGATCTGGAGCAGAGGCGAGGGGCTGCCCTCATTGCCAGGAGGCCTCCCGAGGGGAACGGAGTGGGGGACAGGCGATCTTACCCGGAGCTGAGGTCTCAGCCAGAGGGACTGGCAGCGCCGGCTCCGGCGGTTTTATCTTCCTAGGAGGGGGTCCACCTATTGACGGTGACGGCGCAATGCAGTGACCCCCTGTACTACAGCAATGCGGTACAGGGCTGGAGAGATAGGAGGAGGAGGAGGAGACGGAGGCGGCGGTGGAGGCGGCGGCTGGGGGCGGGGGGGATGGGGGTAAAAGAAGGAGGGAGGAGAGACAGTCTGGATGGAGAGACAGAAAGACAGGATCGGTAGGACAGAGAGAAACCGAGAAAGAAAAAAAAAGAGAAACAAGGAGAGAGCGAGGGAGAATTAGAGAGACAGGAAAACAGGGAAGGGGGAGAGGATGAAATTAGACTCCCTTTGACGGATAGAAACAGGGACACTCAAGAGATAGAAACAGGGACAGAGGAGGAGACAGCAGCAGGTTAGTAGCGGAGAGGAGGCAAAGAAAGGAGTAGGCGAGAGAAGATGCAAGGGAGGGTAAGAGAGAGAGAATTGGCAAGTTAAGAAAGAGGCCAAAAGGACCCTGAGGACAAAGATGATAACACAATGCTCCGCTAGAAGGCAGTGGGGCATCAGAGGATATTGATGGAGGGAAAGGAAGAAACCCTGACAAGAACAGAAAGAACCCAGGGGAGATTCAGGCTGACAAGAAGCTGTGGGCCTACTTAATGTGCATGATTCTAAATTTTAGAATTGAGTCTGAATGAGGCCAGCCTTAAGGGATGGCCACGGTGTTCCATAGGTCTCATCCCCTCCTGCAGGAAAAGGCTCCCCAATCGGACTCCTTCATTCACTCGTTTAACAAATATTTACTGACCCCCCTACTTTGTACAAGGCCCGGTGTGACGTTCCACCTGGCGAATTCCTTTAACTTGGAATTGTCTGTGTGAGCAACCTACGGCCACTTGGTACTTTTCTGAGACTGAGTTTTCTTATCCCAGGATGCCTTCTTCTGCCTGCCCTCCAACATAGCAACAACTTATGCCAGCTTCCCCCAATCAGTCAATGTTCAAGCTCAAGAAAGGCAGGCTCCTTGAATGATCAACCCCAGTAAAATTGTAATGAGGAAAGGAGAGCCTGCTGTTACTAAAAGGAAAAACAAAGAACAGAATGGTTCACAAAGGCTACCGAAACATTTTTTGGATTATCTACAATATAGTTCCCTCTGCTACTTCAATTAATTGAGAGTTGAATGTATATCCCAAAAAATTTACCAGCCCACTTATCACATATAGAAAAGAGAGATGGAAAGAGAAGTGTGTTTGAAGAAACAGATGGGGTAGTGTTGCTTTAACAGCAGAATAGGACCAGAGATTTAGAAATGAAAAGAACATCAGAGATTATCTAGTCTACCTCCCCTCGTTTATAGATGAGTGTATTAGGTCTAGATTCGTGAAATTACTTCACCAAGTACACACAGGTTATAAGCTATAAATCTGAGATTTGAATCCATGTCTTCTGACTTCAAATTCAATATGTTTTTGTTGTTGTTACACCTTGCATTTGGAAGCATTAACACACAGCTAGTAAGTATCTGAGGCCAGATTTGAACTCCCATCCTCCTGACTCCAGGGCCCGTATGTTATCCACTATACCAGCTGGCTGCCCTAATAATAAATTTTTGCCTAGAATCCAAAACATTCAATCCTGAAGCTTTCCAGCTATGGAACATAGTACGATCCTCATATCCATTTCAGCACTTAGGCCTTTTTTTATTATTATTCCAACTGGTACTTATTGAAAACCTACTATGTGCATAGTGCTAAGATGGATAAGACCTGGTCCCTGACCTCAAAGAGTTCATTCTTTTACTAGAAGAATGAGGAACATATGTAAGTACTGCAGGAAAACAACAACAACAACAACAATTTGCTATATGACCAACATACAGGAAGAAGAATAATTGTGTTTAGCAAGAGTTAACAATGCAAAGAATGTGTATATGTGACCTCTCAATCCATCCTCCATTCTGGGAGACCTTTTCTGTGATGACTTTTAGGTTTCTGCTTCTGTGATGCTTAAGAACATAATAATATCAACTATGATGGACTAGGCTCTTTTCAACAATAAGGTGTTTCAAGGAAATTTCAATAGACTTCTAACCGAAAGTACCATCTGCATCCAGAGAAAGAATGATGGAGACTGAATATGTATCAAAGCATAGTTCTTTTATCTTTTTGTTATTTGTTTTCTTGGGGGGTGGGGTTTCCCTTTTCTTGTACAACATGATGAAAAATATGGAAATATATTTTTAAAAATTGCACATGTTTAACCTATATCAGATTGCTTGCTGTATTAGGGAGGGGAAGGAGGGGAGAAAGGGAGAAAAATTTGAAATATAACGTTCTGCAAAAGTAAACATTAAAAGCTATCTTTGCATGCATTTGGAAAAGTAAAATATTATTTAAAAATTAAGTTAAAATTTTAAAAAGCATAATCATGTGCAAGATAATTCCAGTAGATTTGGGATGGAAAATACCATTCACATCCTGAGGGAAAAAACTACGAATACTGAATGTGAATCAAAGCATAATATTTTCATCTTTTATTTGTTTTTCTTTCTCATGTTTTTCTCTCTTTTGTTCTGATTTTTCTTGTACAACATAATAAATATGGAAATACATTTAAAAGAATTGCATATATTTAACCTATATCAGACTTCTTGCTGTCTTGGAAAGGGAGAGAAGTAAAGAAGAGGAGGAGAAAAAATTGGAACATAAAGTCTTAGAAAAATGAATGTTGAAAGCTATCTTTATATGTATTTGGAAAAATAAAATACTATTGAAAGAAAAAAAAACCATAATCATGCCCAGAGATAGCAAGATAGACCAAATATCCTCTCAAAGTCCCTTCCAGAAGATTATGGCCCAACCAAAAATTACAAACAAGAAAACTCATAACCTAGATCCACTAGAGCAAAGGAAGTATGATGGGAAGAGCCTGGTCCTTGGAGCCAGGAGGCCAATGGTCAGATCTAGGCACATAAAATATATGTACTACCCATGTGGCCATGGGTTCATAACATATCAAGAGCAATAGATAAGGTGCCAGAACATTTGGCAAGTTTTGAATGTTGGTTCTTTTATTATTAAATGGGGGTAAATCACTGGTGCTCTCTGATCCTCCACATCCTCCTTTGTAAATAAAGGGATTAGACTGTCTAATCTCTAAATTCTATTCCAGTTTCTAATCCTATAAACTGATATGCCTCTTCACTTCTCTTAAAGACAATTTTTTCACTTGTAAGTGAAGATAATAGTATTTCTTGTGAGTAGGGATAGTTTCATTATATTTTTATATTCAGTGCCTGGCACATTGTTTGGTACTCAGAAGCCATGTAATAAGTGCTTGCCAATTGATTGATTGCACTGTATTCTCAAGAATATAGTGAAGGAAATGTTTTATTACTCTTCCAGCAATAAACAAAATAGGAACTATTATTGTTGGGATAATTGGCATTTTTTAATCTCTTCCATCCAAGAACCTTAGATCATTTAGTTTGAGATCAAACTACCCAATTGTTTTGTGGGTTTGTGTTCGTGTGTGTGTGTGTGTGTGTGTGTGTGTGTGTGTTTTAATGACTGGCTTGCTTCCATCTAACAGAAGGGTGACCTCACTTCTTATAAAGTCTGGTTCTCTATGACATGCCATGTCACCACAATGGGAGGTGAGGCTCAGAGAGGAAGCAAAGGATGTGGGATTTAATTAAAGTGGCTTCGCTCCAAAGCAAAAGCTAGAAATGAAGCACTAACTGTCTTTGGCATCAGCACCTTCAAAGGAACTTTATTGTGGCTCAAGTTTTCATTCAGACCCTGGAGAGACCTTGAAAATCTTAAGGAAAGTCTTCCTTCTGGCACTAGAATGGGACAATTTAGTGAAGAGGTTGGGGACCCCTGAGTCCACTACTTCCTTCAGGCAACACACTAGGTATTGCTAATCTAAAACACTCCTCGTGAACACACTCAGGCTAAATGAGGAAGATGCTATCTCTGGACTTGGATGAGATGGATAGCACCCAGCTAACATCAGCAATAATGAAGGCCCATTGGTTCCTTTATGAGTACATTCTCTGGCAAGAGCAGTCAGAGCAGGTTAACCTCATTTTGGTCTGTACAGTCAGCAGTCATTGCTAGGCCAAAAGAGAATTACACTATTACTAATTTAGTTCTGTGGAAGAAAGGCAAGTTCTAGAATGCATAAGGGAAAGCTCAGGTCTCTGAGCTTGACTGGGTTCTGGAATGTTGGAGTCTGGGCTCCAGGTTCTGTGCTGGGTCAAGATTCAGGGTTAAAGGTTCTGATCTTTTGGTTTTTTACTCTACTTTTTGGTTTGGGGGCTCCAAGGTCAGGGCTCTGGGAATTAGACTACAATATGGTTTTTGGACTACTTTAGACTCTGGGATTCTGGAGTTGTTTGAGGTAAGACCTTTTCTTCGAGGTGGGATCAGAATTCAGAAAGATGAATTGGAGGGTGAATTGGGTTCAAGGTGTTGAGCTCTAGGGGTTGGACTCTGAGCCTATCATTAAATAATCAAAGTGGTTTTCATAAATGACTTGATGGGACTGTGGGGTAGGGAAAGAGGGGCAGTAGCATTTGATTTATTCACATTTATGTAGCTTACATTTTACAAAGTGGTTTTCTCATCACAATTTTGTAGATAAGTATTACTCCATTTTGCAAATGAGAAATAATCTCTGAAAGAAAAAATAATCTGCCTAACTAATAAAATGAGATTTAAAGATTTAATGCCCATACCCCTGGGCATGATTATGTTTTTTTTTGTTTTTTGTTTTTTCCTTTCTGAGGAGATTTAAAGGCAAGTCTCCTGACTCTTAAGTCCAATGCTCATTTCAATAGCCAATTCAATTTGAGGGAATAGCACAAATAAATGATTCAAAAAGGCCAACTATAGCAACTTTCCTGGACTATGCTCACTGATCCCCCACATTACTTAATAAATCATCTCTTCTGACTGTGACATGGCATAGTGAAAAGAATGATGGATTTGAAGTCAAAAAACCTGGGTTCAAATTCTGTCTTTGTCACCTACTCCTTGTCTGCCATTGGCTAAGTCAATCCCCTTTTCTCTGCCTTGGTTTCCCTTTCAATAAAATAAATATTAGATCATTTCTAAGGTCATCTATGGGCATCTAGATGGCACAATGGATAGAGTGCCAGAGTTGGAGTCAGGAAGACCTGAGTTCAAATGTGACTTCAGGCACTTCCTAGCCTTGTGACCCTAGGTAAGTCACTTCATCCTGTTCGCTTTAATTTCCTCATCTGTAAAATGAGCTGGAGAAGGAAATGACAAATCACTCCACTATCTTTGCCAAGAAAATCCTAAATGGGGTCCCAAAAGTTAGATATGACTGAAACAACTGAAAACCAACAAGCAAGGTCACTTTTTTTCCCCCAAGGCAATTGGGGTTAAGTGACTTGCCCAGAGTCACACAGCCAGGAAGTAATTTGATTTGAATTCAGGTCCTCCTGACTTTAGGGCTGGTGTTCTATCCACTGTGTCACCTAGTTGCTCCAACAAGATCAGTTTTAACTTCAAAATCCTATGATTCTTTGGACTGGGGTCAAGTTCTAGCCCTGAAACATATTAATTTGGTGAGACTCAAGATTCAGTTTCCCCATATGTCAAAAGGCAATAATCATGACTACCCTGCAGACTTTCCAAAAGTATTGTGAAGATCAAATGAGATAAGAGATATAATGTGTTTTTCACACCTTCAGGCTATGTATAAATGTGAGCTATTATTATTGTCTCATTTGCATTCAAAAGGTCAGAGGAGAGTGAAAATCCTTGGAGCTGTTCTCTATCTCTGAAGAGAAATGAGACTTCATTTGAAAACACATTAGAGATTAGGACCCTAACATTAGGCTAATGGAAAACTGGCTTTCCTGAGCCTAGAAGGGAGAACTTTCCCCAAACTCCTCAAAACCCCCAGCTCCATCATAATGACACAGTTCCCTTTCTTTGTAACAAAGTCTCCAGTCATATTGTGATGCCAGAGAAACTGAGGCAAGATAGAGTTTAGAGAGTTTTTAATATTTTATTTGGATTTCTAAGAAGTAGAGATTTTCTGGGACCAAAAGGATCCATTTTTGGTCTCAAGGCTTAATCAGACATTTGTCTCAAAGAATCCAACCCGGAATGTGAGGTTCCCATGAAATCTATATACATCTGGCTCTAAGCTGGGGTACACAAAGGTAGGAGGGGTGGAGTCCAAACTCTGGTGAGCATGAATCTCCAAGAAGGGACCATCAATCTGGTTCTGACAGATTGGGAGTAGGACCATGAACTCTTACAAATTGGAAGGACTTAGGAGATGTCCAACTAGAGCCAGGAAGTCTGAAACTTAGAGATATAGAGGATGCCAATTAGGTATCTGAGATAGGACATTTGGAGTCTTTATCTTTTGTAATGTCAGATCTCCACAGCCCTAATTATCTCAGTCCTAATGGTCAGGAAAGGGGGAAGGGTTGCAACCAGGGGGATTGAGGTGGAACAATTCAAGGAACTGAGGCAGAACAATTTAGGGAAACTGAGGCAGGACCATTAGGGAAACTGAGGCAGGACAATCAGGGAAACTGAGGCAGGACAATTAAAGGGAACTGTGGCACAACAATATCTCTTACAACACTCAAGGCTAGCAAAATGCATTATGTACAGTGTCTGATCTCAGGCTCTTAACAATCTTATGAGGTAGATCCTGAGAGATAGAAACATCCCCACTTTACAGATGAGAAAATTGAGACTCAGACTTGCTCATGTTTATACAGCTAGGCAATGTCAAATGAGAGAAGCTTTTTTTCAAGTCCAGCCAAGCTACATCTCAAGGTACATCTGGAAAAAAGCAGGACATCTCTGCTGCAGCGAGGGCAATTTTCTGACCTAATGGAAAGCTCTGAGATTTTGAATGCTGAATTTAAAAACTAAAAACAAAACTGGGGCAAAGGCTTCCCAGGAAAAAGCCACTAGATGGAGCTATGGATAGAGCACTGGGCCTGGAGTCAAGAAGGCCTGACTTCATAATCCTGCATCAAACACTTATTAGCTGGGAGACTCTACAAGTTATTTCCCTTCTGCTTCAGCTTCCTAGCCTATAAAATTGAGATAATAAGATAAGATAATCCATGCAAAACACTTTGCAAACCATAAAGTACTATGTAAATGCCAACTATTATTATAGGCCCTAGGTCCCTTCAAGTTGTGTCCATCAAAGGCAGATATCTTTATTTAAGAGAGGGAGTAACTGTAATTGATTTAGTCCTATAAGAAAGGACCCAGAAGCCATATACTTCAGCTGCCTCATTTTATAAATGAAGAAATTGAGGTCCTAGGAAGTAAGTAATTTGTCCAGAGAGAAACAGGTGACCAAAGAACATCAAAGGCAGCATATGAACTTGTCTTTGAGGTTAGAGATAGCTTTTGTCACATTATACCTCAGTGTTGCCTCAACACAAGCAAACTAGACAGATACTACTGGGCTTCCTAAGACTTTTCCTCCAATCTCCAGGTTTTCAAAACAGCATGCATGTTCTGAACAATTCTGTATCCTGTCCAGCCCCCTCATGCATACAGGATAACTATAACAAAGTTGTTCTGTAAGCGTGGGGAAGCCAGACGGCTTCATCTCAGATTGTGATTGATGCTTCTCTTAAGTCCCATCCTTTTTGGTAGTCTCAAATCATTCTGCTCTTCCAAATTGAGCAGTAAACCTCTCCTTTCTCTAATAAAATTCCCTTACTTATTTGTTTTCTCAAAATTTAATGGAGACAGATATCATGAAGGTTTCAGACCTCCCCACATATATGCATATTCTTGGACATGCACATATGATCTCAAGAGTAGGAATTCTATAAGCCCAGTCTTTGACATTGCTGACCTCCCAAATGCCCAAGAGCCTCCCAGTGGCCTTCTATTGCCTCCAAGATCAAATACAAAATCCTCTACTGGGTATTCAAAATCCTTCATAACCTCATTGCCTCTGTCTCTTCCTGTTCCAGTTTTCTCACACCTCACTCCTCACCACATATCCTTTGATCGGGTGGCTCCTAGCTGTTCCTTCAACAAGACATTCCTTTTCTCTGCCCAGGGCAATTTCACTAGATGTGTCTAAAGCCTAGAATGTCCTCCTTCCTCATCTCTGCCCTTTGGCTTCCTTTAAATCCCAACTAAAACCCCATTTCCTATAGGAAACTTTTTTCCATCCTCTTAACTCTAGTGCCTTCTCTCTCTTTTTCCTACTTATATATTTATCTTATAAATGTATCTTATATATACTTATCCTCTATCTGTATATATGTGTGTGTGTGTGTGTATGTGTGTGTGTGTATCCTCTATTTCCTATTTGTTCTGCATGTACCTTATTGTCTCCTCTATTAGATTGTGAGCTCCTTGAAAGCAGAAACTGTCTTTTGCCTCTTTTGTATTCCAAATGCTTAGCATAGTGCCTGACACATAGTGAACACTGATATGGGGTTTGGCACCTAAAGTTGGGGTTCAGTCAAAAAGAATTCTCAATGGCCATTCTCTTTGGCAAAAGGAAAATTTACTTAGGGAAAAGATTGCAAACAAAATGAAGGGATACAATAAACACCAGGAATGATAAATATGAAATAGAGTGGGAGAGCATATGAAAGATCAGTTCCTCAGTGGAACTCATAATTACCCCATAGAAAGAAAGCACCCATATGGTTGGGGCATGTCCTTAGCTGGCAGGCAAAATCCTGAAAGGAACATAGCTCCTTAAAAGAGTTAGTTAGCTATAAGGAAGAGAAGTGATGTTGGGAAATATAGTGGAGTTAGGAAAGAGACCATTTGGCATGGGGGAAGGAGAAGGGGAAAGAAACCAGGCAGAGTGTCATGGTGAGCCAACCCAAAGGAAGGCAGAAGCAATGGGATGGCCCATTGGTGTATTTTATATGGAAAATTTAACCTCAGGTACATGACTGGGATTTCTGACAGAACATGACAAGGTAAGACTGCTCAAGACCTCTTTAGAGGGTAAGTCTCAGGAATTTGACATAACTTGAATTTTAGTTCCAGAGGGTGAGTCCTCCCCAAAGGATGAGACCATAGAATTAAACTGATCTCTATCAGAGCCTTCTACCTGCTCGGGATAAGTTTTTTAGTTTCTCTTTTCACTATTTCACTATTTTAGGACCTCATCAAAATTCTGTTAACTGATTGGCACACTGATGATAAAATATTGAGACGACAGTTTTATGATGACTTCCCTTTCAGAGATATGAGGATAAATGCCTTCTCTTAGACTATTTAATTTTGTGAGAGACATCTGATCTGAGCCTTACAATAACCCTGTGAGGTAGATACTAAAGGTAGAATTATCCTCATTTTACAGAGGAGAAAACTAAAGTCAAAGAGGGTAAGTGACTTGTGCATGTTTGCACAACTTATCAATGTCAAATGAGAAAATCTTCAACTGTCCTGAGACAAATGTTAATATATATATATATGCATGTTGGGAACAGGCATAGAAGACAAAATATCTCTCCAGAAGCAATAGAGGATTTTATTGCCCAGACATTGATTTTCTCCATAAAGTCTCTAATTGTGAAACATTGGCTCAAGACTGAGCTTCAAATCTACTCTTTTTTTTTAGTACTAATCCCCTATCCTTTTACTGTATTTGTCAGCTTTCCCTTGTCTTCTCTGTCAATACGTGATAGATACCAATTAATCATATTATGTTTGAGCTGGAAGAAATCTTGGAAAGCATCTAGTTCAGTCTGTCCATTTTCCAGATGGAAGCTGGGACCCAGAGAGGAAAAAATCAATTGCTCATAGTAACACAGATACCAAACAACAGGAGAAAGATTGGAAGGTAGGTCTTCTGACATGGATTTTAATACTATTTTCTCTATGCCATATAATATACTCATCTGACCACAGAAAGGCCTACTTAGGGATGTTTGCCCTAGTTTTCATACATTTGTACATAAGCACAGTGGTCTCAGGCTGAAATATTAAAAGCAATATCAATCTCCACACATTCTTGTCAAGGTGATGTTTGCAAGGACCACCAGAATTGAAGAAGAATTGGAAGCAAGATTGGAGACAAATATTGACAGAAAGAAAAGGCAGAGGCAGTTGTAGAAACAGTCAGGGATTATAGTATTTGTGTTCAATAGAGACAGACAAAAAGAGAAAGACGGAGACAAAGAAAAGAGAAATACATTTATAAATAACAACATTAAGAGCTTACTATATGACAAGCACTGTATTAGAAATAAAAAAAAAAAAAAAAAAAAAACCCAGTACTTGAACTCAGGAAGCTTATATTCTAATACTGGAGAACAATGTATAAAGGAGTGAAAGAAAAAGGGGTAAATGGTACCAGTTCAGTGTGTGACATGGATTTGATCGGAAAATGGCTTGGAGAGATCTGGATCAAGGCAAGATAAGATGAAAATTTATCTAGAGTCATCCAATGCTGGAACTTTGTCTTGCCAGAAATCAGCTGGAATCAGGATCACTAAACGTCGTTATTCTTGATCTTTTACGGTCAAGGTCAGGGGGATTAGGCCTAGCAACCTCTCACACACCTTCCTCCCTCAAACACTAAGAGAGACTGAGTCCGAGTCTGCATCTCAATTCCTCTTCCTCCTCCTAGTCCTCCCACACCACTTCTCCCTCTTTGTCCCACCAATCAAGTCTGCACAGAACAGCTGGGGAGGGTCAAACAAGTTAATAGGGAACTGTCCAATTGGCAATTAGTCTCACATGCTTCATTATCCAAGGGCATTGCTCAGTTCTAGCCCTTTACAATCCAAGGCAGGAGATTTCATAAAACCAGAGATTTAGAGATGGAAAAGATGTGGAAGATCAATGAATTCAACCCCTCATTTTACAGATAAGGAAATGCTGGGGCATCTAGGTGGCGCAGTGGGTAGAGCACCAGCTCCGAATTCAGGAGGACCCAAGTTCAAATCTGGTCTCAGACACTTAACACTTCCTAGCTGTGTGACCCTGGGCAAGTCACTTAACCCCAGCCTCAAAAAAAAAAAAAAAAAAAAAGAAAAAAAAAAGTGATGCAACAAGTAGTTAAGCAATTTGCCCAAAGACATAGAGTTAGTAAGTGTCTAAAAGTTTGAGCCTAAGTTTTTCTGACTCCTTGTCCAGGGCCATATCCTCTAAATCAAAATGACTCACCTCAGGCACTTGACAATTACTTGCTATGCGACCTTCTGCAAGTCACTTAACTCTAAAAAACAAAAACAAAGCTCCTAAACTCCTTTGACAAAACTACTCTATATGTGTTTTGGGACTCTTTTCTTATGAAAATCATTTCAAGAATAACTCTAGAGAAAGAACTTCAAAGGAGGGAAATCTTCAAAGGGAACAAAAAAGGGGGTGGGCAGCAGCTTCAAAATCAAGTTAACAAGTATTTATTCAGCATCATTATATTCAAGAAACTAGAAATAAATAACTGCTGACATTTATGTAACTTCACATACATTTTACTATGACAACCACCCTCTAGAGAAAATAAAATTACTGTTATGATGAAGTAGAAAAACAGATGTGAAGTCAAAGGACCTGGGTTCAAATTTCAGCTATCTTGTTTTCTACTTGTAGTATCTTGAGCAAGTAATTTCATCTGTCTAAGACTCAGTTTCTGTATCTGAAAAATGAGAGGGTTGAATAAGATGATCCCTAAGGTCCCTTTCACCTATTAAATTCTAATACTAATAGTAACCCCATTTTACAAAAGATAAAACTGAGGTTTAGAAAGATGATCAGACAGCTAGAGCATATCAGATCCAAGATCACAATTGAGATTTCCTAATCCCATGCCCCACGATTTTTTTTGCCAGATCAAGCTGCCCAGAAGGCTTTGTTTACTAGTTAATACTGATCTAGCTCTGAGCCATATTATAGAGCGATCAGAAGCCTAAAAATTTCATGGAAAGATTATAAGTATAGCTACTGCCAAGAAGTTCCTACAGGCTGTTTGCAAGGCAAAGGGAAAGATGCATAGTTAAAGCATTGCTCAAGTATAGATTAAAGATCAAATAGGTCTTTTGGGATAGAGAATGGCTGGTAAAGAAGGTTCCTTGGAGTTGTGATTAATCCCCCAAGTTCCCTGCATCTCCCTTTATGTAGTTTGTAGCATCTGAGGGTCCTACTATCTCCCTAATTTGAATACCTAAAGTCATATCTTCAAATAGTGCCCCAAATTAGCATACCAGCTAAGGGATACAAGCACTGGAGAAGGAAGGTAGTGTAAGTAGCTGAAATCACAGAGCATAGTTGATAGGATCACACCGCAGCCAGGGATTAAAAATAAATGCCTAGTGTGAAAACAACTTCCAAAAAATTCCCCACCAGGCAGCTGGCTGAGCCTGAAATTTAATATCTCTACTCCCCTTACAGTTAGGCTGGGATTTTCATAGAGCCAGGAAAGCTGTTACTGGAAATATAGGCAGGGATTGAAGAGATTTAGGCAGGACTGGCTCAATGCACAATAACTAAGCTATTTTGTCCAAGTGTCCTTCGACCCCACCTTTCCTAACCCTCTCACCAAGTACCTTGGAAACTCATTCTGTTCTCCTCTCTAGCTAAAGGCCTCTCTCCCAACTAACTCAGTTAGACTCTTAGGCAATTTCCTTGTTCCTTCTCCCCACTCCCCCAGTCCCCATTTAATCCTACAGCCAGCTGTGACAAAACAACTGGATCTGCTCCATTGCAGCCCTCTAAGAGTTAAATAGCTCAATTCTTCCAGATAGATTCGATTCCACAGAGATAAGAAAGAGTCCATCACAGTTGGTAAAATTTCAAGGCCAATGATTGATTGGCCAATAAGAAGGCTACTTGGAAGCAGGTGATCCATCCAGTGCTCTTATAGACATTATGTAGATATAATCTGTAAGTGGCTGTATAGTGTTCTGACTGCCCAATGAACCCTCCCTTGGTATCCCTAACCATAATCTTTCCTGCTGGCAATACTAGGCAGAGAACTGAAACCTGCCTCACTTTCCATTGTTCTCATTTTTCTTTGTGGCACCATTGTCCAACCTCCTGGGCTTGAAACCTCAGTATCTCTGACTTTTCATTCCTCTTCATCCCTCCCCCACATCCATTTATTTGCCAAGTCTATCTCACCAAAATTTTTCCCATCTGGCTCCTTCTCTCTGCTCCATCTAGTCGAAGTCTTCATCATTTTTTGCCTGAAACACTGTTAAAAAAAAAAAAAAAAAAAAAAAAAAAAAAAACCCTCTAGCTAGTCTCACTGTCTATAATGTCACATAGTTTTAAGACATCTAGCCCTATAAAAATAGAGTCCTGGAAAGGAGACATCTCAGATCATGAGAAAGATCTGAGGTCTGTTTCATTAAAGGAGACCATGGACCTTTTAATAAAGTGCCATTGACTCAGAGTTCTGAATCTGTCTGTTTTGATGTATTTGGAGTAATTTTAATCCCCACACCATCTAACTGCTCTGTATTTACATGGTACAGTATGTATTTTATTGTTACATTATTTTGTTACATGTTATTCTTCTCTCCCATTCCTAAGTATAAAGACAAGCTGCTTGTGGACAGGGAATATTTAGTTTTGGTCTTTGTATCCTGCAATTGACACAGTTTCTAGCGTATAACAGTTGCTTTGTAAATGTTTATTGTATTAAAGTAAATTTTAATCCCCTATCCTTAGATCTTCAGTGACTTCCTATTGCTTAAAAGAAAAACAGCCTAGCATTCAAGATCTCCCCTGATCAGATCCCAATCTACCTTTCTATCCTTATTTCATTTGATAGTTCCTTTTGTATTCTATATTCCAGATAAACTGTATTGCCAGCTTTTCCTAATAATGGTGTACATTCACACTGACCTGGCATATACTTCCTCTTTACTTGTACCCATTGAAATCCTCTTTCTTCCAATCCTAACTCAGATAGTTTTCCTTGATCTCTCTCCTAAAATTTTCCCAGGGCACTTGGCTCTTTCCTTCAAACTGCCACCTCCAACCTTATATCAAACTTAAGATTATAGAATTAGAGCTAAAAGGGAACTCATATAATCCAGCCTTTTATAGATAAAGATATTGAGGTCTTTTTTTTAAAGGTAGATTTATAGATAAATAGGTTGAGGTCATTAATTAATTAATCAAGATCAAATACTGAAATCAAAGCTTAAATATTTTGGTCACATAATGAGAAGATGAAATTCACTAGAAAAGAACCTGATGTTGGGAAAGATGGAAGACAAAAGGAAAGGAGGATGAGATGTTATGGAAATAATGTTCCATAATGTTATGGAAATAATGAACATGAGCTTGTTTAAACTCAAGAGATAGAGGAAGAGAGAAGGACCTGGTGTGCTCTGGTCCATGGGGTTAAGAAGAGTCAGGCATAACTAAACCACTTATTAACATGACTCAACAACAACAACAACAACAACAAAAACACTAAATAATTGATCCAAAATCACAAATAAATATCAGAGGCAGTATTTGATATAGTATCCTTTCATTTCAGAACCAGCTCTCTTTCCACATACCACAATGCCAGCTTTTATTCTATGTCTTCTCTTTCAAGTTGAATTCCCAAGTAATTATATTGTTTTTTTTCTATTTCTATCATTAAATGCTAACACAAAGCTTTGCATATACTTAATAAATGTTTTTTTGGGTAAAAGAATGAATAAATGAAGCCATTTTTTTACATGGACCTACAGAATTAATAAGGTAGTATCTCAGTTTCCTACCATTTACATTATCATCCAGGTCCCACTGCTCTATTACATTGTCATTACAGACACATCAAAACATTGCAAATCTAGGTTGGCAAACAATTCTTTGACTCCTAAATACTCTTTCTGTAAGCCTAGGCAACTTTGAAGAATTAGAAACTCAACCTTTCTCAGAGGAAAAAAAAAAAGCCCAGACAGTTTCTTCTTCACCTGGGCTGGTGTTATTGTGTCTATAGGAAGATCCAACTAAAATTAAATGTAATCAAGCAATATCTGCCAAGCCTGGAAATAAACACAGTCTCCCATTGGTTGCCAATGATGTCTTCTCTCTATTGATAAGACCCAGAAAATGTATTACTGTCAACCTTCACATCAGCCTGTGCCTCTCATTTCTTATCAGTAACCTCGGACAGGTTATCTCAGGAGCTGCTGCTTGACCTCTTGGTTAAAAATAAAGGGTGAGGACCTGGGACCCAAATTCAATTATTTACCCTGTTGCTAGAGGTTGAGGATCATTGAGACATATATCAGATCTTAGATCCAAAGAGAGTCCTGAAGAAGCCCCAGAAAAGACATGGAGAACAACAGAGCTTTAATAGTTAATTCATTGGGAAGATGGCCGCTCCACAATTGGCCCACAGATATAAAAATATCCAAGGTTCTGAAGGACTATGGGATTGTTTCCTGTCTGAGAAATGACCTTAAAATATATCTTTATATGATATGTGATCTATATGATTGCTAATCCTTGCAATTCTTTCTTGCTTACAGAGCACCCACCCACCCACCATGTATTTCTGTGTTGTCTTATCTCTCCTTTTAGAGTACAAACTCCACACAGATGGGAAACACATCTGACTTACTCCTTATCTCTCCAGAGGATGGTCTAACAAAGGGCTGAGATTAGTGACTTCCTCAGGGAAAATGAAGTTTATTTTATTTCCAACCATTATATATCACAGGTTGCTGGTCTAATGCAAACTAGATGTTCTATAATGTTAGTTGTTGTTATCATTGCTAATTTACAGAGAGAAGTTGCATGCTTGACGCTATGCCAAAGTCTCTCTTCAGATTCTGTAGTCTGTATTAACTTCCCACCTTTTAGAAGTCTTTCTTCATCCTCCTTAGTGATTATCACTTGAAATTTATCACCAATTACAAAGTTGTTAGAATGTTGTCTCCCCCACCTTAGACTGTGAGTTCTATAAGGCCAATGCCTATCTTTTGCCCTTTTTTTTTTTTTTTAATTCTCAGCACTTAGCACACTATCAGGCATATAGTAGGCATTTAATAAATGCTTATAGACCAATTTTGACACCATTGCTGTAAATTTCTTTCTTGCCCTCTGCCTACCTTCTTGAATTTGATTGACTCTGTCCTTGTATAGAACCCTATTTAGTCTCTCAAGAAATACTTAGGAACCACATTCTCCCCACCCCAAGTTATATTTGAAGACCCTATTAATTTCCCCTACAGCTCCAACACAATTTTCTTCCTTCCCTTTTTTTAAACCAGACCTGTGAATTTTTGGTTAAGAAAGTTTCTACAGATGAGCTTCTTCTAGCAATGCAAATAAGCATCACCTATAAAACAAGCAATAAAAAGTTAAATGGCTTGTCCAAAGTCATGCAGTCAGTATGCAGCCGGGAGGAGACTTGAACCTAGATTTTCCTGACTTCAAAGCCAGCTCACTTCTATTACAGTGGTTCTCAATTTTTTTTTTTTTTTAAATCTCAGGACCACTTTATAGTTTTGGCAATTATTAAGAATTCCAAAGCTTTTTGGACAGACAGTAAAGCTTAGATCCATGCTATATATATATATATCAATATTTGCCATATAAGAAATGAAAATGATAATTTTCTAAAATATGGATTTATTCATTTAAATAACATTACTAAACTTGTATATATCATTATGAAAAGTATGAAAAAACTACATTTTCTAAAACAAAAAAATAGTAAGAAAAAGTAGTATTATTTTATATATTTTTGAAAATTAATGTCTAGTTCAATAGAAGACAGCTAAATTCTTATATCTGCATCTGCATTCAAATTGTTAGGACATATTTTAGCTGATGTATATAAAGATCTGACCTCAAACAGTCATGTAGTTGGAAAAAAGAAGAAATATTTTAATAAATAAATAATATCCTTAGTATTATTATGAAAATAGATTTGACCTCCTGGATTATTTGAAAGGATCTCAAGGATTCCCAAGGTCTGCAGACAGTAATTTGAGAACCTCTGCATAATAACATGCTGCCTCTTACATTCTCTTTGTTGTTATTGTTGTTCAGTCACTTCTAATTCTTTGTGAACCCATGGACCATACAAACATGGTTCATGGGGTTTTCTTGGCAAGGACACAAGTAGTTTTCCATTTCTTTATTCAGTGGATTAAACAAAAAAGTTAGATGATTTGTCCAGGGTCACACAATTAATAAGTGTCTGAGGATAAATTTGAACTCAGGTCCTCCTGATACCAAACCCAATATTCTATCCACTAAGCTAGTGGTCCTCAAACTTTTTAAATAGGGAGCCAGTTCACTGTCCTTCAGACTGTTGGAGGGCCAGAGAATAGGAAAAACAAAAATTCACACTCTGTCTCCGCCCCTCAGCCCATTGGCCATAACCCAGCAGGCGGCATAAACATCCTCAGAGAGCCTCATCTGGCCCTCAGGCCGTAGTTTGAGAACCCCTGCACTAAGCCGTCTAACTTCCTCTTTCCATTCCTTTTACCCCTTCTTAAATCTGAAGACCTGAACTACAAGGTCTATTGGAATAGTCAATAATTTTGTTCCATTGTACCCTTCTAAATAATTTCCCTAATGGATATTTTTTAGGTATCTGTAAACAGCCAAAGGCCAGGGAAGTTGATGAGGGAAACCTCTTTTGTTCCTTTTCCAATGTTTTGAAGTATGACTGTACATGTGAAATGAAGCAAAGAGATGAGGGGTGATGCAATAGCTCAGACCAGATCCTTTTCCCCAAAGGGGAAAGGGGGAAGAGAGGAGGACTTAAAGACAAAAATAGCTATTGCTGATCAATTCCTAGGTGTGACTATTCTCAATGGAATTGTGCCAATTCATGTGAATACCCTTGTCTAGCTTCTTTCTGATTGGTCAATTCAAAGCTACCTGGGATAGACTTCATGGTACAGGATACTGATTCCCTTTGTTTATTTCTCTGCCTAAAACCATGTAAATTCTAATGTTCAATGATCATTTGGGTCACTCTATGATCCCAACAGAACTGGCTCATTCCTGCTTGGATTCCTACATGGCATGCTTAATCAGAACAAACAAAGGTTGCATAATTGCTATGGTACAAATGAATTTATTTTGCTATATTCTTTATTCTGCTATCAACAAATTAATGCCAAGGTAACTTCTCTGGAAGTATGAAATAGTCCCATTCCCTACTAGTTCCAAATCTGACTGAAATATGAGATAATTTGATTACTAGGGATTATGAAATTTATAATAGCTAATATTTGTATAGTACTTTAAGATTGGTAAAGTATTTTTCATTTATTATCTCATTTGCTGCTCAGAAAAATCCTATGAGAAAAGTACCCATATTACATAAGATGAATCTAAGGCTGAGAGTTTTGCCCAGTCACACAGCTAGTAAGTATCTGAGAAAGAATTAAAAATCACTTTTTAAAATTTAAAATCATATTTATTTTAAACTCCAAGGTTAGCACTCTTCACTATACTACCTAGCTATCACAAGGCCACAATAATTCACAGTTGTGAAAGAGAACAATGGATTTGGAGGTCTGAATTTTTATAGTTTACTTTTTTCTATAATTACAATACACAGATCATAACTTGACTCTCTATTT
Source organism: Sminthopsis crassicaudata (assembly GCF_048593235.1). Classification (NCBI taxonomy): domain Eukaryota; kingdom Metazoa; phylum Chordata; class Mammalia; order Dasyuromorphia; family Dasyuridae; genus Sminthopsis; species Sminthopsis crassicaudata. The sequence goes on from NC_133618.1 coordinate 254,318,842, forward strand.
CAATTGGCCTGTGTAGAGGCAAGTCAGTGCCCAAACAGAAAAAGAAAAAAATCTCATCTATGATTATAAACAATAGAGTAGCAAATATACCTAAAAGCCTTTATAAGCACCATTCCCATTAACTATCCTTAACCAGTAGGATAACCTAAGGGAAAATTTTCTCTAGGAAAAATCTCACTACTAGAGCTTCACTTCACTAAAAGTCTGAAACCAGTTGCCATGGTGAGGCCTGGAGGCATTGAGCACCAACCAGGCATCCTAACCACCTGCTTCCCACTGTGATTAACCTCTCCTAATTCACTCCAAAGATCCCAGACCCTTGAAAACCAGGTTCACCTGCATCATGATACTTCAGGAAACAGTGAGAAAGGGTTTTCACGGTCTCTAAAAATAGGGCTTTTGATTCTCTGCCTCAGAGGAACAAAATAGCATCTGTGTAATTATCACCTTCTGAGCTAAGGGAGAACCTAGAGGTCCTCAGAGAACAATGACTCCCCAAATGGAAAGGTTTTCTAGGCCTGTAAAGGAGAATGGGTTAAGGTTAAGTATGCAGTGGACTGACCAAACCTTTATCAATTCCTCAGAGATACTAAAGGATAAGAAAGCAAATGTGACAAGAGCAAGACACAGATAACACTGACAAGCCCTGAAAATGAGAAAATGCTCAAATAACAAACAGATAGGCTACATTCAAGGACAGCTGGATAACTCAGTGGATGGAGTGCTGGACCTGAAGTCAGAAAGGCTCATCTTCATGAGTTTAAATCCAGCCTCAGACATTTACTAACTGTGTGACTCTGGGAAAATCAGTCATTCTTACTTGCCTCAGTTTCCTCATCTTTAAAATGAGCTGGAGAAAGAAATGGCAAATTATTCCAGTATCTCTGCTAAGAAAACCCTAAATGAAGTCATAAAGAATTCGACACAACTGAAGGCTGAGACCCCGTCTTCCCAGAAATCAGCTGGAGTTAGGATAATCAAAAGTCTTTATTCTTGGTCTTTTGCTGTTGTGGTCAGGGAATTAGATCTAGCAATCTCCAGATCTCCTTCTACTCTCTCCACCTCCAGGAGAATGCCTCAATTTCCTCTTCCTACTCCACCCACTCATGTCACTTCCCCTTCTTTGCCCACACCTACCAATCCAGCCAGCACAGAATAGTTGGGGAGGGTCATCCTTCAAACATGTTAATAGTGAATTGTCCAATTGGCAATTAGTCTCACATGCTCCATTATCCAAGTGCATTTGCTCAGTTCTAGCCCTTTACAACTGAACAACAGGCTACATCAAAGTTTATCAACTCTTTGCTTCCATACTCTCTCTCACCCTACATATCCAAGTCTTGTTCTCTACATCACCACAAAATCTTATCCTGTTCCTCTTCTTAAAACTTCTTAAAAATTTAGCCACCACTCTAGTTCTAGAGTTCCAGGTCCTTGTCATATATTGCAGTAGCCTTCCATTTTTTCTCAGTAGAGAGGTTGAAATGGAACTTGTATTCTGACTCCTTGTTGTATGTGATCTAGCCCTTTGCTAGAAAAACCAGTGATTCCTGGTTAGTCCTTTGTTCCATATGGTTGGGAAGTTACATTGAAAATGATTATTGACTCTAACAAGAAAAGCCATCCAATCTGCAGATTATATAAAGAGTACTGTCTTTTTGGGCTTGCCTAAGAGAACCTAAAATGGGATCTCAAGTCCCTGATGGTCACTTCTGTTTTGGTTTCTTACCCTGAATATGTGAATGAACATTGATCCTCAAAGGTGAATGTTTCAAGTTTTGATGACCATTTCATGAATTCAAGAATCCCTTAGTACCTAGATCAGTATTGAAGCCCTAAAGAGAGGTGCTTTCTTATAGGCATGCTGTTTCTTAGGGAGGAAAATGACCATCATCAGCTACAGCTGGAAAAAAACACTAAAAAATCAAAAGCCATGTCCTGATTAACTAGAAAACCTGGCCGAATTTTTTTCTTTTAAAAAATTTTATTTTACAAAAATTTACTCCTCTACTGTTCTCTAAATTCAACAACAAAAAGAAAAGAAAAAGGACACTTTCATAATAAATATGCATAATCCATCACATCTTTGGAAGAAGGTATCATATTTCATCTTCAGTCCTCTGGAATTATAAGCTACTCTTGCATTGACAAAATTCTAAAGTATTTCATAGTTATTTTTCATTATAATGTTGTCATCATTGTATGAATTCTTCTCCTAGTTCTGCAAGGTTCATTCCGCATGATTTCAGAGAACGCTTCCTAGTTTCCTTTGAAACTGTTCATTATATTCTAGTACAGTAATTTTACATTACATTCATATGCCATAATTTGTTTAGCCATCCTCTAATATGTAGGGGAATTTCCAGTTTGGGGTTGACATGAAAAGAAATTGATATAAGTATTGTACACATGGGTACTTTTCTTCTTTGACCTCTAGAGTGTAAATATAGTAATGGTATTGGTATCTTTAGATAAAAAGAGTATGCACAGGTTAGTGACTTTGGGGTTATTGTCATTTTTGATCTATGTCCAACTCTTCATAACCTCATTTGGGATTTTCTATTAGAGTAGTTTTTGCATTTCTTTCTTTAGTTCATTTTACAGATGAAAAATTGAGGCAAACAGGATTAAGTGACTTGCCCAGAATCACTAGTAAACATCTGAGGCTATATTTGAACCCAGGAAGAGGAATCTTCCTGATTCCTGATTTTCTTGGTTGGACTCATAACTTATGAGTATATTTTAGAAGGTAGAGCCTCAAAAATTTATATGTACTACAGTTATTTTTAATGGAAATTCTTATTCTAGATTTTCTGTCTAGTTTTGTTGCTAACATCCTGGCATGCTGATGATTTATGTGGTTTTATTTTATATCTTGTAACTTGGACAAATTAATAGTTTCAATTAATTTTACTTGACTATTAAGAAAATATTTATATATTTGCTTTTTTCTGATCCTATTGAAAAAAATATTTTTATCCATTACATGTAATGGAGTTATGAATGAATCCTAAGTGATGTGGTTTATGATGTGGGATTTGGCACCAAATGATGTGGTTCAAGGCCCAAAATGATGTAGGTGATATAGATATCAGATGATGGCAAGCACCAAAAGCTAGAGTTTGGTCATGTGAAGAATTCACAATAGCCATTCTCTTTGACAAAAGGTAGATTTAGTTAGAGAAATAAATTACAAAAAAAAGTAACGGATGCAATAGACACTGGGAATGGTAAATATGAAATACAGTTGGGAGAGCATTTGAAAGACAAGTTCCTAAAATAAACATAGCACCCTAAAAGAGTTAATTAGCTATGAGGAGGAGAAGTAGGGTTGGGAAGTATAGTGGAGTTAGGAGAGATATCACATGGCATGGGGGAAAGGAAAGGGGAAAGACACTACAAAGGAGAGTGCCATGGCAACTGACCCAAAGGAAGGCAGCAGTCATGGGATGGCCCATAAGTATATTTTATAGGGAAAATTTAACCTCAGAGACATGACTTGGATTTCTAATAGGGCATGGCAAGATGAGACTGCTGGAGCCTTCTACAGAGGGTGGGTCTCAGGAGTTTCACTTAACTTGGATTTTAGGTTGGCCACTCTCCCCAGAGTGAGGGACCATGGAGCTAAACTGATCTCTAACAGATTCTTCCCCCTTCTTGTCTCAGGGATCAATTCTTTTCTCTCTGTTAAAAATACCATTCAAGACCTCATCACTAAGTGTAGGTAGGTACATGTCAAGGCAACTCACATATCTATCCTCATGAAGATCAATAAAAGATCAGGTGTCAGGGTGAGTGAAGAATGACACTCTGCTGTTAGCATAGGCTTGCCTCTTAGTAGGCAGAGGATCTCAGCTGGCCAAAGCAATCTGCTGTTGGCCTGGGCTGGGTAAGTTGTTCTTCTACTGAGCAACTGTTAGTGGACTGAACTGAACAAATCACTCAACCATAGATCAGAGGTTTTCTGAGCTGGACCAGGCAGATCACTCAGCCATTGGGCTTTTCAGTCCTCAGCATCTCTTTTAGATAGATCAATTGTTTAGAGTCCTTGGACTTGTTTTTTGAAGAGCAACTTTGATGTAATACTCCAGCCTCTGATTTAGCTAGATGTTTTAGAGCTCTTTCTGACAATGTTATTGACTCTTAGACCAGGACCAATAGAAGCAGGGATATACAAGAACCAGCTCTTTCAGTGTGGATGCTATGAGCATCAGCTTGATTTTTGTTGGTGCTGATATAGACTTTAAAAAGTGGTGGCAAAAATTTTAATAAGGGAAATTAAATTTGAAAGTATGTCAAGAATACTATGTTTTCTGGAAAGCCAAATGTTAAACATTTATTAGTATACTTATGAGCAGAAGCTTTCCTCTGACTATTTTGAGGTTTGCTACTAGCAGAAGATGGCTTAGCTTCTCTTGTCCAATCCTTCTGTCTCAGATCAAGGTTCTCTCAGTGAGTGCTAGTGATATAGTCACCATAAACACATAATTATATTTCCTAGATTCCTGTTGGATCTTCTGCAAATGAGTAGCTAAGACAAAGCTAGGGAGAAATTTGTGCATTGAGGCAATCATTGTTTTTGTTTTTGTTTTTGATTTTTTTGGGGGGGAGGTTATCTTTATCTAAATCATTGACCATTCAACATTCAGCCTCTAAGATGTGGAATGCTTCCTTTACCCAGAAGAAACTTCTCCCTCTTTATATTTCAAAGTCCTTGTTATTCATCCCTTCCAACCTTCAGTTTTGCTAATGATCAAAAGCCCTTCATAACCTAGCCCTTCCTACCTTTCTACTTTTCTTATAACTCACACCCCAACAAACACCCTATGAGCCAGTGACATAGATGTCTTTTCTATTCATGAAATAGGATTGAGTATTTTCTCTGTTCCCTATGCCTGAAATATCCTCTTCAACTACAAAAGTGGCATTCCTAAAGCAAATGTCTGTTTGATGAATCCTCTCATCAAAAATGTCCAGCTGTTCTTTATTGCTTCTAGGATCAAATACAGACTCTTATTTATGACATTTAAAATCCTTCACAATCTAGCTCTGACTTACCTTCATTCTATATTAATTTCCTTCATGCTCTCTAAATTCTAAGATGGGCAACTGGAATTCATCTACTTCTTGTCACTCACCTTTGGAATTCCATCTCCCATTTTGTTGCCTTTTGATATACTGGGATAGTCTATTCACCATGCCTGAAATGCTTGCTTTCCTCACTGTCACCTTTTGGAATTCCTAGCTTCTATGCAAATTCAACTAGATTGTTTCCACCTACATGAAGTCTTTCCTAATCCATCCCTTCCTCCCCCCAACTCCAGTGCTAATGTTTTCCACTATCCCCAAATCATCTCATATTTACTTGGCATACATTTTTGGCTTGAACCAAATAAACTACATCTTTGGATGCTGAAAGAATTGGCAGATGTAATTGCAGAGCCATTGTCAGTGATATTTAAAAGATTATGGGAAATGGGAGAGGTGCCATAAGATGGAAGGAGGACCAAGTTCCTCATATTTTAGAAAAGAGAAGATAACAGTCTGCAAACTATAGGTCAGTGAGCTTGACTTTGATTCTTAAGAAAACTCCAGAAAGAATCTTTAAGAAGATAGTTAATATCTAGAAAGGGTAATAGCCACTACAAAGAGCTTCCTCAAAAACAATTCTAGATTAACCTTATTTCATTTTTGGACAAGATTATTAAAGTAGATGAAGAGAATGATGTCAAAATGACGTGAGTGATGTAGACACCAGATGATGGGAGGCACCAAAAGTTGGGATTCAGTATGTGAAGAATTCACAATGGCCATTTTCTTTGACAAATGATATACTTAACTAGGGTAAAGGTTACAGACAAAAATGAAAAAGTACAATAGTCACCAGGAATGGTAACTATGAAGTAAAATGGGAGAGCATAGAAAGATAAGTAACTTAGTGGAACTCCCAATTACCCAGTAGAAAGGGAGCACCCCATGAAGTTAGGGTATGCCCTTAGCTGACAGGCTAAATCCTGAAAGGGACTTAGCACTCTAAAAGAGTTAGTTAGCTGTGAGGAGGAAAAGTGGAACTGGGAAGCACAGTGGAGGTAGGAGAGAGAGACCACCTGGCAAGGGCTAAGGAAAAGGGAAGAGGCAGAGTGCAAGGATGGACTGACCTAAAGAAAAGCAGCAGCACTGGGATGGTTCATATGTAGATTTTATAAGGAAAATTTAAACTTGACTGGGATTTCTGACAAGACATGGCAAGGTGAGATCTTGGCAAGGTGGTTCTCAGAGGTTTGACATAACTTGGATTTCAGACTGATGATCTCCCCCAGAAGGTGGGACCATAAAGGCAAACTGATCTCTATTAGTGCCTTTTCCCTGGTTGCCTCAGGGATCACCTCTTCAGTTCCTGTCCAACATACCATTCAGGACCTCATCAAAAGTACTTTACCCAGATTTTAGCAAAGCTTTTTTTTTTAATTTTTTTTTACTTGCTAGCATTACATTTTTCCAATAGTTTTCAACATTCATTTTTGTAAGATTTTGAGTTCCAAATTTTTCTCCCTCCCTAAAACAGCAAGTAATCTGCTATAGATTATACATATAGTTATTTTAAACATATTTTCATATTAGTCATGTTGTGAAAGAAAAATCAGAAAAAAAGGGAAAAACAATGAGAAAGAAAAAACAAACCAAAAAACTGAAAATAGTATGCTTTGATTCACATTAAATCTTCACAGTTTTTTCTCTGGATGGATGGCATTTTCCATCCCAAGTATATTGGAATTATCTTGGATCACTGTTTTAGCAAAGCTTTTTTGTTAAGGTATTTTAAATTACTCTTGTAGAGAAGATGGAAAAATATAGTCTCAGAACTGGTTGAATGGCAAGAGCCAAAGTAGATATGGATGGTTCAGTATCAATGTGGCAAGAAGTGTCTGATGGAGGACACCAGGCCCTGGACACCCTGCTATATAAGAATTTTATCAGTGGCTTAGATAAAGATATAGATGCTATATTCATCAAATTTGCACCTGACATAAGTATGGAAGAGATATCTACTATATAGCTAACATAACACTACTAATGACTATTCAAATAAGGATAATTAAGATCATGAAAGGCCTTGAGTGTATAACATGTCAGGATAAGTTTAAGGACATAAAAACTTTTTAGATAAAAAAATAATATTTTAGGACATTATAGCTATGTTTAGGAATTGGAAGGATATGAGGAGAAAAAAAGATTAGACTTGTTTTGATTGGACCTAGAAGACAGAATCAGCAGCAAAGAGTAGAAGTTTAAAAAAATATATGATTGAGATAGGACTGATTTCCTAAAAATAAGATGTGTTACTCCTCCTTGATGGTCTTCAAACAAAGCATAGGTGACCATTTATTTGGTCTTTTATATGAGAAGTTCCTTTTGTGTATAGGTGAGATTAAATGGCTTCTGAAGTCCTGTCCAACTCTCAAATTCTGTGATTTTGTATTTCCTTACATGTGGACACGGTTTTCTCCATAAAATGTAAGCTGCTTAAAGCCAGGGATTGTTTTATTTTTGCCTTTGTATAACCCAAATTCAGCACATAACAGAATCACCTAGTATATAAGTACTTCTGGTAGAAGATAATTTTGCATTACCCTACCATGTGAATGGGAGCAACTACTTTCCACTGGTCTCATAACCAAACTAGACTGTATCTTTAAAAATTACCAGACTAGGACAGTCTCATTTTTTCTCTCTTTCCAATGGCTTCTAAAGGTGAAGATTTTATTAACTCATAGTATGAGCATCATGGACTAAGGGTAGGGGAAATTACTTTCTCTTGCTCTTAGACTTTGCATTCCAAGAAATGAGAGGCTTTAATCTGATTTATTTGCCCTTTTCAGTAGACACTGTACAGTAGAGTTCACAGACCCAGGAGTTTAAACCATGGTGACTTGGGACAAGGATGCCAGGCCTAAAGTTGTTGTCAGTCAATAATGGAAACCCTGAGAATCCAGGTGTCAGATTAGAACTCTGGGAGGGGTTGGACTTAGAATTTGGTGGGATTGTGCTATATAGAGACTGAGTCCCTTCCCCAGAGACCAAATGAATTATCTGAAATATCAAGTCCCCCAGTTGTTAAAGGGACTAGACACAGTGGTCCTCAAACTTTTTAAACAGGGGGCCAGTTCACTGTCCCTCAGACTGTTGGAGGGCAGGACTATAGTAAAAACAAAAACCCACACTCTGTCTCCGCCCCTGAGCCCATTTGCCATAACCCAGCAGGCCGCATAAATAACCAAAGTTTTTCCCTTGTAAAAGCTAATCTATGAGTGGATCCTATTTCATGGAATCAAGGTCCTGAGGGTCCCTCAGATTCAGGGAACACAATTAGTGGTAGCTTGAGTCAATGTCAAAGATTACATAGCCCCAATCCTCTTTAAGAGTATGGGAGAATGGGGGCAGCTAGTGGATAGAGCATCAGCCCTGAAGTCAGGAGGATCTGAATTAAAATCTGGCCTCAGACACTTGTGTAACTGGGCAAGTCATTTAACCCCAATTGCCTCAGCAAAAATAAATAAATAGATAAGAGAATGGGAGAATGCTAGAGGAGTGAAATTTAACATTCTTGGCATTCATTTGGGGCTAGACACAAAATCCATCCCTCCACCAAATTTCTCATTACTGACTAGAGCACCGTCACCCATCCAGTTATCTAATTTCACAATTTAGGTGTTATTTCACAATCTAAATAGCTGTTTACATTTCTGTCACTACAACAGCTCACATCTGTGTTCCTTCCTCTCCACTCATAAATACACCATTCTCATGTCCTTAGACTACTATAATAGATTACTCTTTAATTTTCTTACTTCATGCTTCTTCCCACTTTGATCTATCTTCCACATGCCACCAAAGTTATTTTTCCAAAAGTAAGATATGGCAATATTATATACATCCTTCCTATGCTATTCAGTAAACTCAAATGGTTTCATATTACCTCTAGGATCCAATATAAATTCTTCTGTTTATCAATAAAATCTGTAACCTGGCTTCTGCCTACCTTTTCAGTCTTCCTACTTATTACTCCTCTCCACAAACTCTACCTTCTAACTAAATTGATCTCCTCTGCCTCTCTCATCACGCTCAATCTTCTATCTCCAATTTTTTCACATCCTTGATGAATGAAATACATTTTCTACTTACCTCCTGTTAGAATATCTGATTTCTTTCAAGACTCTCTCCTTTGTGTGTATTTTGTATATCACTAGTTATTTGTGTGTTTTCTCCCTCACTAGAATGTAAACCCTTTATTTGACATTAGGAACTATTTTTTTACCTTTCACTTTCTCTCTGTCTCTCTCTCTTTCTTTCTCTCTCTCTGTTTCTCTCTCTTTGACTCTGTCTCTCTCTCTGTCTCTCTGTCTCCCCAGTACTATTTAACCTTTTGGAAGTCAGGTTATCTTTTACAAACTTTACAAAGGAATAGTTACTTTAAAAATATACCAAGTACAAACCTACAAATATTCCCTCTCCAATATGGAGGGCATAATCTCTCCTATTCCCCTTAAATGTCTACTTGAGAGAGGGAATAAGGCTCACAATTTAACTCAAGTCTTACATAGCATATTTTCATCAAATTTTAAAGCCAAAATCCTCCTGAACTTTAATCTGGTCTAGTCTAGGTCTAGTCTCCACCCCCACCTCTACCCCCATCCCTTTCTCAGAATTTCCCTGCTGGGCTAGCGGCAGCACCTAGCCTGGGATCCTAGTTACAAGGTCATCATGGGTCAAGCACCTGGGTCTCTGGATTTCATTGCCTATGTCTAGAACTGAAAAGGCAAATGAAGCAAAGCAAAACCTCAAACTCATTTCTTGGGGCCCCAAGGTATTAGTAGAAAGAGAAAGTAGTTTTTCTTCCCATCCAGCTGAGTGAATGGAGACAATGCCAGGGTGAACAAGACCTTTCCTCCTGGATGCCATTTAAAAGGAGAAGATAAATTTGTCCCAATCTGGTAGTTTTAAAGATCCAGCCCAATGTGACTGTATGGAAAGCAGCTGTTCCCACCCACACGTAGGGGAATGCAGAATGTTTTCTCCCAGTAGAAGATTCCTGCTGTCTCCCACAAGAGTATTTCCATATTCGATGATCTGAGCATTTGCTTATTATGAGGAAAGTAAGATTCTGGGAATTTGAAAAGCTTTCATAAAGTCAAATAGACGCTTAAATTTTTGTTGGTTTGGTTTTGTTTGTTCTATTCTAAACCCAGTGTTCTTTCCACTACAGTATGCTGGGACTCCCCAGGGTTCACACCAGCAAGGAGCCCAAACAACTCATTAGTCATCTCATTAAGTCTCCTGATGATGGTGCATTGGTCTGGTTGCAAACATTTCTCCTTATCCTGTCCTTAGTAGAAATGAAAGACAGCTCATCAAGCAGTAGCCTAATTCTGCTTCAAATTCAGACAAAACAGCACCTTCAACCTACAGAGTCTCCTTAGTTAGCCTTGAGTATTATTTTTCTATCCCTCTTCTAGCCAAGTTCAAAGAGAGAAGTCTTAATAAATAACCATCTAGCAGATCCTCAGATGATTTATGTCCGCTTATTAAGCACTTCTGCTAACGAAATTATCACTTCTTCCTTTAGAATCCTCCCCAATTAGACTCCCGGAAACTTAAGCAATAGGACGAGCTGCCTAATTGGCTAGAAAAGGGGCTTCTTAATGAAGAGCTGTAGAGCCGGAGGTAGAAGGTAGCTGGAGGAAATGACTTCCTTTGGAAACCAAGCATTACTCTTCTGATCATCAATTTTCTATGGTAACCAGACTATTAACTCTATAAGGAGGTGGCTAGTATATCACCTAAAGCAACTCCTACTTCAAAAATAATGATGATAACTAACATATAGTACTTTAGAATTTGCAAAGCACTTAGTAAATATTCTCTCATTTGATCTTCATGATAACCCTTTGAAGTGGTCACAGTTAATAACTGTGAGGAAATTAAGGTTTCTTAAAGTAAGACCACTAGTAAGATCAAATTAAGTTGGAACTTAACGTAGTTGCAATCATTTAAGGCCTGGTTACTTTCTTTATTTCTCTTTCTTTTTGTAAACAAAGTTTATAAATATTTTTAATATCACCTACAATTCCCAACTTATTCCTCACCTGTGTATACCCAAAAGGTATCTCTCACAGCAAGGAATAAAAAATGGGGGCCGGGCTCAGTTGAGCAAAGAAAAGATTGACCTTTATAAGTAGTGTTTCATATTAATAGTTCCCTACCTCAGCAAAGAAAAAAGACCTAGTTATTTTCAGTGGACCAACATGGGAAGCAAAGAAAGAGCATTTCTTTGACCTGAGATGTAATGGTTATAGTTGGGCACAGTGTAATTTGAATACTACTGGGTAGACCAGCCCCCCAACTTCTCTCATCTAAAATTCCACTTTAGATTATAGGATTGTAGATCTCAGAAACTGTATAATCCAATCTGTTTATTTTACAGATGAGGAAATTGAGGTTCAGAGAGGTAAGATGATTAGGTCAATGTTACACCCTCATCTGTAATATAAACATCACCAGAAAGAGCACATATTCAGTCTCTTAGCACAGCAAGGGAAATCTTTTAACCAGATTCTTATCGACTTGGGATAACAGGATAGTAGGGGACATATTAAATGGGGAGAGAAATTTGGGGCAGTAATTGATAAGCACAAAGACCTATCAGCATGACAGGAGAAGAGAGGACACTCAGATGAGAAAAAGGTTCAGAGTAATGAACGGCATCAGGAGCCCATTATTAGTGAGTTCTTAAGACAGGTAGACTTAAGGAGAGAATGCTACAAATTTGACTTGCCTGAAACTTCTCAGAGCCAAAGAAAACATTGCTTTGACTTTCAAGAAGTGTTATACAAACCCAGTATTTCCAAACAAGTTAGTCCCAGTTAGCCATGAAATGAAAATAATAACTTCCATTTCTATATTTTAAAAAATTTATAAAATTCTTCCCTGACAAGATTAGCATAACATGAGATAAGCAGCAATGCATATGTCTTCCCATGCTTCTCAATATTCTTTATAGTCATCATTTCTTACATCATAGTAATACTACAATTTGTTCAGCCATTTCTCAATCAATGGGTAACTACTGTTTACAGTACTTTACTACTACAAAAAGAACAATAAATATTTTAAAGTTTGTGTGGAATGTTTTTCCCTCTCTTTGGTCTTAGTGTTCTTGCTTAGCAGTGTGATTTCTGGGTCAAAGGGCATGAATATTTTATGGACTTTCTTTGCATAATTCCAAATTGCTTTTCAAAATTATTAGATCAATTCACAGTTCCACCAATAATATGTTAACATTCCTATCTTTCTACAACCCCTTCAACATTAACTATTTCTATCTTTTGTCATTTTTTCTAATTTCCTGGCCACAAGATGAAACTTGAATATTATTTTGGTTTACATGTCTCTTATTAGTAGTAATTTAAAGCCATATTTTATATAGTCCTTAGAATTTTACATTCCTCTTTTGAAAGCTGCTTGTTTATATCTTTTAGCCATTTGTCCACTGGACAAAAAGAAGTCAATATTAATAAACATCAGCATGGTCTGCCACAAGATAATACCTGGAACAGACCCCTCTGTTGTGGGTTGAATTTTAGCTTTGCAAAGAATGCATCTGGAAAAGTTAAATGACACTAATGCTTTTAACATTACATCTCTTCTTATCAATTCTGCTAGGAGGTTTATTCTGCTCTTAAGAAGAAATCTCATGAGATGAATTTTGTCTGATAATGGTCCTGGCTCCCACTGCCTGTCAACAGGTTTCACCACATAATGGGTTGTGGTAAATTTTTATCCTCCATTTTTGAGTCTCTTATTCACTGTTAATTTTTTATCTGCTTTCATGAGAAAGAAATGTGTAGCTAGGTTGTATGTATTGGGACCTGAACATTAACTGTCTTACAAAAACAGGACCTATGATAGAAATAACCTCCTTTCTCCTGACTTTTTATCCTGTTCTCTCCCTATGGAAAAACTGGCCTTGTTTTGCCATAATTCCAATTAATCCTTCAATGTTTTAATATCCCACACAAATCCCAACTTGCCAGATTTAAGAGAAATCAAAAGAGGGGTTGTGGTGATATGATCTGTCTTTACAACAGATTACAAGGTCTTTCAATTAAACAATAGGAAGTACTGGGCTTATATCCCAAAGAGATCTTAAAGGAGGGAAAGGGACCCACATGTCCAAAAATTTTGTGGCAGCCCTCTTTGTAGTAGCCAGAAACTGGAAACTGATGCATGCCCATCAATTGGAGAATGGCTGAATAAGTTATAGAATATGAATGTTATGGAATATTGTTTTATAAGAAATGATCAGCAGGATGATTTCAGAGAGGTCTGGAGAGACTTACATATGCTGATGCTAAGTGAAATGAACAGAACCAGAAGATCACTACAACAACAACAAGACTATACAATGATCAATTCTGATGGACATAGCTCTCTTCAACAGTGAGGTGATTCAGGCCAGTTCCAAAGGACTTGTGATGAAGAGAGCCATTTGCCCCAGAGAGAAGACTGTGGGAAATGAGTGTGATTTATAGCATAGCTTTTCACTTCTTTTGTTGTTTGCTTGAATTTTATTTTCTTTCTCATTTTTCCCTTTTTTATTTGATTTTTCTTATGCAGCAAGATAATTGTGGAAATATATATAGAAGAATCTCATGTCTAACACATTGACTTACTTGCCATCTAGGGGAGAGGATGAGGGGAAGGGAGGGAGGAAAAAATGTTGGAACACAAGGGTGAATGTTGAAAACTATCTAATGCATGTTTTGAAAATAAAATAAAATAAAAAATTTAAAAGAAGTCATTTCAGGGCTCCTGTGAGGCCAGAAGAAACTTTTAAGAACAAAGACTATTATACCCCTTTTATGAAAGAAGCCCGGAGTAACATCTTTGTCTTAAATAAGCTGAAATAACCTCTAAGACTATAACCTAAAAGATCTGATAAATCCATATTCCTATAGAATAAGAGGCCACATTGTAGCTAAAGACCAGAAGATTAGTGCAAGACATTAGTACTTCAGCTGTGTTGACTAGAAGTAAGCAACAAAAAATATCCTAGGATAAATACTAGCAGAAAGCAGTATAACAAAAATGAACAAAAGACCTCAGCCCAATAGTTGTTCAATGCCATCATCAGAAGAAACTGGTAGCTTTGTGGTGAAATAAGTGACAGTGTCAAAATTATGAGTTACCATAGTGATGCATATTGAGGCAACTAGGTGGATAGGATCTGGAGTTAAAAAAAAAAAAAAAAAAAAAAAAAAAAGACCAGAATTTAAATTTGGTCTCAAACCCTTTCTAGTTGCATTACCCTGAGGCAAGTTATTTATTCTCCATTGACCTTAATTTCCTAATTTAGAACTTGAGGGTAAAAAGGGCACTTACTTCCCAGGGTTGTTATGATCTTTAAATGAAATAATATTGTAAAGTGATTGACACAATGCTTTCCACATAGTAAACACTATATAAATAGTAAGTATTATTATTCTCTCTATATTCTCTATTTCTCAGTAGTGTGTGAAGGGAACCTTTTTATCACTTTTTAAAACTGTATATTGTAATTAAGTTTTTTCTTCTTTGACTTAATTTGACCCCTTTTTAGGAGAAGGGGTAACAAACACATCAGTGTGGGTTCTTAAGCTATGATTTTCATCAGACACTGACCCACAACTTGCCTCAGACATGAGTTAGACTTTAGGGAATTCACTAGTGAAAGGAGATGCAAGTGCTAAAAGAGTAGATCCATTTTAAATATGTAAAAGATTGCTGTATTGCTATCAGGAGTTAGGAAAAGGAATGAGATAAAAGAAAACCTATGGTTATTCTTAAAGAAAATTATAGAGCATTGATTTTTTTTTAATATAGTAACACTAATTACATCACACTATCTAGAAAGAACGAGGCAAACCCCTTAACTCTGTCTGCTTCATTGTCCCTCATCTGTAAAATGAGCTGGAGATGGCAATGGCAAACCATCCAAGTATTTCTGCCAAGAAAACCCCAAATGGGGTCATGAAGAGTCAAACGCGACTGAATAACAATCATAGAGAGAATGCACCTAAGTTCCTCAAAATATTGGGCAAAGAGTAGAGAAGAGAAAAGGATTGGCCATTGGACTACAGATAACTTTATGGCAGTAATAGGATGAAGATTCACATGGAAACTTTTTTCCTAGATGATATTCAAGGATCCAATCTAGGAGATTTCTTGTATTCCTATATGAATCAGTCTTCTGTATGCATAGTGAAGGAGTGTGCTAAGGTGAAAAACTGGTTAATAACTAGAGGAGGTGACACTTTCCCCTCTAGATGGCAGCAAACTCCGTACAACTTTGATCACTCTTTGTTCCCAATGTAAAATACTCAGATTGAATTACAGAATCATGGATTTAGCTAAAAAATGTTTACTCCATTCCCCTCCTTTTACATTTAAGAACAACGACTCCACATGATCTGTCCAGGAGGGAGTAGCAAAGCTGGGATTTGAATTCCAGGTCCTTTGGGCTCTGATTTCCACCTCTTTTGTGGAGCAAAACTCCATGTTTTCTTCTTAGGACCAGGAGGGCACATATTTAAGCATCCTCTTGCCCAGTGTATGTCACAGGTGAGAAAAATTCAGTTCTTTCTGATTCTGAAAAGTGTTCTATCTCAGGGCTTCTTAATTTTTCCACTAGTAACCCCTTTTCCTCCAAGAAATTATTACACAACTTCAGGTAAATATATATAAAATACATATATAATCAAACATTAGCCGATAATAAATCATAAAGAAATTTATTTTAAAATAATACATATAATTTTGTCCTTTATTAAAGGACATTCATACTAATTAGATAAATGTGTTTATTTATTTTTACATAAAGAATTAAATTTTGGCAGAAAATTTTATACCTTTTACTGTTGCCAAATTTTTTATGACCCCCCCCACACACACATTCAGTTATGCAACTGGAGTCACGATCCATAGTATATTCAGTAGAAATTTAAGGAACTGGATTTCAATCTTAGTTCTATACCTACTTCCCCCAATTTTTGAATGTTACTCGGGTCAATAAATATCTGTTAAATTCCTACTATGTGCCAGTCACTGGGCTAAGTGAGGAGGATACAAAGAAAGGTAAATGATGTCCCCTATTCTCAAGGAACTCACAGAGACTATTGGAATTAGAAACAATTTTTTTCAGCATATTCTCTGTACTTTAGTCTCCTCTTTTTTGAAATGAACATATCACAATAATTGCTGCATTACCTACTTCACCAGGTTCAATTGAATAAATCTTTATGGAGAGTTCTCACCAGGACCAAAGCAACAACTTTGTAGAATGATATTGCTGGAAAATTTATTACAGGCCTTTAGAAGAATACTCAAGATGTCTCAGATATCATAAGACAGTGTAAGATTAACTGTCAAATTAATTGTAAATATAAATACCATTATCCTATTCTAAGGTATTATAAGAAATAACAGAAAGTTGTGAAAAATAACTAACATGTCAAATGATAGTCAATTCAAAAGTTCTCAATAGGACAGAATGATTGGACAAAATCTAGCAAAATGGAAATTAGTAAAGTGAAATACTTTTAATTTAAATTCAACACAGATATGTGGCATTTCCAAAACCTTGTGTTTTACAAAGTTCCTTAAATTATCTCATTTGAATCTCAAATATATTTGCTAAACACAACAAATGTCATTATTATTGTATAGGAGAAACTCTGGGATATCAAATGCCTAGTTCAGATTAATACACCTAGTAAGTGCCCGAAGGAAAATTTGAATCTAAGTCTTCCTGATTCTGAATCTAGCATATTATACTTTATTTTATACTTTCTCTATAGATAGGATTCTGTGGAAAAGATGAAATCAACTGAATTGTCAGAGGGTTATCCTGACAGCAATCCTAAATTCATTTTCTTTCCTGGATGGTCTATAGATCGTCTGTCTACTTTATGTTTTGATTGTGTCTGTTCATGAATTTCTATGACTCTCTTTTGTCTTTGGTGACTTCTGCAAGATGAAATAAAATATGTAATATGCATGTGCTTCTTTGAGAATCATATAGGAGTTGGGGATGCTTTTTATTCATATTTGAGGATACTCAGATATGAACATAAGGAGATATTCCTAGTGTGATTCTGGGTGAAGATAATGAGAGCCAAAGAATAATTTCAATGATAAGAACTCTCTTGTGGCCAGTCTCCAGGACTAAACCCACTTCATATGTATCCATGGTTTGGGAGCTTTGGGAATAGTTCTAGGCTGTAGGTGCAATAGATAGAACACTAGATCGCTATCAGGAAGACCTGAGTTCACATCCAGACTCTGACACAGCTATATGATCTTGAGCAAGTCATCTATCTTCTGCCTCAGTTTCCTCAACTATAAAGTAAGATGATAATAGCACCTGAATCACAGGGTTATTGTGAAAATCAAATAAAATAATATTTTAAAGTGCTTGGCACCATGCCTCACACATTGTAGGTGCTTACTAAATGTTTGTTTCCTTCAAATTCCCTTATTAGATACAGTAATTATTTGTGTCTTATCCATCTTTGGTGTTTACTATATAAGAACAGGAAGCATGCCTTATCTAAACTTTTTCCCCCTAGCACCTAACGGTTGTTAGTTTGTCTGTCTGTCCATTAATCTCTCTTTTTGTCTCTTTAAAACTACCAATTTTTCTCCCACCTTGGCCAAAATTCTGAATAAAAGCATTGCATAAGAATCCTTTATCAGACCTTAGTTTATCAAACTCATAATTATTATTTAATTAATAGTTTTTAAATTAATTAATACATTTAAAAATATTTTTAATGTCTTCCACATGCTCCTTGTGCCCCAAATGCATTGTATCTTCTTTACATACTCATTAGCAACTCATAATTAAATGTAATCCTTGTTTGAATAGATATTTTATTGAGATTGTGGAGAATGTTTCTGCCTCTTTAAGAATCTGCTAAGAGCTTAAATATTGTTATAATTTGCAAAAGGTAAGATTGGGCACCTAAGTAGTACATTAGGTAGACTGTCAGGTCTGAAGTCAGGAGGACTCATATTCCTGAGTTCAAATCTAACCTCAAAAACTGCTATGTGACCCTGGGCAAGTCATTTAATCCTGCTTATTTCAGTTTCCTCATCTATAAAATAAACTGGAGAAGGAATTACAATATTTCTGCCAAGAAAATCCCAAAAGGGATACGAAAGAGTCAGACATGACTGAAAACAACGGAACAAAGAGTTAAGATAGAATATTGAGAGATAAAATGTCTCTGTGGGCAATTTTAAAAGTCAGTTAAGAAAAGACTTAAAGTGAAGTGGCTCTCTCTATGAGTCGGGGAGAAAGTACTTGTTTTATCTGTAATATAAGAAAATTGTGAAGACTCTAATGTATCAAAAAGAAAGAAGGTGAGGATGAACTTCATAGTCTCTTCTTCTTTCGTGTGAAAACTTGTCTTGAGTGTTATTTTGTAAGTAAATTCTATAAAAGTAATTTGCAAAGAGAATTCTCTGAAGAGCCTGAGACAAGCTGAGGGATTGTTTCTTGTTATTATTAAAGAGAAGACAAAAGAAAGAGGACAGATGTTAATGAGAAATAATAATATATTTAAGAGAATTTAATCATTATCTGGGATGATTTGAAGATAAGGGAAGAGGAATCAATTATAGACATTGAATTTGAGATAACTTGGGCTAGAATATTGCTCATAGACAATATATTACAAATAAGTTTTTTAAAAATATAAACATATGGAAATGTTTTATATCAATTATTGACCCTGTTTATTACATTACATATTCAGTAATTTTAATATTAATTATAGAAGATAGTGGATAGAGAGGTGGCCCTTGGTTCAACTTAGACTGTTTGACTGTGAAACTTGACTTGTTTCAACAATGAGGTGATTCAAGTCAATTCCAATAACTTGTGATGGGAAGAGTCATCCACATCCAGACAGAGAACTATGGAGATTGAATATGGATCAAAGTATAGTATTTTCACCGTATTGTTGTTATTGTTGATTGTTTTCTTGTATTTTTTCTTTTTACCTGCCTTTTCTTGGGTAGCATGAAGAATGTGAAAATATGAATTGCACGTCTAACCTATGTCAGATTGTTTCCTGTCTAGGGGAGGGAGGTGGGAGAAGGGAGGAAGAAAAAGTTGGAACACAAAGTTTTACAAAGGTAAATGTTGAAAACTATCTTTGCATGTAATTGAAAAATAAAAAGGTATTTTTAAAAAACAAAAAAAAAGGTTTTTAAAAATAAATTGTTCACAAGACTATACGATGACCAATTTTGATGGACGTGACTTTCTTCAACAATGAGATGATTCAAACCAATTCTAATTGTTAGTAATTAAGAGAGCCATCTACACCCACACAGAGGACTATGGGAACTGAATGTGGATGACAACATAGCATTCTCACTCTTTCTGTTATTGTTTGTTTGCATTTTTGTTCTCCTTCTCAGGTTTGTTTTTTTTTTTTTTCTTTCTAGATCCTATCACTACAGGATATCCAGAATGAGAAACCAATAGGAAGTTGGATTTGTGAGACTAGAACTCAACAAAGTGATAACTCATTAAGATTTGAGAATCATCAGCATAGAGGTGATAATTCAAGTCAGAGGAACTGATGAAATCACTAAGTGAAAATGGATAGAAGATAAGAGGGACAGAATAGAGCCTTGTGAGTGTAGGACATTCACTGATAGTAGGTATGACTTGGATGAAGATTTATCAGAGTAAATTGAGAAGAATCAGTTAGGTAGGAAGAGAATCAAGAGAGGGTGGTATCAAGAAAACCTAAAGAGAATTTTAAGAAGAGGATAATTAGCAGTGTCAAAGGTTGCAGAGAGGTCACAAAGGATGAGAAGTGAGAAAAGCTTATTGGATTTGACAATTAAGAGATCATTAAAAACTTTAGAGAGAGCTTTTTCAGTTGAATAATGAAGTCAAAAGCCAGATTGTAGACAGAAGAGAGTGAAAGGATTTGCAGTAATTGTAGCCACAAAAGAAAAAGAGATAAAATAATAGCTAGCAAGGATGGACAGATTAAGTGAAGATTTTTTGAGAACGATGGAATATGAGCATGTTTGTAAGCAGTAGGGAAGCTATAGTAAGGGTTTAATCTAAATAATTAATGACAAAGATTATAAATATATTAATAAGAAATAACTTATCCAAGTATAACTATAAATTACTACAAAGCAAAGGAGCATAAATTTAAATATATAACAATCAAGTTGCAGGCTTAAGATTGGTGATCTAAAAGCACTTATGTTTTAAGGTTCAAATAAGGTATTGACTATAAAGCACTTTGCCAAACTTACAATGCTATTTTTAAAAAGTCTGTTAATAGTAGTAGTAGCCCTACTGTCTGAATAACCTCATTCCCTAAGCCTTCTACTGCACTCCTGCTAGAGTTCAGTGTTTACAGAGCAATAGTGGGGTGTGCTAGTAAATGATTAACAATTAAGCTGAATATATGCACACACTTTTTAAAGTTTAATCTGCATTATTAACACTTTAAGTGTCGATGATTAACATACAATAAATCAAATCCTGAATTGTAGCAATGGCTGAGTTCTGAGGAGTAAATGCTCATATTGACAATTTTTTGTCAGTCGTTCAGTCCTGTTGACCTTTCATGATCCTATTTGGGGCTTTCTTGGCAGAGATCCTGGAGCAGTTTGCCTTTTCCTTTTCCAGTTCATTTTATAGATAAGGAAACTGATCTAACAGAATTAAGTAATTTGTCCAGAGTTACATAGTTAGTAAGTATCTGAGGCCAGATTTGAACTCAGAAAGATTAGTCTTCCTGACTCCAGACCTAACACTCTATCCACTACCCTGACACTGAAAATCTAACCGTCAGCCTTCAATAATTAGACCTAATTCAAACGTACCCCAACCTACTAATGTGTATAGTCAGACTCCTGATTCCAAAAACCTTTACTACATGTGAGGCTTCATTCTTCATAATCTGCTACATATGAAGAATTTATTTTTCAATTACACAAATTAAAACCTTGGTCCTGCTCTACTACTCTATTTTCTCAGCCTCCATAAAGTAAGGCAAGATGCCATTTTACCTCAGTTTCAAAGGTGGATGGAGGCCAAAGGCAACAGAAACGGAGCCAAAGGGAACATGAGAAAAGTTACCTGGTGAACTAAAACACTCTCTCTCTCTCCTTTCCTATATGAGCCATATCTTCTATAAAAACCAACAGATATCTAACTTTTAAAAGAGGAACTGAATGGCCTTGAAAAAATAGCAAGAGGCTGAAGAATAAAAGAACCAAGATTTCTCAAAGCAACTTTTTAGTCTATCTGAAAGTTCTCTATTTGGTATCAAAATAGAAATGGTTTTAAATCCACTTTCTTATGCAAACTAGTGTGACTGTTAGTCTTTCTTAGGCATCGCCCTAAAGGAAATCCAAATACAACCAGGTATACAAACATGCCCAGTTCAAGCTCTGTTTATGTCTATGAGATTATGAATTATAACTTAATTGCCTTGTTTGAAAAATGGGGATTATAGCTTTACTTATCTCCCAGGATTATTTTGAATATCCAATGAAATACTTGTAAAGTGTATTGCAAATCTTAAGGCTTTATATATTGATAGTTAATATCATTTTTATTGTCTTTTCCTCGTCCTGTAAACCTAGCAAACAGGTTTGACTAGCACTGCCCATCTCAGGAATATGCTTTATTGTGTGAGCTCTTGTTTGGTCACTGGATTTTACTGGATTCTTAATGAGCCCTTAGCTTTGCAAACTTTTCCTCTAAAAGGAAAAAAAAAGCTTTATAAATGTTTTGTGCTATTTTTATCATTACAAGGGTCTTATATAAAGAGCACAAGAGTAGCTTTCAGCACTTGGGGAATAGAACATAAAGAAAAAAAAATTTGATCCTATATCTTCCATATTTTGATTCTACAAGGATTTATAATTTTACAAGTTCTTGGTTCTTCTTCCACCCTTGAAAATCCATGACTTGAGAGATAGTCTTTTTTCTCATTTTGGGGTCAGGAAAAAATTCATCAACTGAAAGCCAATCTTCTGATGATAAGCTTCAACAATGAATAAGCAGATAAAAACTTTAAAGCATTATATATAACAACCATTGTGCTAAGTCACTGGGAATATATATATAAAAAGCTAAATAGTTCTTGCTGTCAAAGAGAATATATTCCAAAAAAGAGGGAGACAACATGTATACAGGAGTGATAGCCCAAAAAGGATATTGTGATATAGGAAATCTCAGGTAAAAGGCACAACAGGGATGTAGATAGATCCCCTCTAATAGTTGCTTTGATTATGATTCCAAAGTTTGGAAGAGAGAGGGGAAAAGAGGCAATTTGGGAGAGAAGAGATAATGTAATATGATGTATAACTAGGATGGGTAATGCATGACTGGATGAATATATTAAACCTTATGAGTCATTCAATAATTAGGACTATACTGTACTATACTGACTGGAGTTCCAGCTGAAAATCTCCTTTCATAACACAACAACAGAACACATGAGAGCATGTAAGCGAATATTATGTAGAGTATAGTTATTTGAATTTAGCCAGATTAGTCCCTGGCTTGCTGTCATAGTATTCAGGAATCCCCATATCAGGGCGAAGTATCAGAGGAGGATGTAGAAGAAATCTTCCATATGGATGATGTTACCTATGCAGATACTTGCATCAGTTCAATCTCAGCACTGTGTCCTTAGGGAAAGAAAGTAATAGAACTCATTTGTCTCTTGCATTAGGGATAATTATGAGATACAAAAACAAAAAAAGACAAAATAAGACACATGAGGAAGGAAATGATATTTAAAATGATGAAGTGTACATTGAATATCAAATGTTTAGATTTAAGATCTCCAGATATAAATAGAATTAGAATTAGAAAGGAATTTAGTCATCTACTCCAATCTCCTCCTTTTAATATATGAGGTATTAGAGGTAGACCTGACCCCAGCATCTTGTTAGTTCAAATTTTATATTGAGATAAATAGGGCATTTAATATAGGTCACTAAAAATATTTAACAAAAAAGTAGGTTTATTTTACTTCTTTACTTCTTAGCCTTATGAAACAAAAATATGCAGCAAGGATGTAATGGTATTAAGTTTCAGTAAAAGCTCTCCTTGTCTCCCTTATGGAAATATATATACATATATATATATATATATATGTGTATATATATATATATATATATGTGTGTGTGTGTGTGTGTGTGTGTGTGTGTGTGTGTGTGTGTGTGTGTGTGTGTTCAACAGGGCAAGGTGTGATGACTCTGACTTGGCATCCACCAACATTGAAATGAAGCTCATGTATGAGGGACCTTTCACACCCTTCGGTGACTAAGAAACCATATTAACAGAGCCAGAAACTACATTCATCCAAGATTCATCCAAGGAGGCATAGGAAACTTTATCTTACTCCCCAAATCAATCAAGCCCAGGCTTGGTAGCCTTTGGGGAAAATTTAGCCTATGCCATGGGAATGGGAAGAGGACTATGGTAGATATTAGTCCTTATACATGAGGGAACTGAGGCCTAAAGAGATTAAATAACTTATGTATAGTTCTTCAAGAGTCTGGATTCAAACACAAGAGAAAGAACCTGGAACCTGAGATGGGGATCCTGCTGCTGGAGAGAGGGCTGGTCTCAGGGTCAAACATGTTAGCATCTTGGGGTTGAGATTTCAAGGGAGCAAAACTGAAAAGGGAGGTTACTGATGATCCTAGAATATGTGTTCTAGTTTGGTTCAAAAGCACATAGTAGTACATTAATTCAAAATTTCGTTTGGCAACAATAGGAACTACAGCCTCTCATTAAACTGACAATCCCTTGAAGAGACATTGCATCTAGTAGGAAACAGGATGAGGACATTAATTGAAATGATGAAAAAAATCCTCAGAGCCTCCATAGCATTAGAGGTGTGAGTTCCTTAGCAACATGAGTTCCCAGAGTGTATATCTTTCTACTGGCATATTCTGCATGTGTGAAGGCATAACATTGTATTTATGGGAGAGTCTGAGGGGGGGACAATATTTTGTTGCTATGGTTAAGGCTATGCTATTTCAGTAAATGTCAATGACTGGAGCTGTTAGCATCTTCTGGCTCACTAAAGTAGAAGCAAAAACACACTTTTAAATCCTAGAGATTTAGAAATTGTTGTTGAGCTGTTTTTCAGTCATGTCTGACTCTTCATTATCCCATTTGGGGTTTTTTTGGCAAAGAGACTTAGAATGGTCTACCATTTCCATCTCCAGCTTGAGGAAACTGAAGCAGACAGAATTAGATGATTTGCCCAGGGTCACAAAGGTAGTAAGTGTCTGAAGCTGAATCTGAAGACGAGTTTTCCTGACTTCAGGCCCAGAACTATCTCTCCTGAGCCGCCTAGTTGCCCCAGATTTACAAACCCACAAAGTACCTTGAGCGAATGTATTTGTCCCTCCAGGGATTGAATCATCTAGTATAACTTGGGCCAAGAGTGCTAACCCAGTGGGGCACTATATTGTGGTGGGCTCCTTGAAGACACTCAGAGATATACTTTAAGAGACTCCTTGGATGCTCTAATATCTCAGAGTTCCCCTGGAGAAAAATTACAACATTTGTTTTGTTTTGTTTTCAGACTGTAATTAGTCACTTTTCTAGCCTGTTTTTTGTCAACCCGACCAGTCCTCATGGTACTGTGGACTATAGCATGGCAATGCGTCCATTGGTCTGTGACAAGTTTTGCATGGTAAAATTCTTAAATATTGATATTTGTTTTATTACTATATCCATCACAAATATGGAGGGTGATTTAAATATTATGAATGTTGCATCTCTAGAAAACTGACATTTAATATTACTTCTGGAGCTATAGAGGGGACTTTTGGAACAATAATATAAAAAGAAATCTGTAAAATGCTATAGACCCTTTGGGAAACTATGAATTATCCCCATGGCACCGTGGACCTTAGAATGGTAATGCTGTCCATGGGTTTTTTGTTGTTTGTTTGTTCTGGGGAGGAGGGAGAGGTAACCTAGAATAACAAGAAATCAGAGAGAATAATTTGGTTTTCTAATATCAGAAACTGTAAGGGCCCTTTAAATGGGCAGACACAGTGCATCGGGATTGAGGCCCAGAAGTAATTTCTGTGGATATTAGGACTGCCCTTGGGCGGGATCCTGGCCATATTGAAATAGTTTTGTAATGGGTGACTCTCTCGCTGATTGGCTGTGTGTGTGACCTCACAGGCCCTATATAAGCCCACTGCAGGCAGCAACCGCCCTCTTTAACCTCCTGCTGTTCACCCTGGCTCCTAGCCTGGGTGGCCAAGCCAAGATGGGTAGCCGAAAGAGGTAAGGATTTTGGTAGTGAACACATGGGTCTTCTGACCAGGTGTTCACTCAGGAACCAACAAGTCAGGGCATCAGTTAGGGCATTATGTGAGTAGGTATAATAAAGGCTTTTAAGATTACACGTGGTTGTTCTTGAGTGCGCTACCGGTTATTAAGCTATAGATTCAAGAGATTGTGGCCAGAGACCTTAGAAGGCCTCAGAGGAGGCGAGCCGGGTAGAGCTCACACTGCAAAGGACAGTGGTCAAAGGTGCTCTGGTGGGTCTAGGACAGACTAGTAATTGTAACTGCCAGGAGAGCACGTTACAAGAAACTTTGATGACTATTTCCTATAGAGACTAGTCAACTTTCACTTAGACCATTAGGTCAGGTTTTGGTGGCTTTTCATTGTTCAGTCATTTTCAGTCAACTCTTCATGACCCCCATTGTAGTTTTCTTGGCAAAGATATTAGAATAGTTTGCTATTTCTTTCTCCATTGGATTAAGATAAACAGAGGTTAAGTGACCTGCTCAGGATTGCAAATTAGGATGTATCTGAGGCTGGATTTGAACTCAAGTGTTCTTGACTATGCCTACACTTGATCCACTTAACTAGTAATTGCCTCAAAGAATGGTGCTATTACCAAACCACTCAATAATCTCATTCAGGCATATATGAATGAAAAAATCTAAAGTAGATGGAAAAGAAATAGTAGGTTAGACTAAAACTTCTGAATCTACTTCAAAACTATGGGGACAAAAGATGCCAACAAACTTTTAAAGATTTGGTTGACTGCCTCATACCTACACTGATCTACATAGACACCAAGAAAGTCCACAGAGATGCTATCATAGAAGACAAGTTCTGTTCCAAGACAATGATGGTCACCAAAAACCATTGTATTTTTCTGCAGACTTACCAACAGTGAATCTTGGTATTTTCTACCCAAACTAGAGTAATGGACTCTAAAGTGAACTCTTACTGAGAAATTCAAAAACTACATTATGAAAGCAAATTCCAAGTATGGATAGATAACAACCCACTGACATATTTTTGATCAGTCAAGTTAGATGCTGTCTGTCAGAGATGAGTACAATGCTAACTAACTCTGAGTTCTTCATACACCATTGACCAGCACTATTGGGACACTAAATAGCCTTATTTATGTTTCAGGAAGAATTGGAACGACACGTAGCCAGATGAGAGTCATGTTTCACCATACCATGTGATCTTGTATTCTTGCTATCAAATCATTTCATTAAAAAGGATCTAGTGTTGATAAACTTGTTATTATGCAAAGTTTTGCTTATTCTACTGATATATGTTTCTGGAATGTATATTAGAATATATAGTGTTATGTCTACACTACTGCAGTGGGTATATGTAATATATTTGTGATAAAATCCACACATTTGGTAACTATTCAAATCTATAGTGTATTATGTGCCATATATGGTATGGTTACATGTGCATGTTTATGTGTATTTGTGTAATATATTCCACAAATATATACATATACTATATAATCATATCATATTTCTACATATTCTCTCTATATGTGTTTATTATATATGTTTATGTGGTAAGGTTATATGTGTATGTGCATTCATGGGCAATATATATATTCATACATGTGATTCAAGACAATTCCAATAGAGTTGTGATGGAGAGAGACGTCTGCATTTAGAGAGAATTATGGGAACTGAATTGGATCACAACATAGTATTTTCACCTTATTTATTATTGTTGTTTGCTTCCTTGGTTTTTTCCTCTTTTTTTTTCTTTTTTGATCTGATTTTTCTTGTACAACTTGTTAAATATGGAAATATATTTAGGAGAGTTGCACAAGAGTTGCAATATCGGACTATTTGTTGTGGAGGGGGAGGAGGGAGAAATATATGGAACATAAGGCTTTGCAAGGATGAATGTTGAAAACTTTCTTTGTATGTATTAATAAAAAACTTATAAATAAAATAAAATAAACCAGAAATATATACTCATACAATACAACCATAGCATATATGTTCTATATATCGAACATATGGTGAATTTCATATATTAGGTACCTGCACTAATTATGTTAACTACTAGTCATATTAACAATGTGACTTTATGGAATGCTATTTCCTATGCCCACAGACATCCTGACATACTCAAATAATTTTCAGAATCCACAAATTTTCCAAGGGGAGAACTTAAGTGTTTGGGTTAAAACCCCTTTCAAAGGTTTGGAAGTTCACTTTGCACTTTTAAAATATATGTGGGTATAAAAGAGTGACTTGTCCCACTGCCTTTTTCTCCAAATTCAAAAGAAAAGGAGCCAAGCCTGCTGAAATCCAACTGCGATCTTTGGGAGGAAGGAAAACCTAGTGGGCCAGGACCCTGCTGTTCCAGAAGCAAGCTCCAGAGCTAGTGTTCCTAGGAAACAGAACCTGGGAAGATACTGCTAATTTAAGGGATGATCTGTATTTTGACCCAAACATGCATAGTAGGATTTCATGGAAATGATGAAGACTGCAGCCTACTATTAGGGTGACAGAGGGATGTGCTAGAAACAGCTTGAATTGGCTCGAGAGGGCCAATGGTTACATTTACAGCGTAAGCATTTAAACCTTGGAAATTGGCAAATGTTACCAATCAGGGCTTGATTTATTGTTTGGTTGATTGTCTAGGCTTAAGAAAGTAATGGGGAAAATGTTAATAATGCAGATTAAACATTAAAGTGTATCATGAGTATTTTTTAATTTCCAAAAAAAAAACATTGTTAAACATGTATCAGTATACCATTGGACTGATAAATCCAATAGAACCATGTCCAGCAAAGATACTTCCCTTGGGGAAGGAAGCAACACCAGGCCAACATAAGAAATGGACAGCTATGGCCACCCTATTTTGCTGTCACTTAAATTGTCGTTCATAATATTATCAATAAGCCATCACAAAACTTATGTAAAAAAAGAGGTTTATTACAACAGAAATGAACTTGCAAGTGGAAGCCCTAAGCCAATGCAAAGAGTTCACAATCCAAATAGAAGCTTGTTTATTTATGAGATTACAACAAAAGGAAGAGAAACACCAGTCTCCTACTAAATGGGACTGGCATGGGAAGAGGAAGGGAATAGGAGAAATGAGAAAAGGACAAATCTTTCCCAAAGGGAATCATGAATAATTAAGATGGCAAAAGCCATATTCTTTTCCCTTAGGAACTGCTAATCTATGAAGTAAGAATGATATGCTTATCTATAAATGTCCCAGTTTCAAAATTAGTCTAACTTAGAATGCAAATAATAAATCATGTCAGTTTAGGGTGAGTGGATTTCATCCTTGACATATTCAAGGTCTCTTGCATGCTCTGAGCCAGTATTTCTGGAAAATATGACAACTCAAAAAGACAAATCCAAGGGATCCAGGGGATTCCTTAAAAGTAAGGTTTCAACCAGCATATGAGATTTTACTGACCCAAGTTCTGCCTTCACAGAAACACTAACTTAAGTAAGATAAAATATATTTCTACGAGGAAAGATTGACTAAGTAATACAGGGTGTTGTACAGAGCAGACATTCAAATAATTATGTATAATAATAATTTATAGAGGAAAGCAATCAATTCAACTCACTACAATAAATATTTATTAAGTGCCTACAATATGTGAGTTCCTATTCACTCCCAGGTATAAAAATGTGAAAATTACCAGAGGCCCTGATTTCAAGGAAGCACATCCATAAACCTGATTCAAGATGCAGTGTGATGAGAGAAAAGGAAACATTCAGTTCAGTCTGAAGATAAAAAGAATGTTTTTTTTACTAGGGAGTTGAGAGAGAGAGAATCAGGAAACTGACCCAAAGCTAAGCTGCTGCATTCAGACTCATAAGGGTGTTAATAGCTATTAAGGAGTCCCCTGAGCTTGTGTTTTTGAGTTGCCATATTTTACAGAAACACTGATCCCCAGAATATGCAGGAAGCCCTGAATGTGTCAAAGATGAACATTCCTGCCCCACACCTAACATAATTTGTTGTTTGTACCCCACATTAAATTCCCTGTGTGTCCATTCTTGGGAGGCAAGACAGGTGTCAGCCAGTTTGTGCCAGACTAAGAAAATGCTTGTGCAGCTGGGGTCCTTTGCAGACAAGCAGACCCTCTTATCTTCATAATCTAACAGTTCTCAAGGGAACTTTTGTCATTGCCTTGCAGCTCTCCTTGGGAAGGGCTTTTGTCCTTTATTGAGACTACCTATGAATGGGATAAACTGAATGAAGACCACTCATAGGAATATAACCTTGACTTATGCCCTAATTGTGACTTGAGACTTTGCAATAACAAATTGAGCTATAGCTAAAAGCTTCAGGTGTTCAATTACCTTAGATAAACAAATATTTTCCTCTTCCTACTTTTCATTAGCATTAAGTACCAAACATTCTTTGTTTCTGAGGTACATATTTAGTCTCTGGGTAAATTAGAATTTCCCAGCCAATGGGAAAAAAAGGTCAGAAGAGAGGTGAGGGCTTCTGCTTTAAGGTTTATATAATCCTGTGTTTGCAGTTTGTGCTTTGCACTTCTCGACACTTTGTCTGTTGGGAGTTGCCCTTTCTTGGAAGATCCTAATAAATCTTTTGCTTTTTACTTTGAGTCTCTGATTTTAATTTGGATAAGGGTTGCTGTCCTACACACCTGTTTGACAAAAACAAGCAGAACTTCAGCTTGTGATGAATCCTTTTGTTTTATGAGACATAATCTAATTTATAAAAATAAGATATCCCCAGGATGATTAGTGGGGAGTTAATAAGGTAATGAGTGTGAGAAAATGCACTCCCTCCTTCACCAGAGGCAGTTTTCTCTGGAACCACATATCATAGCGGGGTATAGAATGGGAAGATGCAAGTACCCTATTCCTATGGCTCAGCTGAGCAATGTCTCTGAAGGTTCATACTATAAATTATAGATGTTGATCTTTATGGAATGTGGAAGTTCCTTGTTGAGAAATCTATACATAGGGACAGCTAGGTGGCATAGTGAATAGAGCACCAGACCTGAAGTCAGGGGGACATGAGTTCAAATCTATTCTCAGACACTTAACAATTCCTAGCTGTGTGACCCTGGGCAAGTTACTTAACTGCCTCAGCAGAGAGAGAGAGAGAGAGAGAGAGAGAGAGAGAGAGAGAGAGAGAGAGAGAGAGAGAGAGAGAGAGAGAGAGAGAGAATGAAAGAATGAGAGAATTCTATATATAGATAAAACCATAGATCTAACCCCAGTATTATAGATATTAGACCCATTCTATAGACAAGGAAAGTTAAAAGAGATTAAAAGCTGGGGCTAGGGTCACAAAGCTAATAATATTTGAAGTAAGATTTGAACCTGATTCCAGATTCTCATGTTGTACAAGAAAAAATCAGATCATAAAAGGAAAGAAAATGAGTAAGAAAAAAAATGCATGCAAACAACATCAAAGGAGTGAGAATGTTATGTTGTAATCCACATTCATTTCCCCAGTTATATGTAAAAATAATTTTTGACATTCATTTTTTTTTAAATTTTGAGTTCCAAATCCTTTCCCTCCCTTATCCAAAGATAAGGCATGTCTACCTGATTCCATGCCTAGCATTCCATACACCATTACATAATGCCTATCATTAGAAAATCTGTAAGATATACCAGGACACGTTGAAAATTGCCAAATTTTCACATAAACATTTCTACTTCAGAAATCAGGAAATGTTATAAATCATGGCTTGTTTTTATTGATTGATGATTTAAACTGATGAGAAAAAACTTAAGTGTGTC
Source organism: Sminthopsis crassicaudata (assembly GCF_048593235.1). Classification (NCBI taxonomy): domain Eukaryota; kingdom Metazoa; phylum Chordata; class Mammalia; order Dasyuromorphia; family Dasyuridae; genus Sminthopsis; species Sminthopsis crassicaudata. The sequence goes on from NC_133618.1 coordinate 254,350,012, forward strand.
ATGACAATGCTCAAAAAGTTATCAAATTATGCATACCCTTTGATCCAGCAGTATTTCTACTGGTCTTATATCCCATAGAGATCTTAAAGGAGAGAAAGGGACCCCCAAGTGCAAAAATATTTGTAGCATCCCTTTTTGTAATGGCAAGAAACTAGAAACTGAGTGGATGTTCATCAATTGGGGAATAAGTTATGGTATATGAATGTTATGGAATATTATTGTTCTATAAGAAATGATAAGGGGGATGATTTTAAGGAGGCTTGGAAAGACTGACATGAACTGCTGCTATGTGAAATGAACAGAATCAGGAGATTATTATATATGCTAACATTAACATTATGCAATGGTCAATTCTGATGAACATAACACTTTCCAGCAATGAAATGATTTATGCCAGTTTCAATGATCTTGTGATGAAGAGAGCCATCTACACCAAGAGAGGGGACTATGGGAAATGAATGTGGATCACAACAAAATATTCTCACTTCTTTTGATGTTGTTTGCATGCATTTTTTTCTTACTCATTTTATGTCCTTTTTGATCTTATTTTTTTCTTGTGCAACAAGAGAATTGTATAAATATGTTTACACATAATGGATTCAACATATATTTTAAAATATATAACATATATTGGATTGCTTGCCATCTAGGGGAAGGAGGGGAAAATCTGAAACACAAGGCTATGCAAGGGTCAATGTTGAAAAATGATCCATGCATATGTTTTGAAAATAAAAAGCTTAAAAAAAAAGTGTCATGATTACATTCCCCTCCCCCAATTGAGAACCAGTTGTTAAACATTTCCTAGCATGCTACTGGTCACTCTTAAGAAAAAACAAAGTAATAATGATAATTATGTTTATATATTCCTTTTCCTATATTTATTTAGTATTTTGGTTTTTCCCCAGTTATATGTAAATATAATTTTTGACATTCATTTTTTAAATTTTTGAGTTCCAAATCCTCTCCCTCCCTTATCTTCCATTGAGTGGGCAAGTAGTTTGATATAGATTAAAAATGTGCAATCATACATATTTCCACATTAGTCATGTTGTAAAAAAAAAACTCAAAAAAAAAAAGTTTAGGAAAAAAAGCAGTCTCCATTTAGACTCCTAATTCTTTTTGTAGATTTGGATTACATTTTTCATTATAAGTCATTTGGAATTACCTTGGATCGTTGTATTGCTAAGCATAGCTACATCATTTACAGTTGATCATTGAACAACATTGCTGTTTCTCTATATAAAGTTCTCATGGTTTTGCTCATTTTACTTTGTATCAGTTCATGGAAGTCTTTCCAGATTTTTCTAAAATCAGCCTGCTCATCATTTCTTTTTCTTTTTTCTTTTTAAATAATAACTTTTTTATTTTCAAAATATGATTAAAAATAGTTTTCAATATTCACCCTTACAAAACCTTGTGTTTCAAATTTTTCTCCCTTCTCTCCCGACAACTTCCTCCCTAGACAGCAAGTAATCCAATATAGGATAAACATGTGCAATTCTTCTAAACGTATTTTCACATTTATCATGCTGCACAAGAAAAATCAGATCAAAAGAAAAAGAATGAGAAAGAAAAAAAAGCAAGCAGACAATAACAACAAAAAGATGAGAATACTATGTAGTGATCCACATTCAGTCTCTATACTTCTTTTTCTGGATGCAGATTGTTCTCTCCATCCCAAATTTATTGGAATTGGCCTGAATCACCTCATTGTTGGAAAAAACCACATCCATCAGAGCTTATTAATGAAGTGAAGATTATATAATCTTGTCGTTGCTGTGTACAATGTTCTTTTGGTTCTATTCACTTTACTTAGCATCAATTAATGTAAGTCTCTCCAGGTCTTTCTGAAATCATCCTGCTGATCATTTCTTGTAGAATAATAATATTCTGTAACAGACATATAAAATAATTTATTCAGCCATTCACTCAGTTTCCAGTGCCTTGCCACTACAAAAAAGGGCTGCTACAAATATTTTTGCACATGTGGGTCCTTTTCCCTTTTTTGTGATCTTTTTGGGATAAAGGCCAGTAGTAACATTGCTGCATCAAAGGTTTGATAGCCCTCTGGGCATAGGTCCAAATTGCTCTCCAGATTGATTGGATCATATCATAACTTCACCAACAATGTATTGGTGCCCCAGTTTTCCCACATCTCCTCCAACATTTATCATTATCTTTTCCTGTCATTTTAACCAATTTGAGAAATGTTGTCTTAGTTTGCATTTCTGTAATCAATAGTGATTTAGCTACTCATCATTTCTCATAGTACAGTAGTATTCATATACTACAACTTGTTTGGCTATGTGGTATAAAGTAATATATAAATATCTGCTATTTTCCAGATGGAGATATAGTATGAGTCCTTTGGTATCTCTAGAACTTTATAGCATCATATATAGGATGCAAGGATCATGAATTTTGAGCTGGAAGAATCCTAGAGGCATTCTAGTTCAAACTTCTTATTTTGCAGATAAGAAAACTGAGGTCTATAGGGACTATCTTGCTCATGGTCACATAGATTGTAAGTAGCACATCTGGGATTTGAACCAAGGCCTTCTGAATCCATCTAAAATTCACTCTTCTATACCACTTTACCTCCACACAATAAATGCCTAATAAAAATATAGTTAGCAATTAAATTAGGTTCATCCATGACCTCCAAATCTAGCAATGTAGTTGTGATCCCATTTGGGGTTTTCTTGGTAAAGACACTGCTACGTCCTTCTCCAGTTCATTTTACAGATGAGGAAACTAAGGCAAGCAGGATTAAGTGACTAGTCTAGGGTCACATAACTAATAAGTAGCTGAAACCAGATTTGAATTCATGAAGATGATGTAGAAGTATGTCTTTTTTGCCTTCCCTAACTGGGGTAGTCACCGACACCCTTCCATCCCAATACAAATCTATCCAATGCTTACAATATCTAAACCATACTGCAAAAGCAAGAAATCTTCGTGCTCACAAAGAGCAAGAGAAAATTTCAGTACTACAATGAAATAATTCCAACTTTTCAAATAAAGTTGTTTGGTTTTTTGGGGTTTGTTTTGTTTTGTTTTGTTTTTTGCTGAGGCAATTGGGGATTAAGTGACTTGCACAAGGTCACACAGCTAGGAAGTGATAAAGTGGCTGAAGTCAGATTTGGACTCAGTTCCTCCTGACTTCGGGGTTCATGCTCTATCCACTTCACTACCTAGCTGTCCCTCCCCCCACACTTTCTTTTTATTTTCCTTATAACCATTGTCAAAGTAAAAACCAGGACTTCCAGTTTTATGAAGTACTACCCAGCTAAAGATGAAGCTCCATGCCAGGATTTCCAACCCTTACATTTTCAAAACTGGATTTATCAACTCTATGGAAATGAAGGAGAGAAACAATATGCAACATAAATAAAAAAAATTCTATCTGGATTTGGGGGAAAAATAAGGAGAAAGGATAATTGTTACCAAATTTCAGTGATAGGGGTTTTTTTTGTTTGTTTGTTTTTTGCTTTTTCTGCTTGATAACTTGTTGCTTAAAAAAATGTTACTTCATAGCCTTTGGCCGGAAGGAACAGTGTGTCTCAGAGCAATTAGCTAAATGTCACTCCCAAAGAGGCATCTTTGCTTTCTACAGAAGGAAAATCTTGAGGGAGTCCTCCAGTCTGGGGGAAGAGTTTCCCCCACCTACAAGTCTCCTTGATGGCTTAGAGATGCTTTAAATCCCTTTCTAACTGAAAGAGAAAGGTAAAGGTGACAGAAAGCTCTCTGTTGGCCAGTTTTGCCTGTGCCATATAGCCACAGGGAAATTTCTTAATTTCTATGTGTCTCCCTCTGTTCTTGTGAAATGAGAAACCAGTATGGATGAGAATGAGAATGACTTAACAAAACCAAACTTACTACTGTAACAGTATTAAAACTTGCTTCTAAGGAGTACCATCTCTGAAGCTGAGACCATTATTGCAGGATTCAAGGAAGATTTGGATCTACAAAGCACAGCTACTGGAACATTATGGGATTAGGTTAGATTGTGGAAACTCAAATATTGGACACTAGTTCCAACTGCCTATCTTTTGAGCTCTTGTAAAAATAAGACTAAAATTTGACATTCAAAAAAATAATTTTGGAAGATCAACAAATCAGTCAACAGATTTTAATGAAATACCTGCGGTGCTGCAAATTATATGGGGCAAGTTCTAATTTTGACATCATTTCATTTTAGGCTGATTCAGAATATCTGATCCTGATCATATGAAACTGAAATGAGCTTTAGTTAATTCTCTTTTGGTTGAGCACTTGTACCATACATACAGATTTCATTGCTCTCTTTAAGTGTACTTTTAATTCTGTGGTTTATAAGAATGTATGGGACAGGTAGGTGTTACAGTAATTAATAGAGCATAGTGGTTTGGAACCAGGAAGATCTGAGTTCAAATCAAGTCTCAGACACTTACTGTATGACCCTAGGAAAGTCACTTAGCCCATTTGCTTTAATCCCTTATCTATAAAAAGAGGACACACTGAAGAAGAAAATGGCAAACTACTCCAGTATTTTTGCCAAGAAACTTCCATCAACAAAAGTCCATGGGGTCATATAGAATCAATCATGTTTGAATGATTGAACAAAAAGTAATATTACATACAAAAGTTGTGACTCTTAAATTAGACATTTAAATAATAGTTAAAAATATTATAGTAACTGTTGTTGTGAGGGAGTCAAACATTTTGAGGACCATTCAAACATCCAATGAAAAAGGATCATTTTCATAAAGCACAAAGAAAAGTGTAATCAGAAAACCAGTGCTAGGAAACAGTTTCATTAAGTTTTAGAAAACAAGCCAAGTTTCTTAAAGGGTACTGGCAGCTAAAGAGGTCATTACTGATTTCTATACAAGGTAGCATAGACTTTTTGAAGTTAAAATAAAAATAGCTGTTAACCATTGCTAAGAAAAAAAACTCACTGTAAACAGGACAATACAAATACTGGAGTACTGAATATTGAAAAAGATGATTACTAATGAAATTCATTTTTTTATTTTCATGGATTTTTAAACATTACATTTATATCCCTCTTTCCTAAGAGAAGTCCCTTATTACAAAAAAATTCACTTTTTCATTCAAGGCTTTACAAAACTTTTGTCATAAAAGGCCCAACTAAGTCTTTAAAATCTGGACATTTTTATCAAATAATTAAATATTCCTTAAAATTTTGCTTCCAGAAGTTGAAGTCTTGTTACCACTGAAATAATGGCAAATTCTGAAAGATAAATTATACTGATAAACATGTTAACATACTGAGAATTAGATTTGCTCTCAAAGTACAGAAATTCATAAATGCAAATGGAATACTGTAACATGACTTTGTACCATGCTACATGTCATGAAAGATTACGAAATTTATCTAAGATATGGAGATAAATGTGTTTTAGAGACCTGGAAAATTGTCTGATTTAAATGTCATTTGAAAATCTATGAGCTACAAACCAGTTCCAATTGTTCAGTGATGAAGAGAGCCATCTACACCCAGAGAGAGAACTGTGGAACTAAATGTGATTCACAACATAGAATTTGCTGCTTCTTCTTCTTCTTCTTCTTCTTCTTCTTCTTCTTCTTCTTCTTCTTCTTCTTCTTCTTCTTCTTCTTCTTCTTCTTCTTCTTCTTTCTTCTTCTTCTTCTTCTTCTTCTTCTTCTTCTTCTTCTTCTTCTTCTTCTTCTTCTTCTTCTTCTTCTTCTTCTTCTTCTTCTTCTTCTTCTTCTTTTACTGGTTTGATTTGATTTTTTCTTGTGCAGCACAATAATTGCATAAATATATATGCATATATTGGATTTAACATATAGTTCTACCATGTTTAACATATATTGGATCACTTACCATCTAGGGGAAGGCATGGGGGAAGGGAGGGAAAATTGGAACACAAGGTTTTGCAAAGGCTAATGTTAAAAAATTGTCCACAAATATGTTTTGAAAAATAAAAAGCTTTAATTTAAAAGAAAAAAAGAAAATCTATGTGCTATAATCAAAGCAGCATTGAAAAACAAATTGATTCTTATCTTCCTTTTCCTTTTCTAAAATCTTCTTTCAAAACCTTTCTAAAACTCTAAAATAAATAACTTGCCTAATACTGTTAGTTGAGAATATCACTATCCTTCAGTTACCCATATTATCAAATTTAGTGTCATTTACCATTTTTATAACAGATACCAAATCCATTGCCAAATCTTAGAATTTCTAACTTCATTACATCTTTGGCACAATTCTTTCTCTCCACTCACAAAACCACCACTCTAGGTTAGGCCTTTATCAGCCCTTATCAAGACTATTGAAATTGTCTTCTAACTTACTTCCCTGATTCAAATCTCTCCTTAATTCAATCTCTCTGAATTTAGCTACCAAAGTGATTTTCCTAAAGCCCCAGTCTGACCATGTTACTCTCCTTACTTGAAGAGAACCAGTGGCTCTCTACAGCCTCCAAAATTAAATATAAACTACTATATTTGGCTTTTAAGACTCTTTAAACCTGGTACCTTCATATATTTCAAATCTTAAACTTACTCATTTTGACACAATCAAAGTATGTCAGCTACATAGATTTTGTTTGTTTTTAACAGTTCCTCAAACCTGACACTACATCTTCTTAACCTAACCTTGAATCATTGAAAGGGTATTGCCTCGAACAAATTGAGACCTGGGAAAGACCTTAGCTTAAAAAGGCCAAGGTCTCTCACTGTATCCAGGGCCATAGCCAATTGTCTTGATCTTGCCACTGGATTCAGATGACTCTGGAGGTTGAAGACTTTGCACAGTTCTTCCTCACTTAAATTCAAGTCACTTGCAATTCAAGATATTAATGATGTCATAGGTCTTCTTCAAGAAGGAAGAATGAACAAGGTATGCCCCCTAGGTAGGCTCTAGTTTCCTGGTGAATAGCTAAATGGGCATCAAAAATAACTTGTAATCTCTCAAAGACTTGTAGAATAAGAAGGACCTTCAAAGGTCAAGTAGTCCATGCTGTTCCTAAGCAGGACTATTCACTATCTCTTGATAGTTCTCATACATACAATCTCCATTTGAAGATGTGACAAGAAATCTATTCTTATCTCACTTTGGGATAACTCTAATTGTTAAGAAGTTCTTCCTTACATCAAGATGAAATCTGGCTAAAAAGAACTAGGGAAAATCAATAAAAAATATTATGCACTTACAGTGTGTCATGAATTATACTAAATGTCATGGATACAAAAAACAGCAAAAAGCAGTCCCTGCTCTCCAAGTACTCACAATTTAATGAGGGAGTCAACATGCAAACAAATATAAAATATACATATATACATAAATATATATATAAATACATAAATATTGGGAAGTCTACCTACCAATTTACACCTAGCTAAATACTTAGAAAAATATTCATTTTTCATGAGTAGGGAGAGTCAATACAATAAAAATGACAATATTACCTAAATTTCTTTGCTTATTCAGTGCTATTCACAAGCTACCAAATGATTACATTATAGTACTAAAATAATAATACTAACATTAATTGAGAGGAACAAAAAGTCCAGAATTTCAAAGTGGGCAGGAAGAAGGCCTAGTAGTATCAGATCTCAAAATTATACTAATTTGAATCATTTTCAAAATACAGACCATTTACGTTATTATTTAGTTAAGATTACATTATTTAAAAATATATAGTAACTTACTATAGCATTCTGGAATTTAAAAAAAAATTAAGACAAGGATATTTATTGGGGGAGGAGGGGAGCCAACAGATGGAGACTTCACAAATTCTTGAGTCAATGAAGAGAAGGACCCTAGGGATCCTGAGGACGGCTGGAATATCCTGCATGTTGCCATGATCTTGAACAAGAACAGGGTAGATGTAAGGGGTGGCCTGGTTGATCATGTCTGCATATTTGGTATAGGGGCTTAATGGGAGGTAAGAGCAGAGCCATTGTGCAGATGTCAAAGGACAAAGTCAGTAGGGTCTCCTTGGCCCAGGCCTCCCTTCAGGAATCAGCCCAGTCTGCCTGCCATGTGAGTCATTTTCTCCATCACTGCTGGGACAGCTCTGCATTGGGAATTTAAAGAATATTACATGGTAAGGAATTCATGTTTTCTCTATTCATTAAGCAACTAGATTTAAAGTTGTAGCCCAGAGATATTTAGATTAAAGGCTGGAGTTAAGGGTTAAAAAATCAATGGTCTGTCCATCTCTAAGTCTTACAACTAATGACAAATAAAGAGACACTGGAACACCTTTATTAAAAAAGATTGAGGTAAGTTATAGCTCTGTGTTTTTAGGAAAATTGGTGTTCTAAATGGGTGATGAGGATTACAAGCAACCTGCCCTTTATTACCTGACACATTCCAGACCGACCTATAATCCCCTCACCTCCAAAACCAAAATATCACAGGCTACTTCCTTTTAAAGAAAGTGCTTCAACAAAATTACCGTATATTTCTTCGATGTGGAGGGAATAGAGTGGGAATTAGACTGTGTCCCAATTAAATTGTGCTACTCCTCTCCTTCCCTGAGTACTTCAGGGCACCCCCTCATTATCCAGGTCTTTTGGTCAGCTTTGACACACGCCAGGACAGACATACTATGGACACGGGAAGCCTCAAGAACTGAGTATCTTTCAAACAAGGGGGGTGCTCATCAGTCTGCTGAAAGCTTCTTAAAACACACACACACACACACACACACACACACACACACACACACACACACACACAGCCAAAGCAACCAAAGGACACAAAACAAGGAAGCAAAGTTGGGGAGGGGCCCCTAAAAGCATCAGGTTTCTGCCTTATTCAGGAAGCTTCTAGGGCTAACTGCAAAGAAGGAAGACGGAAAACTGGGTCCAACAGTTATTGCATATGGGAGATTTTTAAATTTTTGAAATGATTCTTCTCTAGGAATTCTTTTAATTAAGAATAAATTTGGACCCCATCTTTTTATCCCCAGTGCCTCGGGGTGCACGAAAGGGTCCGAAGTCTTTATCCTCTCTCCAAAGCAAAAACTCTCCGGTCTCTCATTTACCGCGAGTAGAGTTAATCTCAACCTCCTGGGGCTGGGGAGAGGAGGCGGAGTGCGGAGTTCGCTCCTCCCAACTCCAATGACGGATACCTTCTCCCTCCCCACCCCACGTCCCCGCCTCTTCTCGCCACCCTATATAAGTCTTTGCTCGGCCCCCCAGAATCAAACCCAAAGAACTCTCGCATTTTCTGTTGCCGTGGAGTATCCTCCCGTTATCTCCTTTACAAATGGGCTCTGTGGCCTAGCGCACTCTTCCCCCGAGCCAGGTCACCCGTGATCGTCCGCCGCAGTCCACTGCCTGACAGGGGCTGCTCGGGAGCCGCCACTAAGGTAAGCAGGACGGGGTTAAGGGGAAGACTAGCTGCAGCCTCCTTTCGGGGGCTGGGCAGCTCCCTCCTCCCCGTCCCTCACTCTTGACTTCCCTGTGCTGTGAGTCCGGACCAGGAGGCTAGGGGGAGACAGGAGGGAAGGAGGGGAGACCCCACCCTCGCCAGGCAAAGTCCAGGCTCCATTTTAAAGACTGTCCAGGGGAGCTCCCAAAGGAGTCAAGGACAATTGGTATTTGTATTAGGCAGAGCAGAGATTCATGTGGAAGAGTAAGCGAAGAAGAAGGACTGCGGTGAGAAGACTTTGGATTCCGATCTTGGCTCTCTGCTTCTTACGAAGTCTGGCTAGTAATGGCTTTGCGCTCTATCATAACCTCAGGCAAGTTACTCCGTTTCCCTCTTCTATAAATGAAAAAAAAGATGCTCTCCAGAAGACCCTGTCTAGATTCTTAAGAGTCTAAATCTTAAGATAAGGAAATAAGTGACAATACCAATAAAAGTCTCAAATAAATACTCACATAAAGGGGGAAATGAACTCTGAAGGTTCCTGTATGATAGAACTCTCAGAAGAGGCTAGATTTGAGGAACTTCGGGCTTTGGCTGGCCATAAAAAATGTAATCGAGGTGAAAGGGGCCTTAGAGGCTGTCTCTTTCAACTTTTTCTTCTACAGATAAGGAAAATAGGCCTAGAAAGAATCTTGCTTGATTTCTCAATCAAAATATATTTAAACGTATGCTCTACTACTTGGAGGTGAAGTGCTGGGATTTCAAAGACAGAACTCTGCGCCTTGTAGCTTCCTTTCTATGGGTGGAAGCCCATGCACATATTTAAGAGTAAATAAAGTAACTTCTTGGGGGTTGGGAGGACGGCGGAGAAGGGGTTCTAATCGCTGTAGTAAAAGGGGGCTTCTGTATGGTAAAGTGTGGTTAATTTAGAATTTAAGCTCCGATTTTCAAGTAGGAAGGACCAGCGCACTGTTTGGCCACCCCATGCTACTTCCCTAGATAGTGGGACCAAGATCCCACTCACAGAGATGGAGCCTAAAGGACGCGTCCTGAGTAATCGACACTTTCCAAAGATTTTCGGAGAGTTTAGAAACTGGAAAGGTGCTTCAGCCTTAACTACTGGCCGGGCGCTGGGCGGTAATTGTGGTCCTTTTCTTGGTGGCTTGGCTCATTTGTAGTTACATGGTATCTACAGGTTTTTCACTGCTGTGCTTGGGGGCTAAACATTAGAGTATGCGTTTTCCATCCAAAAGAATGTAGATTAGAAACCCTTTGGGAATAAAATACAATAAAACTCCTCCTCTACTACCACCTCTCCCACCCCACCCTGAGATCACCTCCCTTGGAGAACACTATCTTTTTGTTTCCAGTCTACCTCCAAGTAGGCGATTGTCCCTCCCCTACACTTTTGCCCTGCTTTGTAAAGCTTTGTTTGCCTTTCTTCCAGCCTCCGCCCTCCTATCTGGGGTGGAAAGGGAACAGTCATTTCGTCCTATGCATGATCACTGTGTGAGGGACGGGAAGTGAATGCCCTACCCTTATTCATCCAAAGCACGTGCTGGGGCCAACCTAGCCCTTTCTTTGTAACCCCTAACATTTATAACCGCCATTTCTGGGTGCTCCTCGGGAAAATCGGGGCGGCTCGAATGCATCTGTAGGTTCTAACAAACACTAGCAGCCCTGTTAGCCCCTCGTGGCAACCTCAGGAATTTTTTCCTCTGGGAGCTACTTCCCAAATATGGCTATTAGAAGGGATCTCATCCTCGTGCTGGGCTCGGAATCAAAGCCCGGATCTAAGCGTTTTTAGGTAAAAGTTGACCTGTGAGATGAGCGTCCCTTATTCCCACGTGGAGGTCTTATTCCGGGTCTGACGCTACCACTACCAATTCAGACAGAAATGGGGGTGGGGGAGAGGCAAGAGACGCCGGAAACAGACCCTACACCGCCTCGGATCCCGCTTCAGTATGCTGAGCATCCCCACCCCCAAAATCCCTGGGGCGTTTAGCCGGACGCTCCCAGACAGCCTGCGAAGTTGGGAGAGGCTCGGGAGAGGTAATGCTCTTCCGGATGTGACAGGACCAAAGGATGGAAAAATCCGTCTCCTGAATCCGATGTAACCTAGGATAAACTAGACCCTTTTCTTTTAGCCGAGCTTCCTTTGGAAGCTGCTGGGCGGGGCTGAGCTGGCCCGGGGAGGCGGGCTCCTGCCGCTCGGGAGAACCACCGCGCCTTCCCCTCGCTCCGAGTTGATAAGACAGACCCGATCTGCGGGCCCCTAGGCCCTGGCGCAGAGAGCTAGTTTAGACCCTCAGCTCCTCACCATCTCCCCCCACCTCCATCCCTCTCCTTTGCTGTCAGTCGAGGTGGAATCTCGATTCGGGGAAGGCTGGGCACTGGACCTGCGGGTTTCCCCGAGCCAGTTTGAACCGGTTTGATGGAGTTCTGGGTGGGGTAGCCGCCTCCCCCCGCCCTCTGCCTAGGTTATGTAAGACTGTGGGGGAGGAGCCCCAAGCTGGGAGGTGCAGATAATGGACGGTTGTCTGGAGGAATTAAGGAGAGGCGGGCCCTCTTCGCGGCACGGAAAGCGCTGACCGTGGCAAAGAGGCCGAACAATGTGCTTCTGTTTCTTGTGCAGGCCCTCTTTGTTGCCTGAGAACATACAGTTAAAGACGAAATCTCTGAATGTTGCTGCTTTGGGGGGGGGGAGGGAGAGAGAATGTGGGGATGTGAGAGGCGGCGGCGGCTTAATACTGGGTAGTTTTGTCTGTTCCGAAGAAAAAAGGAAATGCTAATTTACTACAGGTACCACTGTGCCGAACTCTAGAGAGAGAGAATCAAAAACAATGGTAGACTCTGCCCAGTTTATAGTCTGATGGTGGGGGACAACACTTCCCCCCAGTCCGGTGATAAATCTGAGAATAAAGGATATTCCCTAAAGTAAAAGTTCCGGGAGGAACTCCTTTGAAATGGATAGAGAGAATGCAAGAGGATGTATGTGCTTGTGCTCGCCTGCTCTGCAGTACAAAGGAACGACAATATTTTGATGAGGGAAAGAACACTTTTAGCCTAGAGGATAAAGCACCAGCCAAGGTTTCCCGGGCACTTGAAAAACAGTTTATAAAGAAACTACTGTATCAGAAGAAACATTGAAAAAGTGTGAGAGTAATTCTATAAACCAGTGCATGTGACATAGTGTTCGAATAATCTAGATAAATGTGGTAAGGTGTTCAGTTATTTCGGAATCATTCTGTAGTTGATACAGGTCCAGGCAAAAGGACTTGAACTAGGTGTCAGGTTGATAGAAAAGAGAGGGCAGATGGAAGAAAAGCCCTGATAGAGCTTGGTTATTTGGAGAAGAGAAGAATCAGAGGTGACTGGGCTTGGAGTCTGAGTCACTGGGATGACGGTGTTGCCATGATTGTCTGGAGAATTACTGGAAAATAATGTTGCAGTACAATCTGAGAACATCTCCTTTATGAACACTCTAGGAAAGTCTCCTGAAAGACACTCCAGTTTTTTCATTTCCAAGAGGATTTAGTGACACAAACATAGATCTTGGTTTTGTGTTTTTTTAAGCACTCTAGAATTAACAAGCAAAGTAGAAGTAGAACATCCTATTTAATTTCTCCAAAAACAAAACCCGAAAGTCATTATTGTCTCATAGCCTGAGGATGATATATAAGGATAAAGGAGGCCATGAACTTATACCCCCTTATACAATCAGAAGTTATCTTAGAACCTTCTGAAAGTAGGTGGAAATTCTCCAATTACCTTTTCTCCTTGAGAAGTCACTCAAACTATCAAGTACAGGGGTCCATATAATATATAACCTCTTTGGAGCTGCAAGGTTTCACAGAGCCAGGTCATTAGAGAAAGAACAGTTGCTTATGGGTTGAACCAAAGTGCATCTAAAAGTCATAACTGTCTCCCCTGCAGGTTTACATCATCCCAAGGAAAAGAACAAGCAACATGGCAGCAATCCCGTCCAGCGGTTCACTCGTAGCAACCCATGACTACTACCGAAGTAAGGCCTCCCCGGCACACCAGGCCCTAGCCTGGCTAGAACCTTAGTCCATTGAGCCTATGGGCACTCAGCTACCTGATATACTACAGGAGGACTGGGGATTTCTGTTGGAACTTTTGAAAATTTATTATGAAAAGAAAATATACAATCCCTAGCTATAAGTTGAATTCAACCTGGTGAAAAGATGTCAGGGCTTGCAGCAGAGTATAAGTGGAGAAACACTGGACTCAGAGGCAGAAGATCCCCACCCAGGTTTGAGTCCTGGCTGTACCTTCTAGTAGCTGTGTGATCTTGGCGAGTTTTCACCATTCTGAACCTTCATTTTTTCACCTGTAAAGTAGGATATCCTGCCTACTCCCCAAAGTTGTTGGAAGAAAGCACTTTGTAAAACCCTTTTTAATTCCTAGAATATTCCCCCTAACTCTTGTCAGTAGTACAGAAAGCATACATCTAGCCAGTGGTGTACAGCCCTGCAGATCCTTACAATTGACACCAATTTGGGATGTGAGAGTAACTAACTGTACAGTAATTTAAGTAAAAATGAGACACAGTAAAGTGTTGATCTGCTAGAAGAAGGCACCTCAGGCCTCCGTTGAAGTGGCAGAATTTCACGTTTTGGGAGGGACCATGAGTAGCCACCCTCAGAACCCAAAAGGGGCTGAAGATTATCTGTATTCCAGGGAAGGAGTCACTAGTGACACAGTGTTTCCTTCCCAGGACGTCTGGGTTCCACTTCCAGCAACAGCTCCTGTGGAAGTGCTGAGTACTCTGGGGAAGTGATCCCCCACCATCCTGGTGAGTAAAAGACCCTTATTAACTCTTTAGGAACATGCCTGTCCTTTTATATACTTTAAACAAAATTTAATATTAGACTCACTAAGAAGCAAATAGTAGTCATATGAGCGGTAAGCTCCTAATACTGAAATAAATGCTCCAACAGCTGGAGATAAGAAGAAGGGCTAGTATTAGAACTATTCTTTTTTTGGGGGGGAAGCATCTGACATGATTGAAAAGGAGAGTTGATTCTACAGAATAGCAGATTAGTAATTACTCTGGGCTGCTACTGAGATAAAGTGACTCTCTTGAATGTTCTAGGTCTTCCTAAATCAGATCCAGGCCACTGGTGGGCAAGCTTCTTCTTTGGGAAATCGAGTCATCCTTTCATGACAACTGTATTGGAATCCCCAGAGCAGTAAGTGAGCCAGTCTCTGATTGGAAATAGCCATGTATTGGGCTTGGGAACCTGAGGGTAAGGAATAAAAAACCTGAGTGTGACTTAGAAAAAATCATGTGGTAGGCAAACTAATTCAATTCTCCACCAAAATCCGCCCCCTCCACACACATATATATGTCTTGTTGTTAGTCTGTCATTAGTTTATCTATTCATCTCTGTAATGAAATACAGGAAAAATGACTTGACCCGCTGGAATTTGGGGGATGGGGAAAGTGGTAGAGAAGGGCTACCTAATGTGTAATAGTGGAATTTACTGATGCTTGATTTTCCCTTTGATACTTGCCTTGCAGCTCAGGAACTTTCCAGGTTGCTCATGGCACGATCACCTGTGACCTGGCTCAGGAGGCCATGAGGAAGCGGCATGTCAGCGAGCCCAGCAAAACCAGCCCTGGGCCTTCTGCATGAGTGGCAGTACCCTCCCCCGCTTCTGAAGTGTGCTAGGCATCAGAGCCCATTTCCCCCTCCCTTCCCCTCCCCTCCCCTCCCCTCTCCCACCCATTCCTTTAGAATAGACAGGCTGCTTAAGTGTAGAGGTAGTTGTGTTGTGTGTGTGGTTTTTTTTTTTTTTTGTAAAGGAAAACAAAAGCAAAAGCAAACACCAAAAAACAAGTAAAAGAAACCACACTATTATTCTTTTTTTTACTATCTGAATCACCTATGTGCTTTCCAGCAGCCTCAGTAACTTTGTTTACTTTGTACTCAACAGAAACTAATAAACTTTGAGCAGCCTTTTAATGATGTGTGCCTTATTGGAGCACTTTTCTCTCTTTTAGATTAAAGCTATTCCTTCTGTGGTAACAGCCTGTAGATTAAACCAGATTAAAAGTCCAATTTCTTTCAAAGAGGTGGGCTCAATCCTAACAAGACCTGAGGAATATTCAGATGTTCAGTGCTTGTCTTGTTCTGGGTTTTTGCATTTAAGGGATGTTGCATGAGGCATGTTGCTGTCCCTACCCTTCCTTTACACTTAAAACTTTCCTTCTGTCAACCGCGTTCTTAAAACCGGACCTCCCTCAGAGGCCCAGGTTATCTATTATGTATCCCCCAAGAAAGTAGAAAGGCTTCCCCAAAGGTAAGATCTGAGTTGGAAATGAAGAAGAAAGCAAATGCAGAGGGAAATACTCTGTACTCTAGTCCCTGCATTAGTTCTTTAGCTGGGAACCAAGGCCAGCCAGGAATTAATTTATTTCCCCAAGACTGTGATTCCCAGGGTCCCAGCTTTCACCTTCCTACCCTGCCTCATCCCTAGGAAGACAAGGGAGTAACTCAACGCAAAATACTTCTTTATGTGCTGTACTAAATGAAGGTATACATGTTAAGCCCCATCCTCAATTACTTGAGGTGAGTTATATGAGGAGGAAGGGAAAGAACAAGCACCTGCTACATACTTCGAACTTAGGGAAATAGGAAAACAGGTTAGGTGACATGTTCAGGGTACACATGGCTAATAAATGTCTCATTTGAATCTGACCCTAGATCCAGCACTCTGTCCACCACGCTCCCAGCTGAAGTGATTGTTTAAACAAATTCCTTAATATATTCAAAGTATGATTTGATTTGTAGTGTTAGAACCTGGGGTATAAAATTAGCCTTGAAAACACCTGCTCTTAGCAGGTGGACTTGGAGATTGGGGAAGAATTTCTCAAGAGGGAGCTTGCTTTCTGGACTCATGCTCCCTCCATTTCTAATTCACTTACCCTGGCACTCAAAGCTTTTGTCCAGACCTTGCCAAGTCATCTTGAAAGTGCATGCTGTTCTAAATCTTAAGACTTGGGGGCTCATTTACCGGTTCTAATATGATTGGCTGTATGATCCTGGGCAAGTCACTCTCTCTGGGTTTACGTTTTCCATTAAAAATGAAGTAGACAAAGTGACTAGAGTCATTTCTGCTTTAAAACTGAATTCTATGACCCTCCTGTAGTGAAGGGAGAGGGAATAGATATTAGCCATAGCTAAAATGAATCAGGAAAGCTTATTGTCCTGAACTGGGAACTGGCATTGCCTCAACCCCACCACCAGGATGCAGGTCTGCCATCTAGTCAAATATGTCCTGTGGTACAAGAACAGATGGCTCTTTTACCTAATCTCAACTCCTGCTTATAAATAGCCATTGTTAGACAGGTGGTATCTATCAGCACTGGTCAGTGGGACCTGCATGGGGACCACTCTCCCTGTCCAACCAACTGTTCTTGACTGTCTAGTATTCCATAAGGAATGAGTGACCTAGTTTATTTTATAGGTTTTATTTACTCTGTCAAGAGCAAAGGGACCAAGGGTCTCTGATTATAAAGGTAGCCACCAGCAGGACCTGCTTGGTAACTTAGTTCTCTGGAAAAGAGGGTACAAGTAGGAGAATGATTAGAATGTGCTCCTGCCTATGTATAACCTGCACAGGGATCTGGGAGGAAAAGAAGGGTTCCCCCACAATGACTAGCCTCAGCACAGGTAGCTGGCATCCTAGAGCCCACTGAAAGTTTAGCTCTTTTACTTGGGTCAATGGCAGGAATCAACATGGGGGAAACCTGGAAGCTTATATTTTCATCATCAGTGGGCCATTTGAACCAATTCTCCCACTTGCATTGTGGAATAAAAGAATTCAGACTGTAATAGATATGTAATGCTTGGATCCAGATTTATGAACCCAGTTGAAAACACTTCAAATAAACTCTACCTAACCCCATTTGGGTTGGGTCATCTTTAGGCCTAGTAATGGCCTGTATGGTTCAGGGCCTATTTAGTCTACTCCTAATCCCAAAGAAACATCAGGTCCCATAGAGCTTCCTCGCCATCTTTAACAGGCATCAAAGAATCTTCAAAGAACTGTGGTTCACAACCCCATATGTGGCCTTGTAACAATGTGGGGAGGTCAAAAAAATTGTGATTATCATTAAATGTTTGATTGTATACCTATTTCATATATCTATATATCTGGTATAAAATTAGCCATTTTCTGGTGAAAAAGGACTGAGAGTGGAAAAAGTTTAAGCCCTGACCTAGAGGTCAGCTCATTTTGTAGATGAGGAAACTGAAGCCCTGAGAAATTACATGATTTGAACAATGTAATAAATGACAGACAGGACTTGAATTCAGATTCTTGGTCTCTAAATTCAGGTTACTTTTCCTCATTCCTTCTTCCAACAGTTTTATTCTACACACAGACACACACACACACACACACACACACACACACACACACACACACACACACACTGGAAAATGGAGAGGCAGGATATTATTAACTTGTGAACTACAACATTTGCAAACCATATGACAAAGAAGAAAAATTACCTTCCCAAGTATTCTCTGGCATATCAACAACCAACCAAGTTTTTTGGAAGTGAGAGCCAAGGCTGCAAATAAGACTTGATAGGAGGGTTGCTGGGAGTTCCATTAAATATCAGCTTTTAAACCCTAGCCCTGCCAAAGCTTGAACTGGACACAGCCTGAATTGTAATTTTAGATGATTTTTTTTAAGTCCTTGTGATCTAGAATTAAGACCCCTTCTCCTCTCCCCATTGCACAGCTTTATTATTTTATCCTAAGATTGCCTCCCTATGACCAGTTTTTCCCTTCCAAATATGAGTGAGTGATGTGGTATGGCACAATTACAGCTTAGCAAGAAGGGACTTGAGAGTCATCACATCCAAGTGACAAGTGAGGAAATTGAAGTCTGGAAAGGATAGGTGACTTGCTCAAGATGACAGGTCTCCTAGCACTAATCAAACATTTTTCAGTGCACTGCATGGCTTCTAAATGACTTAACCAGAGGAACTGAAAACCTCAGAAAACTTGAACTTCCATTTTCTGAAGTTCTCATAAGTCTCTGTAGCTTAAGAGCCTATCTGGAGAAGAATCCAGGAGCTCTTAATGTTTTGTTGTAAATGAAATTTACTTATTTTTGAACAGCAAAATTTTAGTAAATGAAATAGAAACAAATCAACTATTTTTGTCTTCTGGCATGTTTGATGGTCAGCTATGCTCTGACCCCAGTGCATTTGTACACTTCAAGTGACCTTCTGTTTTGCATGTACAATACAGACCCAACAGGAAAAGCAGGAATGGAACAAGGAGCAGCAGCAACCACAGAACTAACATTTTCACAGAGCTTTATGACTTAAAAGATGATTTCTTCACAATAGCCCTATGAGAGAGGTAGCATGAGTATTATTATTCCCATTTTACAGAGAAGAAAACTGAGACCCAGAGAAACAGAGTAGTTGTTGGAAGTCTGTGCAACTATTTGAGTGTTGGAGCCCAAATTCAAATTCAGGTCTTCTGTCTCAAGGTCTAGCAACACTCTTTTAATTGGGCCACATTGCCTTCAGAAACAGTCCCCATGGCACTTCTACATGCCCAAGGTTCATTATCCTTGGGGAACAAACCTTTGAGCTTGCTGTCACAGAGTACCAGGTAGAGGAGTTTGGTGCTAAGTAAGAAAGCATGCTTTTCAGGTGGGTTCTTGGCTCAGAGTGGGTTTTCATAATTAGTGAAGCTAATGAGTTTTTCTTTGAGGCTTTTGAAGCATGGTCTTTCTCCTGGAGTCAGATTCCAGCATTTATACATTAGGTCATAGATGGAGAGTGGGCACTTTGTGGGGCGGAGCATCCGAAAGCCACCCAAGACTTTCATGTGAGTCTCATTATTGGACATCCCTAAGGAAGAAAAGGAAAGCAAAAGGATAAGAGTCTAAATGCAGAAACTAAAGAATTTTTGGGCCTAATGAATAATAATTACCTGCATTAAATAAATAATAATAGCTTTTTATTTTCAAAATATGTATAAAGATAGTTTTCAACATTTACCCTTGAAAAACCTTGTGTTCAATATTTTTCTGTCTCTTCCTCACAACCCCTTCCTCTGGACAGCAAATAATCCAATTATAAATTACCTGCATCTTTGTAACATTTTATAAAAATTAGATATTATTGTCTCTCTTTTATTTAGTCTAAGAGAGGTTAAAGAATTCCCCATGAATCAGATCCTACTGTGGGATCTGAACCTAGGTTTCCCCCAATACTATGTCAATCACTCCATTACTCCACCAACTCTTAACCTCTGTAGAAAAGTTTAAGATTGACATTCTCACTAGGGAGGATAAGGCTCAAATAGTGTTTTGATCATCCTTAGATTTTGAGGGAAAATGAAAAACGAGATTTTATATCTTCATAGCTAAGAAAGACCAGGAAAATAACATATTATTCTTTGGACTCCATTCTTCCTCTGGAATCTGAGGTGACTGAGCACAAAATCTATCAGACCTTTGAATTATAAGGCAAAAAACAAAACAAAACAAAACAAAAAAGCCTTCTCTTTGCTTTGGTTTATAACCTTAGGGGTCTCAGAGTACAGAACTCATATTTGCCTGCTGTTAATTTGTAAAAAGTTGATCTAAGGGGCAGCAAGGCATATTTGCTGCCAATAGCTTCCAACAAAGTCATTAGTTTCATTCTGAAAGTGCCTAAAGCCAGCATATAAAAGCAGACAGAGCCCAGGTCCCTGAACTATGTTCCCAAATTGGTCTTTATACAATGGCTTTAGACTAAATTTGTTGACAGAATAGGAAGGCAAGGAAACTAGGTTCGAATTAGACTGTGCTTTAAGCTACCTAATATATTTGGCAGAAAATACACCCAGGACTAGGAAGAAATGACTTTCACAGGAGATGCACCCTTGACAATACTTTTTGAACCCTCCCCTTATTTTCTTGAACATGTCTATGTCAGAGGTTGTAGACCCCCTGCAGTAAGCACTCATGGGACATTGAAACTTGTAATATGGGACTATCTTTCCTATCACCATCCACTGTTGAAAGTTCACAAAATGCTATACCTGGATAAGGTATCTGTCCACCACTGAAAATTTCATAGAGAAGAATTCCAAAGGACCAGACATCAGATTTGATTGAATAATATCCATAGGAGAGAGCTTCTGGTGCTGTCCATTTGTAGGGGATATTGTGTGCATAGGAAAGATAAACATCATCCTGTAAACACAAAAGTTTTGTGAGCTAGGGAGGATAATAACTGGCATATAATAGCTGTCTTAAGTCAGATGCTGTCTTAAGCACTTTATTAAAATTATCTTATCTGATATTCACAACAGCTCTGGGAGATAGGTGCTACTATTATGCCTGTTTTGTGGATGAGGAAACTGAGGACAATAGAAGTTAAATGACTTGCACAGAATCACACAGTAAATGTTTGAGGTCAGATTCAGGTCTTCCTGACTCCAGATATTCTATCTGCTGTGTCACCTAGCTAGCCCAGGTTGTGTCTGGTCTCAGGGCAGGTGTCAAACTCTCAGAAACCCTACATGAATTTCAATATCATAAAGGCTGTTCACAGAAGTTGAAATGGAATTTCTCCTAAAGAATGTTATTTTCAGGGCAGCTAGATGGCACAGTAGATATAGAGCACAGGCCCTGGAGTTAGGAGGACCTGAGTTCAAATTCAGCTTTGCACACTTAACACTTTCTAGTTATACCTTCCTGGGCAAGTCAATTGCTTCACTAAAAAATATAAAATAAAAAAAGAATGTTATTTGGCAGACATGCTATGGAGCCCATATATCCTCATTTTCCAATTGTTTAGAACTATTTTAAACCACAAAGATTGGAGGGCTGATTTCTTTTTTCTACTGTTTATAGCGTCCATTCATTCTGATACTTATGAAAAACCAGAAATCTCTTAGTATTATAACATTAAAACTACCAAAGTTTGGAAAGTAAAGAGGGGAAGCAGGGTATGTAGTAGAATGGGGGACTAGAGTAACAGAAACTTACAAATTATGAGGGTATATACTCTTTAAGAACAAGGCCTTTGTTCTAGCTATGTTTATATCCTCAATGCTTTGCAAATAGTAAGTACTTAAGTGTTTGATGAATGAATAATTTGATAAAGTAGAGAACTTGATAGGAGGGTTGCTGGGAGTTCCATTAAATATCAGCTTTTAAACCCTAGCCCTGCCAAAGCTTGAACTGGACACAGCCTGAATTGTAATTTTAGATGATTTTTTTTAAGTCCTTGTGATCTAGAATTAAGACCCCTTCTCCTCTCCCCATTGCACAGCTTTATTATTTTATCCTAAGATTGCCTCCCTATGACCAGTTTTTCCCTTCCAAATATGAATGAGTGATGTGGTATGGTGTTAGGATTACTAAGTGAGAACTGAGGTTTTCTGGACAATTACAAGGTGAGAACTCAGGTTGACTTGATAGAGGGGGCAAGCTCATTGGCTGGGGTGGTTCTTCCCAGAAGCCCTTGCATTATCCCACGCCCATTCTCTGGGAGAATAAAAGAGAGGACTCCCAGAGATAAAGGGAAGACTCTCTGCATTACATCAGGCCTGACGGGGCTCTCTGCAGGAAGGGAAGTCACTTCTAAGGACAAGAGTTAACAGCAACTGCCTGGAGACAACGGTTCACTACAGGAAGAAGAATCTGTCTGAGAGATTTGAGTAGACACAGCAGATCTCTTCCCAGAGAGTGATCCAGCAGCTTCTGGAGACGACAGCTCGTTATATTTGGCGTCCACACGTGGGGCAAGGACTTTTGCTTATCCTGACAAGAGGAGCTAGACCAGACCTTTGCATTTTGGCGCCCGAACAGGGACAGACACGGTCCTGATTCCAGTGGAAAAGCTTCCGATCTAGATCTCAGTCTCTCTGACCCAGAACCGTGAGTAACGAGGAAACTTTGTTAAAGATTAAGTGAGCGTGCTAATAGATAAATAAGGAACTTAATTTGTTAAGGGCTAAACCAGGAATCTCTTATAGCTGAAATGGGGCAGATGTTAGCTATATTCAATCCCTGGACCTCAGCCGACTCATCCCCAGCCCCAGAAGCAACCTCAGCTCCATTCAGGAGTGGTACTATAGAGAGTATAATCAACATAATTGAGGAGCAGAGTTTACTTGTAACCTGGGTACAGATTGCTAAACTCTTGGCTGCATTAAGACGCACATCCCCTTGGTTCTTAGAGGAAGAAAAGATGTAGATAAATGGAAGCTAGTGGGATATGAAATGAAAGAATTTCAAGCAAAAAATGGGCCTCGTTCAATTTCTGCAGAAGTATTTTATATCTACAACATAGTTCAATTAGCCTTAAACTATCAAGCAAGTTGTAGGAGAAGGAAAAGTTCTAAAAATGAACAGAGGAGGAAGTGTGAGGAAAAAAGGAAAGATCAAGATCTTTCCCTAGAGCAAGAGGATTTAAATGAGGAATTATGGTATGATTCTCTTGAAGAAGCTTCAACCCTGCCTAGAGAACAGATTATTGACAGGCCCACATCAACCCCACCTTCAGAGATGGAGGAAGAAAGAGGGGAAGAGGCAGAAACACAAACAGAATTGCCTGTGAAGAAGCCTAAGCCTATGACAAGATTAGAAAAAGCATTGGTTAAAGCTAAGAGAGAAGGACAGGATATAAGTGATTTTATACATGCATATCCTGTGATTGAAAATACTGACTCTGTAGGTAAAAAAAAGGAGAAGATATGCACCTTTAGATTTGAATAAAATTAAGGATTTGAAAAAAGGTTGTACCCTTTATGGGGCTACATCAGCTTATGTCAAAATGTTACTAGATGGTTTGTCTTATGAAGTCCTAACCCCGAATGATTGGAAATCCATAGCAAGGACATGTCTGGAACCTGGAGAAAATTTATTATGGCTTGCGGAATTTCATGAATTATGTAAAATTCAAGTCAGATGCAATTTGGAAATAGGAGTTAACACACAATTCACTTTTGAGCACTTAGCTGGTGAAGGTCAGTATGGAGAGAATTCGGAACAGATTAATTATACCATGACAATATATGAGCAAATTGCTAAGGCTGCAATAAAAGCTTGGGGTGTCCTTCCTGGACAGAAAGATCGTGGAGAGGCTTTCACTAAAATACAGCAAGGTCCCAATGAACCTTTTGCAGATTTTGTGGGACGTTTGCAAACTGCTGTCAAAAGAACTATTGGAGAAAATTCAGCTACAGAAATAATGACCAGACATCTGGCTAAGGAAAATGCCAACGAGATTTGCAAAAGAATTATATGGGGATTAGACAAAGATGCTCCTTTAGAGGAGATCATAAGACGCTGTGCTACAGTGGGAACAAATGCTTTTTACACCCGGACAATGATGAATGTGGAAAGACAGGGTCCCTCATGGCAAGGGCCTTCTAGAGAAACTCGGCGATGTTTTCAATGTGGAAAAATTGGGCATCTAAGAGCTCAGTGTAGATATGGAGATACAGTGAGAAGACAGGGTGAGAGAAGACCTAAAACTCCATGTCCAAAATGTCACAAGGGCCTCCACTGGGCCTCCGAATGTAGATTGACACAGGGAAATGACAGGTGGGGCCCAGCTTCAGGCCCCCAAGTGGGGCATGATGGCAGCCGAGGTTACATCCAGAGAATTTTAAGACACGATCAATCAGCCAAAAGGCAATCAGATGGAAGAAAGGGATTGAAATTAGGAAAAATAGAGTTGTGTGCAGTAGAGACTACCGAGATACTCCCTGGAGAAGTGAAATCTGTTCCTGTTGAGCCTATGGATCCTTTGCCTCCAGGCACAGTAGGCTTGACCATTTCACCTTCTGAGAGTGCCTACAAAACAGTGTCCATCCATACACTGATGTGGGAGACTGGAGAACGTGTATCTAATATCCCAGTCACTAACACAGGCAGACAACGTGTGATTTATCAACCAGGAGAAGTAGTAGCATCAGGCTTATTGTTACGGACCCCTAATAAGCAACCTAGTGATAGTCACCTAGATTTTGACTCCAATGAACAAAATCCAGGAATATATTGGACAGCAGCTGTGACAGCTGACCGACCTATGCTTACTATTTATATAAACGGAATACCATTTGAAGGATTGGTAGACACGGGTGCAGATCGTACAGTTATTAGAGGTGCCAATTGGCCCGGTCACTGGCCAAAGATTAAAGCAGACACCTATATGTCTGGGGTGGGAGGATCAATAGCAGCAGAAGTTAGTGCTAGGCCTTTGAGATGGGTATTTGAAGGAGAAACAGGAGCTTTTACTCCTTTTGTGGTTGAAAAAATCCCCATCAATCTGTGGGGAAGAGACATTTTACAGCAGATAGGATTACAAATAAGCACTTCGGCTTTTTAGGCAGGGCTGCTGTTGAAGGCCTACCTGCACTTTCACCAGTTCCTATTCAGTGGAAGACTGATTCACCAGTGTGGGTAGAACAGTGGCCCTTAAGAAGTGATAAAATTCAGGCCTTATTAGACATAGTGCAAGAACAACTTGACCAAGGACACTTGCGGCCTTCTCTAAGTCCTTGGAATTCCCCAGTATTTGTGGTGAAAAAGAAATCTGGAAAATGGAGGATGATAACTGATCTAAGAAGAGTAAATGAACAGATGGAAACTATGGGAACTCTTCAGCCTGGACTTCCATCTCCTACTCAGTTGCCAAGAGAATGGCCTCTATGGGTTATAGACATTAAGGATTGTTTCTATTCTATTCCTCTAGATAAGGAGGATATGAAAAGATTTGCTTTTTCAGTGCCTAGTGTTAATTTGGCTGAGCCTTATAAAAGATATGAATGGACAGTTTTGCCACAGGGAATGAAAAACAGCCCTACTATGTGCCAAATGTATGTTGCAGCTGCTCTTGCTCCAGTAAGAAAAGCCTTTCCAAAAGTAATATTGTTACATTATATGGATGATATTTTGGGATGTGCACCTGAGGAACAAATGTTAGAGGCATGTCTACAAAGGACCATGGAAACATTAAAGTACTACAAACTGCACATAGCTACAGAAAAAATTCAAAGACATGCTCCTTTTCAATATTTAGGATATGAAGTATATCCTAAGACACTCACAGTACAAAAGCTTTCTTTAAGAACAGAGAAGTTGAACACCTTAAATGACTTTCAAAAATTAATAGGAGATATCCAATGGATGCGTCCAGTGTTAGGCTTAACTACCAATCAACTACAACCTCTCTATGACATTTTAAGGGGAGACAGTGCTTTAAATTCACCACGCCAGCTTACAAAAGAAGCACAAAAGGCTTTGAGAGAAGTTGAACTGGCTTTATCCAATGTGGTTGAAAGAGTCACTCAAAAACCCTTGGAAATATCAGTTTTTGCTACAAAAGAGGCACCCACAGCAGTCCTTCATCAAGGAGACAGAGTGATTGAGTGGGTGAACCTCCCAGCACAACCAGAACAAAGCCTTACACCTTACCCAGTGCTTGTGGCTAGGATTTTATTAAAGGCTATTAAGAGAGTAACACAATTATCTGGGATAAGTCCTGAAAAAATATACACATTCTATACTAACGCACAGATTAATGTATGCTGTGAGAACATCCCAGAATGGCAAATTTTATTGGCCACCGCTCCAAATTTTGCACATGGATCTCCATTAAAGATTACCCGGCTACTACATAATTGGCGATGGATTTTTGAAGAAAAGGTTTCTAAGGTTCCTCTTAAAGGACCAACAATCTTTACAGATGCCTCCAAAGAAAATATTTGTGCCATATACTCTCATGATTTAACCATAAAGAGAGTAATCAGGACTCCTTTTCAATCCACTCAACAGAATGAATTATTTGCTATCATGCTAGCTCTCACTTATTACCCAGGAGACGTAAATATAATTACTGATTCAGCCTATTCAGTAGGTGTAGTACAAAGAATTGCCACAGCCCAAATAAAATTTGCAGCCTCCAATATTTATCAGCTCTTTAAGGAACTTCAAGAGCAAGTGAGAAAACATCCAGGCAAGATTTATATCTTGCATGTCCACTCACATAGTGGACTTCCAGGTCCCATTTTTGATGGAAATTCAAAGGCAGATAGCCTTCTAACCATGTTAGCCAGTAGTCCTTTGTTTCAGGAAGCACAAGAATCTCATTCTAAATATCATCAGGCTGCTCGAGCTTTACGTTTACAATTTGGAATCACAAGAGAGGAAGCTAGGAGCATAGTAAAAAGCTGTACAGCTTGTCTTCCTTTCCATGCTCCTACACTCCCTCCAGGGAAGAATCCTCGTGGTTTGAGACCCAATGAAATCTGGCAAATGGATGTGACCCATTATAAATCTTTTGGTCGTCTATCTTTTATTCATGTCGTGGTAGACACCTTTTCAGGATTCACATTTGCAATGCCAGCAGCAAAAGAGACAGCCCGAGTGGTCACTGAATTCCTTATACAGGCTTTTGCAATTATGGGTGTGCCACAAGCAATAAAAACAGACAATGGACCTGCATATACGTCCAAACATTTTACACACTTTTGTGCACAGTATAAGATTTTACATACCACGGGCATACCCTTTAATCCTCAAGGGCAGGCAATAGTAGAGAGAAGAAACAGAGATATTAAGACACTCCTCCAAAAACAAAAGAAAGGGGGAGCCACAGGTAGCCCTAGGGAACTTCTAAATTTAGTTCTCTATACCATTAATTTTCTAATTTTTGACAAAGATGCACTGGCTCCAGCAGACAGGTTTTATAACCCACCAGAAGGGCAGTGTCCAGTGAGAGCATCTCCACTGTCCTTAGATAATCGCCAGGTGATGTGGAGAGATCCAGAAAGTGGTGAATGGAAGGGACCAGATAGGTTAACTGCCTGGGGGAGAGGGTTTGCTTGTATTTCTTCAGCAGGAGAAGGAATCAGATGGGTGCCAACAAGTCATATTCGCCTTGTCCATCAGAGAGAGACAGAAAAAGAGAAAGACCTCAAAATAAAGGAGAAGATCTAAGAAACATCTGACACTGAAAGAGCATGGATAATAAGAAGACTGTTAAAGAACTTTAAAAACCAGCAGGAATCATTGGACTTCCTCACACAAGATGAGACTAATGGACAATGGACTTATGGACATTTATAAATTTTCAATTTATGATTATTTGATTATGTTATATACTTCTAGAATGTATTATGTTACTATGTGCTTATGTAATTTATGTAATTATCTGTAATACTTCCCATATTGATGGATTTATGTTTCAAGGTCATGACTGTCCTATGTTCTAAATCAAAAGAAAGGGGGAGATGTTAGGATTACTAAGTGAGAACTGAGGTTTTCTGGACAATTACAAGGTGAGAACTCAGGTTGACTTGATAGAGGGGGCAAGCTCATTGGCTGGGGTGGTTCTTCCCAGAAGCCCTTGCATTATCCCACGCCCATTCTCTGGGAGAATAAAAGAGAGGACTCCCAGAGATAAAGGGAAGACTCTCTGCATTACATCAGGCCTGACGGGGCTCTCTGCAGGAAGGGAAGTCACTTCTAAGGACAAGAGTTAACAGCAACTGCCTGGAGACAACGGTTCACTACAGGAAGAAGAATCTGTCTGAGAGATTTGAGTAGACACAGCAGATCTCTTCCCAGAGAGTGATCCAGCAGCTTCTGGAGACGACAGCTCGTTATATTTGGCGTCCACACGTGGGGCAAGGACTTTTGCTTATCCTGACAAGAGGAGCTAGACCAGACCTTCGCAGTATGGCACAATTACAGCTTAGCAAGAAGGGACTTGAGAGTCATCACATCCAAGTGACAAGTGAGGAAATTGAAGTCTGGAAAGGATAGGTGACTTGCTCAAGATGACAGGTCTTCTAGCACTAATCAAACATTTTTCAGTGCACTGCATGGCTTCTAAATGACTTAACCAGAGGAACTGAAAACCTCAGAAAACTTGAACTTCCATTTTCTGAAGTTCTCATAAGTCTCTGTAGCTTAAGAGCCTATCTGGAGAAGAATCCAGGAGCTCTTAATGTTTTGTTGTAAATGAAATTTACTTATTTTTGAACAGCAAAATTTTAGTAAATGAAATAGAAACAAATTCCTCAGCCTTTCAATTTCCTCATCTATAAAATTTAGATTTAATAATGCTCAGTCTACCTCCTTGTCAAGGATCACATGGCAATCAAATGACACAACCTTTGTGAAACTTTTCAGAAACTTAGAAATATTACCAATAGTAAGGCAATGCTGTTTCTAGCATCCCTTAGTGGAAAAGAGGATTTTCAGGGCTTTCCAGACATTGTGAGGGCCTTATGCTGATATTTATATAGGGTCAGCCAGTCTTCCTACATACATATCTGGTTGTGTCACTTTTTCCCTCAAATATCTTCCATGGCTCTTTATTATCTACCAAGGGTAAAACTCAGCATTCAAAGTATTTCATAATCATCAAAGGTGTTGCCACATCACTTTTCCAGATTTATCTCATATTACTTCTTTACAGAATATTATGTTCCAGCCAAACTGGACTTTTTACTATCTTCTGTTTATGACTATGTTTCCTCCTCTTCAACTCTTTGTTTCCCATATCTAAATATTTTCTCTATCAACCCTTTGACCCTAACAGCAGCCCAGTAAATTATTTTGTTATTTTTCAGTCATTGAGTTATATCCAACTCTTTGTAACTCCTTGAACCATATCATGGCAGGCCCTTCTGTCCCCCATTGAAGTCTGTCCAAGTTCATGTTCATAGATCAGAATTTATTTTTTGCCTAGGTAAATTCCTACCCATTTTGTAAAAACCAACTCAAAAGGCACCAATTTAATGAAGCCTTCCATAACAGTTAGGAATGGCATTTCCTCTCTGGTTTCACATAGTACTTTATTCCTATTGCTCTAATATACTTAGCTTGTGCTACTTTATATTAGAACAATTTCCCTATTTGTCATACTCCTCTACCAACCTGAAATTCCATGAGGACAGGAATGATCTTCTCTGGAACAGTGAACAATACAGAGTAGATGCTTCATAAAAGCTTATGAAATTGAATCAGTTCATTGAAGATGCATTGCACTAAGTGTGCAGATTTAAAGAAGCATGATTCTTGCCCTTGAGGGGTGTACTATCTAGCTGAGCAGACAAAATGTAGAAGTCACAGAGTTAACTAGGCAGTCAATTATATGTGGCAGAAGCCTGGAACAGATAATAAATACTGTAAGAAGTCAGTGGAGGAAGAAATCAGGAGAAATCACTCTGTGCTAGAAAAGTCAAGAAAAACTTTACAGAAGTAGAAAAATGTGAACCAGTCTTTTAAGGTTGAGTAGAATTTTGAATGAGCAATTGAGTGGCACAGTAGAGAGTGCCAGGCCTGGAATCAGGAAAACTCAACTTTAGGAGTTCAAATTGAGCCTCAGACACTAGTGTGATCCTGGGCAAGTCACTGTTTGCCTCAGTTTCCTCATCTATAAAATGAATCGGAAAAGGAAATGGCAAACCATTCCAGTATCTTTGCCAAGAAAACCCCCAATGTCCTCACAAAGAGTTGGACATGACTAAAACAATTGAACAACAATAAGTGTCCTGAATAAGCTAAGTGTAGAAAGAAGGATACTCCATTTGGAGTAAAAATTGTAAGCCAGATCTTGGAAGTAGGAAAGTCTATGTCATATTAGGGAGACAATGAGGTAGTTGTTTGGTTGAAGAACAGAGTATTTGTAGGGAAGAGAGGAAGAGAGGAAGAGAAAAAGATTACTTGCTTCATCTCCAGTGACTATAGCCAGGCTCCCAGACACAGTTGGCCAGTACTAAGGACAGCTACCAATCAGTTGGGAACCATAAGATCATAGATTTAGAGCAAAAAGGGATCTTAGAAACCAACTAATCTAACACCCTCATTTTATAAATGAGGAAGTTGGAATTCATATGTGACTTGCTCTAGGTCACACAGGTAGCAAAGTGTTAGGGCTGAGTTTTGAACCACAAGACTTGAAATAAAGCATGCTTTCCATCACTACATTGCCTCCAAGAACTAGAGTCACTTTTCCAGACAAAAAAACAAAAGAACAGAACCTGAGCCCTTTTACTCCTGAGTCAGCCTGAGTCCTTATACTACTAGTGTCCAGAGATTAAAGTAACATTCATGCTATAATGAACAACACTGTAGACATGAAAAACACAATTTGACCCTGAGTATAGCCAAATTAGCAATAGAGAAGAGTTCTCTGAAGTAAGTTTTTCATGTATATTAGCTATGAAAAGAAGTTTAAGATGAAGATTTTGGAATCTGAAATTTTTACCTTGATAAGTCGAGCCAGCCCAAAGTCTCCCACTTTGCAGATGTTATTTTCCCCCACAAGGATGTTTCTGGCAGCCAGGTCTCGGTGAATATAGTTCTGTGACTCAAGGTAGCACATGCCCTCTGATATTTGAGATGCTATGTCCACAAGCTCCGTGGTGGGCAGCTTTGCCCCTTCAGGGTCTGTGAGAGACAAAAAATAAGGTCTCTTTCTATTGCTCTTTATCATAGCTGTTCAACTAGGTCAATCAAAAAAGAAAAATGTTGATAATAAGAATGGGCTGCAATGCAATAGAGGAGAAGGATGGAGTAAATTATTTATCATCCATATCAATGAAGAGGACTTAAAAGAGATAATTTTAAAATTCTGATTAATTCAAAACTTATATTCTCTTATGCTTTGTAATGTATTAAAGAATGTCTATGAAGAGAACACTTCCTTTGCTACCTTGCTCTTCATGGAATCACAAGAACATGGGATCTTAGGGTAATAAATTTTGGAATTTAAAGTTTATTAGGTCCAACCCCTTCATTTTACAGATAAAATTTAAACCTAGAGAGTAAAGGGATTTGTCCAAAGTCATACATGTAGTATGTAGAAGAATCAAGATCAAAGAATATCAGGTTAAAATTATTCAGTTCATATTTTCTAATTGTAATAGAAACTGAGTCCCAGAATGGGGGATTGACTTGTTCAGGCCCAATGGCAGAGTCAGGATTTAAATCCAAGTCTGAGTTCACAATCAGAGATCTTTTCCATTCCCCACATTCCCTGCCTCTTTAGCTAAGATTAGTTAGAGTTCTCTGAGTACATACAGTTAAGGAAACAGTGAGTGGGGAAACACTAGAGACAAAAAGATATCACTCCTGAGTCAAGTGAGAAGGTCATTCCCATAGGGCTAGCTTTGTGTATTGTATCAATTCCTAATCTCCCAGCTCTAGTGTTCTGTAGACTAAATCTTGGTCCCTTGACTATGTCCCCTTGTTCTTACCTCTAAGGAGCTCCAGAAGGTTTCCTTTGGGCATCAATTCAGTAATAATATAGACAGGATCCCCAATGGAAGAGATAGCATACAGAGAGAGAATGTGTTTGTGGCGCAGCTTCTTCATGGCTTCAATCTCTGAGTAGAAGGTGTTCTGATGCATCAGGTCATCTGCAGAAATAGAAAGCCAATCATGATGTAAATGTATGTAAACTTCCTGAATAAATACATTATACATGGAAAGTGGGAGAGATTCTTAAATTGGCATTATCATCCTCTTAAATTATTATCGCATAATTTGCTTCCTTCCAATAGCCAAATTCCCAGGAAAAGTCATCTCCACTTCTTTCTTTCTTCTCTACAATTCATTGTAATCTAACTTCTGACCTAAACCATTAACTGAAATTTCTCCTTCAAGGTCACCAGCAATCTTTTACTCTGTGTGTGTGTGTGTGTGTGTGTGTGTGTGTGTGTGTGTGTGTGTGTGTACATTTACATAACACATATAATATGTATTCTTGAGCTTCTTCTACACCTGAATTTTGAAGAGTAAATGTTTATTTCTTTCCTTCTTTCAAAATTCTTAAATTGACATTATTATCCTCTTAAACTATCATGCCATGATTTTCTTCCTTTCAATGGCTAAACTCCCAGGAAAAGTCATCTCCACTTCCTTTCTTTCTTCTCTATAATTCATTGTAATCTAACTTCTGACCCAAACCACTGACTGAAACTTTTCCTTCAAGGTTACTAGCAATCTTTTAATTGTATATGTGTGTATGTATATTATTGAGCCTCTTCTATACCTGAATTTTTAATTTTCTGCCTTATCTATAAATAATCATAGGAAGACCTCTACTTCTCTCAGTCCCCTCTGTGCTTGTTGTGGGTCTAAAGGGGTTTTACTCCCTACCCCTACCCTATATATTCTCAGTCAAGGACAAGAGGCCAATCTCTCCTCCTCCAGCCTAGTCTATATCCATTCTAAGTCTTGCAAATTATGTGATGATAATTTAAGAGGATGATAATGTCAATTTAAGAATTTTTAAGGAAGGAAGAAAGAAAGCATTAAGTCAGCAACTACTATGTGTCCATCAGTGTTAAATGATTTGTATAAATATTATCTCATTTGATCCTTACAACAATCCAGGAAGATAAGTACTTTTATTATCCCCATTTTACAGTTGAGGAAACTGGGGCAGACTGAGGTTAAGTGACTTGCCCAGAGCTAAACCAATAATAAATATCTATGATCAGATCTGAATTCAGGGCATCCTGATTGTAGTCCCACAGCACTAGACACTGGGCCATTTAGTTGCCTCTGTGGGAGAAAGGTGTCAATAGATAAAGAAAGATTGAAGATGAAAGCAAAATGATCAAAGGGATGGACACTTAGAAAAGATAAGATCAAGGATACAAATAAAGGTCTTTTTCTTAAAGGTTCCCTAGAAGTTCTCTGATTTGGAGAAAGAAATAGGAAGAACAGTGAGAAAACTAGTGTGGAAAGGAATGCCATACCTAGAAAGTTCTATCCATATACCATTATAGGTCAAATAGAAACCAAGGCTAAATTGTGACCACCAACTAAGAAGAATGGTACTTACCCTTGGCAATGACCTTAATGGCCACTTTGACTTTCTCTTTCCAGTATCCTTCAAAGACTTCCCCAAAGTATCCTGAGCCCAGTTTCCTGGTCAGGATAAACTCTTCCCTGGGTCTTTCCCAGTCATCCCAATGAGGCAATGGTTTTGGCTCATGCTATAGAAACACAGAACAAGTTGGAGGCTGGTTACACCCAAGGGAGGAGAGCATTAGTAAGAACTTACTCTAAAGCTGGCTGAGCAGGACTTCTCTGAAACCAAGGAATCGTGTTAAGCTGGAAAATCCCTTAGGGATTATCTAGGACACTTCATACCCTCATTTTATAGATGAAAAAATCAAACCCCAGAAAAGACAAATGACTTGCTCAAAGTTACACAGGCAGCAAGAAGTAGAGTCAGGCCTAGAACCCAGATCCACAAATTCTAATTCACCAATCTCTGATGTTAAATGGAATAAACCCAATAAACATTTGCTGAGCCCTCCCTTATGTTCATCCATACCCAAAGTGATAAGAGGAGGCAGCTTCTAAATCAATTCTCAGGGCCACCATTAGTTTTCTCATCTTGGCAGTACTTTTTTTATTTGGGGAGTCCCCAATTATCATGTGGCCTAAATTTTCCATGACAGTCTAGTCTGACTTGGAATAGGTCCTGAACATCTATACTATCACAACTTCCCAGAAGTGTATCATCCTGTTGGCAAGCAAGCAAGCCAATTCTATAGAGGACCACACATCATAGGCACCTAATAATTTCTGGTTTTATTCTCTCTGTGGTTTATCTCTTAGTGATCAGTACCCATAAGTTGTTTTTTCTATGTCAGTGATTCCCAAATCAATATAAAGAGTCTTTCCTGAACTCTAGTCCTGAAATACCAATTATTTGCTAGATATCTCTACCTGAGTATTTTGTTGACAACTCAAATTCAAGGTGGCCAAATGAGAACTTCTATTTCTACCTGAACCCTTCTTTCCTCTAAACCTTCCTATTTCTAATGAGGGAACTAGCAACCTTCCAGAACCCTCTTAGAGTTATCCTTAACCTTTCTCTCTCCCTATCCAATTGGTTCCCAAGTCTCGTCAATTGTACCTGCACACTTTCTTTGGAGGTATAGTATTGTGCTGGACTTGATGTCAGAAACACTTCTATTCATATCCCATGTAGATGAGTCACATGACCCTGAGCAAGTCAATGAAATCTTCTTAAGGAACTCTTTCAATAGTTTATCCCATGCAATTCTAAATCTATCAATCTATCAGTCTTCCAACTGTTTCCTTCTCTCCACTCACAGAGTCACCATTCTATTTCAAGGCTTTATCACCTCAGATGTTGATCATTTATTGCAATTCCTTCCTAATTGGTTTTACTATTTCCAATCTTTCTCTGTTCAATTCCATCATTCAAGCTGTTGACAAAGTGATTGTTCCAAGTCCCACCTTTACTCATAAATATTCACTGACTCCCTATTGTTGTAAGATAAAATATGAAATTCTTAGCTTTGTTTAAAGTTGTTTACTATCTGACTTTCACCAACCTTTCCAGTTTTATTTCATATTACTCCCCTTTTGTACTCCCTCCATTCTACTTAAACTAGTCTAATGATCTGAATGTAACATTCCTTCTCTAGCCTCTCTGTCTTTTTCTAAGGAGTATCCCATATCTGGAATACTCCTCTTTGCCTTTTAGCTTCCTTCAAAATGCAGGTTATGTGTATGTAACCTCTTACTCAAGACCTTCCCAATTCTCTTCACTGCCATAGCTATTAATATTCTTCACCCTCATTGGCCTTTAGAAATTACTTTGCATTTACTTATCTGTCTACATGTTGTGGGCAGCTAGATGGCACAGTGTATGGACTGGTGGGTCTGGTGTCAGGAAGATTCATCTTCCTGAGTTCAAATCTGGCCTCAGACCAGACTAGCTGTGTGACCAAAAGCAAGTCATTTAATCCTATTCACTTCAGTTTTCTCAACTGTAAAATGAGCTGGAGAAAGAAAAGCAAACCACTTTAGTATCTCTGTTAAGAAATCTCCAAAAGGGATCACAAAGAGTTGTACAAGACCAAAAAATGGCTCAACAACAATTATATGTGGTAAAAACTATCCACCCTCACTGCAACAGAAGGTAAGCTCTTTGAGGGCAAGGATAGTCTTGCTTTTGTCATTCTATCACCAGTGCCAGGCAAACTGCCCTGTATTTCATGGGCACTTAAAAATGTTTGTTGCATAGAATTGATGTTTACTTACATAACCTTCTAAATTAAATGCCCTCTAGCAAAATGAAAGACCAATATTTCACTAGAGAACTCTATCCTACCTCCAGCTTTGAATAACTAATTATTTTTTGGGAGAAATGGGCCTTTCTCTCCAGATGTTCTCTGAAGAGTCTATCTCTAGTAATGGAATGATGATGATGATGATGATTGATGATGATGATGATAATGATGATGAGATGATGATAACTAGCATTTATATAAAACCTCAAAGTTTTATAAGTAAGTGCCAGATACTGTGCTAAGTGGGTTCCTGAAGCAAAATTCTGAGGAGCAGAAAGGCCTAGCTCTTCATTACTCACCTCTAGTACTGAAAAGAAGCTCAGAAGATGCCTCATTTGTGTACAAAGGGAAATTCTTGCTGATTTTAAGAATCAAATTCTAAATAAATCAATATGTGGATTCTTCCACCCACCCCATGCTCCTTCCATATTAGGCTCTGGTGAGACCACCAGAATCCTAAAATGGGAGAGGAGAGGTGGTCTTTCAATGGTTCCCCAGATTAAGTGAGTGATGATGGTTAAGATTCTGGGAATCCACCAACTACACCTGTCCCAATTCTTCCCTTGCTCCAAAAAAGTCTTGTGCCATGAAGATCCCCATGTCCCTCCCAATACAATTCCCACCTCCCCTTTCCAAGATCCTAAAAGACCAGCTGATTCTAGATTCTCTCTGCAGTTGACAAATTTTATTGAGAAAAGATCTTGCATGATTACAGTAAGTACGACTTACAATACAAACCAAACAAAAAAATCATCAACACAAGACATAAAACAATTAAGAATCAAGTGGGAGTGGGGAGTGATGAAAAGGACATCTCAGTTGAATCCAGTTGGACTGATTGAGGGTCTGTTACACAATGGCTAAACTTGGAGGCAAAGGGTTTCCCACTAAAATTCTCAAAGTCCCTGAAAAAAGCCCATTCTGGGTAATCATAGCCTGGCAGAGGCAGATGGTCCTCCCAGACAAGAATTGGAACAGAATCCTGATCCAGACCTCAATTTACCTTCCAGCAGGGTGTGGTGAGCCTCAGGCCGTGGGACAGTGTCTTACTTTTGTGATACTGCACTAGACCAACAAGACTGGGGAAGGATACAGCAGAGTTCATGTGGTATCTTCCCTCAGCATTCCTCCAGATCTTGTAATGTCTTACAATCTGGTTGTCCCGAACTTTGAAATCCAGGGAAGGAAAAAGGAGAAAAAGAAGGTACATACACATCACAGTCATTCTTGAAAATTGGAAGCTCCCCAAATCCAGGACAAGCAGACAAGTTCAAATTCAAATCAGTGCCCATTGAAGGTTTTTTCAGAAAGTTTTTCAGAAGGAATGTCTTTTGCAGCCATCAAAAAAAAAAAAAAAAAGAGGCCTTTCAAGTTGTGTTCAGAAATGTAGAAGAGACAGAATGTTCCCTAGTAAAATGTCAAGTAACTGAAGCTTCTCTTTTAGGTTCCAAATGAATTGGGTTTTAGCCTCTCCTCATTTTCAGATTATGAATATATTTTGGTTCATATCTTCTTCATTGTTATGCTGAGACAAAGAGTTGCTATAGGAAAGCAGGACCAATGTCACAGATAGGATTCCATCTCCTACCTAGCTGCCAAATTTTTATTCTTAAAACAGAGGTCTAATTATGTCACCTCCTACTTAAAAAAAAAAAAAAGTTAATCACTCCCACTAGCTTCCTATTGTTTCTCTGATAAAATACAAAACACTTAGCTTGGCACAATCTGGCTTCTACCTATTTTTCTAGTCTTAATTTATATTTTTCCTTTCCATTCTCTCCATTCTTTTCCATCTGTTCTGCTAACTTCTCCTTACACATAACATTCTACATCTTGTCTTTTCAACTTCACACAAATAGTTCCTTATGCTTGGCATGTTCTTCCTTCTGTTCTCTGACCTCCCAGAATGCCCAGCTTCCTTTATCCACAGTCTATGAACTTCCTACAATTTGTTGAACTAATTTTATTTTGAATGTAAATTAAGCATGGGAGATGCCAGAGCTTCCTTGGAATTTTATTATTATTCAGTCATGTCCACTCTGTAACCCCTTTTGATCAAAGACAGGACAAAGATACTAGAGTGGTTACCTCATTTTACAGATGAGGAAACAGAGGAAACAGGATTAAGTGACTTTCCCATGGTCACAAAGCTAGCAAGTATCTAAAGCCAGATTTGATAACCCTTTCTGACTCCAGGGCAAAGGTTCTAGCCACAGTGCTACTTAGCTTCCCTTCTTAGAAATTAGGGAATACCCAACATATTTAATCAAGTAAGACACCAATGTTAAAATGACAGCCTAGATCTCACTTTTCAACTGGTCCCAAGAAATTGGGGTTTTTTTTAAACACTCAGAAGCTTAAAATGAGCACAGATACAGAGGATGACAAATTTAGAGCTAATAGGAACCTTAGCGATCATTAATCAAGCAAACATTTAATAGATATTTCCTATGCAACCGAGTACTATGTTCAGTGCTGGATATACAAAGAAAGAGCAAAAATAGTCTCTGTGTTCAAGAATCTTGCATTCTAATAGAGGGGTATAATATACACTAACCAGAACACATGAGATAAATAGAGAATGAATAGATGGTAACGCTAAAGTGGGTGGCATTAGCAACTGGGAAAACCAGAAAAAGCTTCCTGGATAAGGTGGTGCTCAATATAAGTTTTAAAAGTAGTCAGGGATTCTAAGAGTCAGGAGAGAATTTGGGAGGGAGAACATCTTATGCTTGGGAAACAACCACTGCAAAGGTCTGGAGACTGGAGATGTAGTATTCATCAAGAAATAGCAAGGTGGAAAACATGGCTAGAGAGTAGAGTGATAGAGAAGAGTAAGAAAATTGGAGAAGTAGGATAAGGCCAGGTGGTAAAGACCTTCAAATGCCAAACAGATGATTTTGTACTTGGTAAGATCATAGAGAGCTACTGAAGTTTATTAATCAGTGAGCTGACATGGTCAGATCTGAATTTTAAGAAAACTGCTTTGCAAGTCAAATGGAAGAAGTAACGGAATATATTTGGGAGATATTTGGGAGAGAGAAAACAATTTTAAGGCTATTTCAGCCATCCAAGGACCTGAACTAATGTTGTTGCTGTGTGAGCAAAGAAAAGGAAGCATGTGTGAGAAATAGTGTAGAGAGAAAATATAGTTGGCAACAGATTTTTCGATAGAATGGGAAGAGTGACTGTGAGAAAAAAGGAGTTGAGGATGATGTCCAGATGAGAACAATGAAAGCTTGGGTGACAGAGAGAAAGGTGGTCTCCCTTGACTATAAAAGAAAAGTTCAGAAGAGAGAAAGAGTTTAAGGGAAAGAAAATAAGTCATGTTTTAGACATGAGTTTGAGAAATCTGTATGATATTTCATAGTTAATATAGTTGAGATAAGACTGGAACTCAGGTGAGAACTCAGAGCAGGATATATAGCATTGAAATCATCTCCACAAGAGATGGTAATTGAAGCTAATGAGATGAATAAATGAGAAAGTATAGAGAGAAAAAAACAGAACAAGATCCAGAGAAAACCCTTGAGGGATGCCTACCTTTATTGGTTATGACAAGGATAAAAACAAAGAAGGGATGGAAAAGAAGCAATTAGCTAGGTAGGATGGAAACCAGGAAAGAATATCCAGGAGGTGAAGGTAGTCAACAATATCGAATGTTTCAGAAAAGCTAAAAAGGACTAGGTCACGATTAGCAATTGGTAACTTTGATAGCCAGAGTAGTTTCTTTTGAATGATAAAATTGAATGCCAGATATCGAAGGCTTAGAAAGGAATGAGAGGAAAGGAAGTGGAAATACCTGTTTTAAATTATTTGTTTCAAAGAGATTAGCTGTGATAGAAGAGATCTAGATGATAGCTAATAAACATAGCATTATCTAGTCAGGGTTTAAAGGTTCACAGAGACTTGGGAAAGTTTGTAGTCAACAAAGAAAGAACCAGAATATAGGGAGAGATGTAAGATTAGAGAGTGGGGATAATGGTGAGGATAATTTACTGGATAAAATGGGAGCCAAGGAGATCAAGGAAGCTTGTAGTAAGGTTAGCCTTGGCAAACAGAAGAGCTCCCTTATTATCTCATCTTGGAATAAAGAAAGAGATAGTGGGTGGTATTATTAGAAAGATGAGATCAAGAAGAAGAGAAAAGGAGCTCTTAGCAAATAGCCTCGATTTTTTTTTTTCCCAGTAAAGTATAAGTTGATGTCCTTAGGAGAGAAGACATAGAGAGGAAGCTTAAAGACAAAGAAAAGGTTTGGAATGACCAAACTGTTCTAAATGCAATAGGGAAACAATTAGAGAGGAGTAATATTGCCCTGAGATTGTTAGGGCCCAATTGAGTAGCAGATATTGATAGTAGCTCTACTTAGCAGGATTTTATGTTTTCCTTCAGTTCTATTTCAGTGACTTCCATAATAAAGTGCAACCTCCTTATTTTATAACTGGGGAAACTAAAGTCAAAGGAGATGAGATGACTTATCCAACTTCACAGATATGTTAAATTTAAAAATCAGGATCTGAACTTTGGTCCCTGACCCCAAATCATATGCAATATGAGACTCATAGATTATTAGGTAAGTCTGGAAGAGAGAGGGAGGGGGGTAATTGAGGCTCAGAATATTGGAACAATTTGCTTAAAGTCACATAGCTAGGAAGTGACAAAGCCAAGATTTAAATTGCCCAAGCCCTATATTCTTTCCAGCATAACACATTATCTGAGTCTTCACCATGCTTAAGGAAGCCCTGTGTGTCTTGGGAAACATTTGTCCTAGATTTTACCATTAGTGGGAGGGAGAAAAATCCTGCCTCATCAAGATAATATTTTCCATTAATGAGGTTGGGATGGGGTGGTAAAGATGTAAAAGAAGAGGTAGTTTGGGGTAGTGGGGATGCCCCCAAGTCAAATAACAAATGGAAAGGTCAAATAAAATTCTGCACACTTTCAGAAGGAAGTCAGCAAGTCAGTGCCCTGTTCTATCAGAAAAAGGAGAAAGTTTTACCTGAGAGAACATAGTCTGCTCCTGTCTTCTCACTGATCCTTATGAGGAAGGTACCAGTTCCATTCTCTCCTGTAAGGAGCCTATGCAGAGCTTCTGAACGAGAGATCTGCCCAAAAAACCATCTGAAAGAGAGAAATGAAAATAGAGTGGTCCTAACCTCCAGAGATGTCCTGATTCAGAGAAAGGTCATTTATGTTCCCTCTGAGTGAGGGCTCTTTGATCCGTCATCTATTAAGCTATATTCATAGAATGAGAAAATAACAGCCCAGGATAAATCTTGGTGGCTTACAGGGTAGAAGAGATAGCAGTAGTGACTCTGTTGGAAGAAGCTTCAATCTTATTTAACCAATATGTATCATTGTTTATCACTGCTCACTGAATTCTACCTTTGGCCTGAGTTGGGCCCAGGAACAATACCACATAGAGTGATTTCTATCTATATTCTTCTCTTCCCACCATCCCATATAAGCTGAAACAGCAAGGCTACATTAGAGCAAAGCTAGGGAGAAAAGAAAACTTGAGTTATATTAAATAATTACCCCCAAACCACATAACTTCTGGAATAGATTGTTCTCCAAGGCAAAGTGATTGAAAAACTATAGTTACCAAAATTGACCTTTAGCACAGAATTAGTGAGACAAGGACAGTAAGGAGGAGTAAAATGTCATAAAAGTGCTCCTGACACATGAGGTTTTGAACTTAGAATTGGGAAAGCACTAACATATATATCTCTGAATGTGAGTGTTGCTCTCTTAGCTACTAGCCCCTTAAGATATATCACTAGTCTTCAAGGCTCAGGAATAACCCCAAAGTATGATTTTTGGACCATCAACTTGGGGAAATATACTGGGTTTCACAGTCTCAGTATTTATCCCACCAGTCTTTTAATTGCTGGGCTACCTTCTTGGGCTCTTTGGATGGTACTAATTGCATAGTTGTTCAGCTCTTAATTCCAGACCAATTTCATGGAAATTCTCACTTCCTACTGATATCCCCTATTCCCTGAGAGTAGAAGAAATTCAACAGAATCTCCAGGAGCAGTGTTTGCAAACTGTCAACGTGAATTTCTTTCATAAATGTTCAGCCAGTTTAAATATTAGAGAAAACTATTGATACCAAGAGAGTCATAAAGAAATCATAACTCAGATCACAGATGTTCTTTGGGTATACATAATCATTAGAGGCAGCAAGAGAGGAAAATGGGAAAAGAGGAAGGAAACTTATTTTGTTCCAAGGTCTCATCTCCAAACCATGGTTGCAGGTCATGAAATTATACAACACAAGCTCAATTGTCCAGCTTCTCATTTGCTAATTAATTTGGGGACACTTTAGCTGGGCCAGCATCCTTCATCAGTCTGTTCCTGACAGTGGTACACTGACTCCTCAGAAGATCTGAAGAAGCCATGTAGGAGGGGAAAATTCAGGAGTATACACCCACCAGCCCAGCTGTGTGTGTTTGGCAATACAGCTTTCCCCACTTCTATCCTCCACCCGGCAGAACTGGAAGGTATTGCAACACTATTTCCCTCCTCCACTAACTAGGTTGAGATTCCAGTTTGTGATTGTTCTGAAAGTGAGTCCTTCAATGTCCTTCTTTCTCTGCATTTTGCAAAATCAAAGCAGGATTTCTTTCTGTCTCAAGCTGCCCCTATTCAGACATTAATACCAAGTGGTCCTATCCTGTCCTTCTCCAAGGACAGCTTGAGCCATGAGGGCTGAATGACTATAAGA
Source organism: Sminthopsis crassicaudata (assembly GCF_048593235.1). Classification (NCBI taxonomy): domain Eukaryota; kingdom Metazoa; phylum Chordata; class Mammalia; order Dasyuromorphia; family Dasyuridae; genus Sminthopsis; species Sminthopsis crassicaudata. Next base: position 254,392,235 of record NC_133618.1, read on the forward strand.
GTGGGGTCAGTGGCCCCACACATTCTTCTCTGAACAAGAAATTCCAAAAGCTAGTGCCCCAACTCCTCCATCTCAAGTACAAAACTATAAATGATTAAATCCTAAAAGAATCAGATATTTGCACTGTGAAACAAATGATTTTAACATGTGGTCTTATCTATAGTTCAGAGAAGTTAAGTGATTTGTCTATGGTCACACAGTTAGTAAATAATCAGAAGTAGAATTTGAACTCAGGTCCTCCTAGATCCAGATCCACCATCTAAATATTGCCTCTTGTGAAAAAGACTAACAGGTTTATTTTTTTTTAATCTCATTTCTTTTTATACCAAAGAGAATTGGGCTGTAAGCAAGTCAGTAATGATACTATAGTGATGGCATTGATAAATTTCTTTGACCAATTCAATTGTTTAAGCTGTTCACCGAACCAAGGAGGAGTCAAATCTATACTGATAAAGGGAAAAGCTCACTCATGGAGGTACCCACAGTAGTGCCAAGTGTTATGCAGCAATTTGCAAAGTAATTCCTTGGGATGGAAGAAAGTAAACAAGAAGAATAGCAAACTACCAGACTTTGGGATGCGTGAACCCTTTTCCACTTGGATATACCCACCAGCTTTGAAAACAAGTGCCAAGGAAGTGCCTAAAGATCACTACTACTGCTTTCACATTTTCTCTGAAAAGGAAATCTAAAGATTTCTTTCAAGATGCTCCAGGATTTTTAGTGGAATTCAATCCATTTCTCTGGGATTAATAGTTACAGAAACAAAGCACTAGCTCTGAAATTAGAGGTCCTGAATTCAAATCTTTCCTCTGATGTTTACTTCTTGTATGACCACAGATGTCCCTAATACTCGGGCCTTTCAAGCACTATATCTATGATCTTCATCTTATGATCCTAAACCCTATTATCAATACTAAAGAAGTAACTGAAGGCTCCACTAGAAGCTATTTCCCAGAATGGGATCCACAAGCAATAAATGTGACATTCTAGGAGATGAATGAGCCCAGTTTCCTGCCCTCTGATGGGTCTTACTTACGGTTCAGTCTCCATTGTCTCTTCTTCAGCTAAGTAATTATGAGGGACATAGCCTTCCCCCAAGCTCCTTCCAGCAGCATCAAGCTTCGTGGCTTTCCACCAATCTTCCTTCTTCTCTGTTACATAAAAATGATCCCCAGCCTGAAAACTCAATTCATCCTCTGTCCTTGCTTCAAAGTCCCAGAGACTAACATAGAGGTATTTGGGACCCAAGTGGGAAAGACTTCGTGAATCCATGTTGAAAGGAGCTTCAGGATTCAGATTCTGAAATCCTCCTTTCTCTCAGGAAAGTCACTCAGAACACATTCTTCTTCCCCTGGGAACTTTAAGTATTTTGACAACGGAGAGTTGGCCCAGCTGATCTCTAGGTCTCACTCTTATAGAACATCTCAACTAGGAGTAGGTGATTGCCACCAACCTAGCAGGCTCTTCCCACAAAAGCTGCACCACTTTTTTCTGAATTCACTGGCAACTTGCCCTGTGAGCCACTCCCCTGCTGATATGTGACAATAGCAGAATCCCAACTAAACTATTGCCTTGTCATTAAGATCTCTGGAAATATATACCAACTTTGAGCCAGCACTCAACAGTTCCCCATACTCACTCATACCCATTCCCTGACCCTACTACCTTATGCATAAGTGGATCCATGGATAGATATATCCATCTGTACAGTTTTTATTATATTATTATTTTTCTTCTCTTTCTAGTCAAAAGTTCTAAATTTTGGCTTCTAAACAATAAGGGAGTAAGATAAGAAATGGAGAGGGGAGCAAGGGATTGAGAAAAGCAGCAGGCAAATGAGGAACCAGTCAACAAGGCAACTGGGAAGATGACAGATGAGAGACTAAGGTAGACAGAGGAGCAAAAGAAATTGGATAGCTAGCTAGGAGTGTGTCACTTCAGAGGACAACAATCTTAAAGCAATGAACTTTTTTCATTCCTGCTTAAGTTGCTCCTCTCATCCACCATGGAGAATGTCACTTAAAGGACAGTCATTTTCAGTCTTTCATGTTAAATCATCTCTGAAGCTTCAACAAAACTTGTGAGTGACCAGGGGATGAGTCAGAAGATAGGAGAGTCAGTGTTCAAATCTAATAAATCTACCTTTACTCACTCCTACAGTTGCCACCCAACTTTTGCCCTCTTTCTCTGGAAGAAGATATATACCTATTCTTCCTGCTAATCTGTTCAGTCCAGTCCTGTCACCTTTCTTAACACTTTTTGGTTACTGATAGCAGCTTTTAAGTTTTCATTCTTCACTTCATAAAATCAGAAAAAAATCAGAAAAATGGATTTTTCCAACTATAAAATTAAATGTTTTAATTAAATCAAATGTTTCTTTGACAATAAAAAAATTAATTTCTTATCCTATTAGTTTCCTCTTTTATAAAATGAAAGGGATGAATTATGATGATTGTAGTGGTTACTTCTATTTCTTTCTTTCTTTCTTTTTGAGGGGTAGGAGAAGGGAAGGCGATCAAGTTTAAGTAACTTGCCCACGATCACACAACTTAATAAGTACCTGAAAATGAATTGGAACTCAGATCCTCCTGCTGCTCTATCTACTATACCACCTAGCTGCCCCAGGTGCTTTCCCATTTCTAAGATTTATGATTCTATACAATTTGAGAACCTATTACTAAAAGGTATAGTTTGTGAGCATTTAGAAAGATTATTCTCTCCCCACTTCAATTCTCTCCTTCACATAGCTGTCAAAGTGAATTTTCCTAAAACACAGGTCTGACTCTGTAATCCATCTATTCAATAAACTTCAAGGGCTCTCTATTCTAGGATCAAATATAACCTCCCCTATTTGGTATTTGAAACACTTAACAACTTGGTTCCAATCTACTTTTTCAGCCATATTATATGTTACTCTCATTCGTATACTTTATGATCTAGTCAAACTGGATTTCTTACTGTTCCTCATATTCAACACTCCATCTCTCATTTCTCTGCCTTGGCATTCCCCCATGACTGGAATATATTTTTTCCTCATACTTGCCTCTTAGAGTGCCTAGTTTCCTCTAAGGTTAAGCTCAAACACCATCTTCTATATATATTAAAGTTTTCCTCATTCTCACCCCCTCAAAAAATCATTGTGTTTATTTTGTATATATTTTATAAATGCCTGTATTTGTATATGTTGGATTCCCATCTATAGAATGTAAATTTTTGGAGGCCTGGGACTTTTGTTTCTGTATTCTCAGAGAATAACACAATGACTGACTGGCTCATGGTAGGCACTTAACAAATACTTATTGGTTGATTGAGTCATTGACTAAGTAAGGGTCAGCATGGATACAATAAGACTATTTCATTTCAACCTAACCTTCTTTCCTTTTAAAAATAATTTTACTAACTTGCTGATTGATGAAGGGAATAGAACCAATATCATTGTCACTGTGAATATGATAGAAAGATGGGGACAAGTTAATTGAGTAAGCAGAATCCCAATATAGATGGAATTAGGACAGATATGCCCCACCCCATGAAAAGGAACTGTCAGCTGATACTATCAGTTAACCATACTATGAAAGGGCATCCCCTTATACCAAAGCATTTATCCCCTCCCTGGGCAGAGGAGAAGGAGAAGTAAGTAATTGAATATTAATGCCACAGATCTTGTTGGTCTTAAGGCTTTGGCACAGATTAGTCTTGATTTAATCTAGGACTTAAAATTCAAAGTCATTTTCATATAATGTTGTATAAATTTGTCACAAATTGGCTAACTTTCCCTTATTCAGAGATCTGGGAAAATGCTTAAATATAACTTGTATCCAGTTTCTCATTAAAATTCTTAACTCCTCACTGATTTCCTTTGATCCAGAAGGAAAATACACAGAATCAGAAAATTTGAAAGCTGGGAGGGAACTCAACAGATATTTAGTCCTATCCATAAATAAAAGAATCTCCTTTATAACATGTCTAACCAAGTGCCATCCAGCATCTGCTCGAAGACTTCCAAAGAGAGGGAAATCACTATTTCTCCAGGGAGCCTATTCCACTTTGGGATAGCTCTAATTGCTAGGAAGCTTTTCCCAATCCCAAGCCTAAATCAGTCTCTTTATAACCTTCAGTCATTATTCAGGGACCAAACAGAACAAGTTTAATCCCTCTTTCACATGACAGCTTTTCAAATATTTGAAGATAGCTATCATTCTCTCTCCCCTCTTGAATCTTTTCTTCTACAAGCTAGAATTATATTTAGTTTGTTTGCTTCCTTCTTTCCCTCCTTCCTTCCTTTCTTCCTTCTTAGCTTAATTCCTGTGAGAAGACAAATTTTTTTCTTGAAATGAAAATCTCTCCTCCACTCTCGTTTCCTATATCTGTCTATGACCCTTAGATCTTGACATTTCAAAGAATCTAGCTCCCAAGTTAGTTTGCCTCTAATTTATTTATACCTGATTCAAACTTTTCTCTTAGCACCAGTTGCTCCAATCACCAGCAATATATGGAAAAAGAGAGAGAGACAGAGAGAGAGAGACAGAGAGAGAGAGACAGAGAGACTTGGGTGTTGGTAGGTGGGATTTTTGGGAGACAGATACTCTGAAGAATAAAATTACTAGTCCAGTAATGTCTAAATGATGTATCTGATGTAAAACTTGTCCCTGTGAAGGTTGCTGAATAAAAACAAAATCAACAATATATAAATATGTACATTGTGCTAATTCTGGGCTAAGAAGAATTTCCCAAGATGATAGAGACTTTGAAAGTTTTGGAAGAATTGATCACCTCACTTACCTTTGCAAAAGTGGACTTAGAAATTACTTTGTACTCAGGTGTTGTGAAAAAGCTTTCATCCCAAACATTAAATCCTGTGACCCACTGGGAATACCTTCATTATCCCATAGTCACTCTGTGTTCTACATATTCTTGTTTTTCTTGGACTCACCTCAATTCCAAGCAATACCCCTCATTAAGTTTTTCACACTAATGTTAATTTTGGATGGGCAATGAAAATGAGTCATATAGGTTATCCTTGATTGACGAAAGTAATGTAGACATCTTTAGTACTTAATGGACTGACAAGAATGCAGGCCTGAGGAAAGGATATGAGACCTGGTGTATCATATATATCCCCCAAAATTGATAGAGGAGTTCTATTTAAACTATCCTACAAAGCCACAGTCTTGAGGTGTAAGGAAACATGCTAGATTTGGGGGTAGTATCTGCATCCACACCCTCATTGGTACAACTAAATGAAGAGGGGACCCATTGGTTTTAGTGTATAATCATACTATGTTACCACAGGAAGAGGTATATTGCTATAGAAGACTGAAGTCTTAGGGAAAGTAGATTGCTTCAGGAAAACTATAATTATACTCACATTCTTAGTAGTGTGATTCTATGATTCCTGACTAAATAAAAGTCATGAACATACTGTTTTAGCTTCCTTCTGAAAAAAAAACTAATATCAAAAATGAAAAAAAGTGAAGAAAGAAAACAACAAAAAGGATGAAAAAATGTTGTTATGATTTTTCTTGTGCAGTATGATAAATGTGGAAATATTTATAGAAGAATTATACATGTTTAACATATATTGGATTACTTGCTGTCTAGAAAAGGGGATAGGGAAAGGGAGAGAGAAAAATTGGAACATAAGGTTTTGCAATTGTGAATGTTGAAAACTATCTGCATTTATTTTGAAAATTAAAAGCTATTATTAAAAAAGAAAGTAATAACACACTAAATGACCATTACTATATTTTTAGAATATAAGCTAAAAAGACCAGCATTATATTTGGGGAGTATATTTTTCAATAACATCTGCTTTTTTGATATCACATAATATTTCAAATTCAAATAAAATATTCCATTCTCATGATTCACTATGACTATGCTGCTATTTTATTTAATAATTTAATGATTTGACTTAAGTTGAAGAACTGTCATGTAGGAGGGAAATTAGACCATTTTGTTAAGACAAGCGGTACCCAAGAGGGCACAACTGAAAGTAATAGGTGAAAGTTGTGAAGGGTTGTAGAGTTGCAAGTTTTTGTTCAATGTAAAAAGAATCTTCTTACTACAGTTATCCTTTCCACATCATGGGGGTTAGAAGTGCAGTGCCCCCATAATTTGGAAAATCCATCTAAAATTTTTGGCTCTCCAACAATTTAATGATAATTTTAATGATTTACCCATGGTGCCATAGCTAGGAAATGTTGGAGCAAGGACTCTAAAATCCAAGAACCAGAAGGGACTTCTGGATTATCTATCTGTTCTAACTCACAGCCTTTAGCAAGGTAAATAGCTAACCATGGCATTTCGGTATTCTACATTCTGATACTTGGTAACTTTTATCATTTCTATCATTTATTCTTCTTTAATCCTCATTCAGACCAAACTTGTCTATTTATCCCCCAAATGTGTCTTATATATTTCCAAGTTTGCTCTTTTTCTTATCTGGGAAGGCCCTGCTTAAAAAAAAATTATTATAAGCAATATTCAGTTTGGTGGAGTTTATGTATATTAATTTTAATAAGATAATAACAAATTTCCCTGTTTTCATCCCTTTCTGATCTACTTTGTATTTTCTTCCATATATTTATAAATGTTTTTCTTGCATATTTATAAATGCTTTTTTAACAGTTCCTACCTCACCACTAACCTGGCCCTCTAGTGGAAAAAAGCATAGCCAAGCAAAACAAATTAATACACTGGTAGGTCTGAAATGTATATTTCATTCTGCACCTCTAATCCATAATTTCTCTCTTTTTTTAAATCTTTCTCTGAATCCTTAATGCTTAGCATAGTGCCTAGCATTTAATAGATGCATAATAACTGTTAGTTGACTTGGCTTTCCAGGAAGCAAAAAGTCTCTTTCCTCATTAGTCTTCTGAAGAAACTATTGTTTACTCTCTGATTAGAGTACTGAGGTCTTTCAGAGATGTTTTCCTTCTGGTTATGGAGAACAAGTTATTCTTATGATTCTGCTCATTTCATCTGCATGACATCATATAAGTCTTGCCATGTTTCTCTGAATATACCAAAACATTAACATGTCACAAGTTGCTCAGTCATTCCCAAATTGATGGATATCCACTTTATTTCCAGTTCTTCACAACACAAATGTTATTTTTCATATTTTTGTATATATGAGTTCTTTCAGAGAACATACTTTTACAGATGACACAAATTTTAGAATAGCATTTAAAGCATATGATGACTAAATCAGGATCCAAGAGACAGAATAATGAACTGAATCTAAGATGAAATTTCACAAGCAGAGTATAAAATGTACAAGAATGGGATGGAGGATGCATGGTATGGAGTTTAAATGGAAATAGGGTGAAAATCTAACAGTTTATGTGAAAGAGATTGAGGACTTTAGTGAACTGCACACTCAGTATTTGTTTTATGTGCTCTACCTTGTCAGAGCCTATGCTCTCCCATACAAAAGTCTATGCCATACAAGAATCAGTTGAGACAAGATGGAATTTTTAGCCTCAAATAGTTGAAGAACTGTCATGTAGAAGGGAAATTAGACCATTTTGTTAAGACAAGAGGTACCCAAGAGGGCACAACTGAAAGTAATAGGTGAAAGTTGTGAAGGGTTGTAGAATTACAAGTTTTTGTTCAATGTAAAAACAATCTTCTTACTACAGTTATCCTTTCCACATCATGGGGGTTAGAAGTGCAGTGCCCCCATAATTTGGAAAATCCATCTAAAATTTTTGGCTCTCCCTCAGTATCAGAGAAGTCTGAATTATTATGGTATTAAAAGATAAAATTTGTTGATATTATACATTACTATACATACTTTTATGCATTTATGAATTTCTTAACTTTTTCTCTCATCTGCCAACTTTCATGTGGCTTCCACAAAGCTCTCCCAAAATTCTCATTTAATTTCTTATATTAATCCATGATATATCATAACTGTGATGGGGAAAGTCTTGATATGGAAGTCTGTAATTAGAGCTATGTGTGGGATGGAAGGGAGTGTTCCATCACCAGAGACGTTTAAGTAGAACCTGGAAAGTCACTCATTGGGGATATTATAACAATGATGATGTGATGATGATGATGATGATGATGATGATGATGATGATGATGGCGGCTGGTGTAGAAGGATTTCCACTTGTTTATAGTATAGACTAGAATTTTCTGAGATTCTTCTGAGGTTCTATAACTCAGTAGGATCTATGAGTTCCAGATTGATCCATGAAAAGGGTAAAAGATTCACTTTTTTTGGCCTTTGTGTAGTATTTATGCCATGTGGATGATACAAGAAATCAGTATTATGGGAATTGAGTAGGTGCCATATCAATGAATTAAATCATCTTTAACTTCCCTCCCAGCTCTTGATCCTATTATTCTCTAAAGAAAATGTAGGCTGCAGTAGTTGGGCAAAGTTTCGTGAAAGAGGTGGAACTTGAACTTCATCTTGATTAATGGGTGGAATTAGAGATACAGAGAAGGAAATCAGAGGCTAATCAATATGTTTATGTATTTTGCTTAGTCATATATTTTTATTATGAAAGAGAACTACTGGAGGGTTAGTAATTGGGCTGTAAAGGAAATGAAAAGGAAAAAGGGAAAGAAAGGAAAAGAGAAAGAGAAGGTGGGAGAAAGAAAGAAAGTATCATCAAGAAAACATTTTGAAATACATAAAACAAATACATTCAGAAGGGGATACAAACTTTGATTTTGTTACTACCCTGTTAAATTGTAATATATATTTCAAAAAAGCAAATTGCATGTAACAAAAGACCTCAGTTTCATATACAATCCTATTGTCTTCATCTCTCCTTATTATAATGTTTTTATTTGATGATGATTAAGTTTATAATGAAAAAGAAAATAGAGGGGATTCTGAATAAGACTGTAAAAGAGCAGCCCTAGGTACATATAAGATACATTTGGATGACAAGTAAACAAAAAATGAAACAATCCTTGTCTTCAGGGAATCTACAATCAACTGAATTATTATTAGGATTAAAATGATTATTCCCTAAAGTGGACAAAATTCACTGGAAAGGGGAAATAGAGATTCCCAAGATAGTACTTTTTGACTTCACCCTTTTCTCTAAGGCTCTTATAATAATGTTTACTTTTGGTATCTTGGTTGGTTGTTATTCTTTGTTTTTGAAGAGAACCAAAATGACATCAACTGGAGTTGAGTTACAATGTTTCCAATTGTGGCTGATCATGAACCCAGAACAATCTGCCACAGGTTTGACACAAATCTCTGATCATTCAGGGTGGATTCTTTAACTTTGTGCATCTCTTGTTTCTTCTGATCTAATTCAATTTTGTTTTGCTTATGGAGCACAGCACCTTCCCTGATGAGGGCACACCATGATGGGCAGTCCTGTGCCAGTGTCTCCCATGTTATCCAATCAGTTCTAAAGTTAAGAAAGAAAGACCTCAAGAGTGTCCTTGTATCACTTTCTCTGGACACTTTGTGAGCACTCGTCCTGTATTATTTCTCCATAAAAGTCTTTTTGACAAGAGTACATTTGACATTCAAACAATGTGACTAGCCCAATGGAGTTGTGCTCCATGTAGTAGATTTGGAATGCTTGGCAATTTAGTTTGCAAAAGGATCTCCTGCTAGGTGATCTTCAGAATCGAATTAAGACAATTCAAATAGGAGCGATTCAGTTTCTTGGCATGGCAGTGGTATGTTGTCTAGGTTTCTTTCACAAGCATACAACAATGAGGTCAGACAATAAGCTGCATGAGAACAGCAACCATATCATAACTAAATTATGCATGTTCTCCCTACCCAGCACAGTGCTTTATACATAATAGACAGATAAGAAATGCTTAGAGAATTATATTATTTTATTGTTAAACCTTGCCTGGGTTCCATTGTCTGGACTGAACATACTTCTCCCGTAATTTGATCCTGGTTCATTTCCCATAGAAACACTAGATGGCATTCAAAGACTACATTCCAATTTTAGCTCATACTAGAAGAAAAATAATGGCAAGGATCCCAATCTTGAGGGATGGTGACAAGTCTGACTAGAGTAATGACTCAAATAAGAAAGCAGATAAATTATGTGTGTGTATATATATATATATATATATATATATATATATATATATATATATATATATATATATATATATATATATATATATATATATATATATATATATATATATATATATATATATATATACATATATGGAGGGAAGAAGCCAATATATAAAGAAAGGACAAAAATGAAATTTAAACATAATTTCCCAAAAGTTGAGGGCTAAGCCTCTGATAAGTACTAACCAACCTCCAACTTTCCCAACTTATTTGGACTGAAGCTGGCCATAGAATAGGTCTCCCAGAGTCATTAGTCATGTAGCAAAGGGAAGAAGCAAGATTTGAAGGTAAATCTTCCTAGGCCATTACTCTATACTACCTTTCTAAGACAAAATTTGGTCTAGGAAACAGATAATACTATCTAGATCAGGGAGATACATATCTCTCCATTGGGACAAGAGGAAAAATAAATTGAGAGTCATATACAAAAAACAACTTAATTTGGATTTATCTTCTCATAGGAAAAAATTATCTTCTCAGCTGCTTTTAAAATCATGAAAGAGAAATATAAATTTTCATTCAATGATTGTCACTCATTGTCACTCAGGTTCTTACTAGCTGAATGAAAATAGGCAAATCACTCTTAACTTCTATCTGCCTCAGTTTTCTCAAATATGAAATTGGGATAATAATAGCATCTGAGGACCAAGTAATATAATATTTGTAGAGTATTTAGCTATAGTGTATGTATATATACCAGGTGCTTGATAAAAGCTTGTTTTCTTTTTTCTAAAATTTTTTCTAAATTTTTTTCTAAAATGTAGACAAAATCCATTTTAAGGTTATAAGAAATGAGCACAGAAAAAGAGGGGGAAAGGGGAAAAGGGAAATTGATTATAAAGAGAAGGGAAGACAGGAGGAGAGAAAGAAAAGACTTATAAAGAAAGAAAAAGGAAAGGGGGAAAATAAGAGGAAGGAAAGAAAGAGAGAAGATGGTTGAGTAATTTTTGGATTAATTTTTGTCATTTATTTTTGCTCTCTCTTTCAGAGTTATTAACCACAATGGAATGTTCTCAAATATGAATGTCTTAAAAAGATACTAGGACCATACATTTGACTTAAAATGAAACTTTGTGGTGTATGGAATGGAGAGATGAAGAACTTACAGTAATGTGTGAATTCTTTTTCTTTATTTTCATTATTCCTGTGTTTCCCTATGACCTGCATAAGTACAATATGTGCAGGCCTATATTTACTTAAACCTTACTTATTAACCTAAGTTGGAGACATTTATCAGTGTTTGACATTTATCCATATTTAGTCTATTAGCTTGACCAAAGTTGGCTTGATTAACTAAAGCCTGAAGGCCTAAACCAGAAACTTTCCATTCAAATTTCTCCGGATAGTAACAACCAATTAGATGCCCCTCCCTCCAATGCTCTCTTACTTGTGATGTAATCTCTTGTAATAAAATCTACAAAAGTTTTGTATATTCACTGATTCTTTTGTTCTCCTGCTGTGAGCACTTTCATTTCCCTTATCTCATAGCTGAATTGCCCCACTTCTCTTGACATGCTATAATAAACAGTCTTTCTGCTTTCTACTTTGAGTGATCTCTGAGTAGTCATTTGGGGTAGGGGTCTTCCGAGTCCCACACAGTGGTCATCTAATCCAACTACTTCCTAAGGAAACTAGAACATTTAAGGATATCTCTACCCAGTCCCTCAAGTATTTAGTAAAAAAGCTGAGATTTTTGTTGTTATTGTTTTGCTGAGGGAATTGGGATTAAGTGACTTGCCCAAGATCATATAGCCAGGAGTGTTAAGTGTCTGAGGTCAGATTTGAACTCAGGTCCTCCTGACTTCAGAGCTGATGAGAAGCTGAGATTTTAACCTAGGTCCTTTCACACTGTACCTTTTACTGTATTTTTGCTGTATTTCATTGCCTTTCTCCTTCACATCTTGGACTACTTACAGGTGATTTCATGCCTTAGTAGCATCTCTTAGTAGAGATCATTCCCTTTAGTCCATGGATAAAGAACCTGACTTGGATAAGGTCATGGAGGGCAGCCATGTGGTACTACAGGGCACAGAGTTCTGAGCCTGGAGTCAAGAAGTCTCATTCTCCTGAGATGGAGAAGGAAATGGCAAACCACTCTGGTATCTTTGCAAGAAAACCCCAAATGGATCATGAAGACTCAGATATAGTTGGAAAATGACCAAACAAGAAAGACACACAGACATTAGTTAGCAAAGTAGAGATTGAGCCTAGGCCATTTTAGTCCCAATCCATTCTCATTTCCACTGATCTTTATAAATTTTCGGGCCAAAAAATTTCCTATTGTCTCTTTCTGGTGGTGACCTGCTCCCAATTTAACCATGCTGGCTCAATACAACAAATAATTTCAAGCTTTCAAGCTAATAGAAGGCTCCAGAGATTGTATCATGGAAGCACAGATTTTAAGAGCCCAGAATAATAATAATAGTAATAATATGTAGTAAGAGTATAAAAACAACTATAATCATAATGATAGTAATAATAATAACTATGATCTAATGTTGTTAAATCTTTTTTAGTTATGTCCAACTCTTGAGGACCCTTTTTTGGAGTTTACTTGACAAAAATACTAAAATAGTTTACTATTTCCTTCTCTACTGTGTCCTCTTTTTATGGACAAGGAAATGAAGCAAATAAGAATTAAGTGACTTGCCCAGGGTCACACAATTGCTAAGTGTCTGAGACTATACTTGAATTCAGATCTTCCTGACTCCAGGCTCAGCTCCCACTGTGCTGCCTAGCTGCCCTAGCTCTTCATATCATTTTACTGTTTTATGAAGCACTTTGCACAGCCCTGCCTTATTTAAATCCAATTCACTTATGAGTCATGACATCCCTTTCCTGATGCCATTGGATGAAGGATGAACAATAATAATCATTTACAGTATTTCATTTGATCCTCACAAACCTCTGTGATAGATACTAGTGTCATTCTCCTTTTACAAGTAAGAAAACTGAAGCTGAGATAGATAAAGTTACTTGCCCAGGGTCACAAAACTAACATACATTTAAGTGAATTTAAACTTAGGTCATCTTGACTCTTCTCTCCATATCCTATTTCACATGAGGAAGGCATCATTACCCTTCCAGTCTCCCAGACTCACCATCTAGGTAGCATCCCTAGTTCCTTACTATCTTTCATCTCCTATTTCTTGCCAAAGTCTTTTGATTTTACCATTATATCTCTCAAATATGTCCCCCTTTCTCTCTGACTTCCATCTCCTCATAACTGGACTATTGCAAAAACCTGCTGGTTGGTCTGTCTGCCACAAGTCTCAGCCCACTGCAGTACATCCTCCAGATAACTGTCAAAGTGGTTTTCCTAAAACACAAATCCAACTGTCACTGCCCCACCCCACTTAGAAAACTCCAATGACTCCCCTCCACTTCCAGAATCAAATATAAATTTCTATTGGGCATTCAAAACCCTTCAAAACTTAGTTCCTTCCTAGCTTTCAAGTTTTCTCATACCTTATAACTCCTTCATACACCTACACTTTGATCCAATAGCACTAACCTGCTTAATAACTAACATTCATATAAAACTTACTTTGTGCCAGGCACCATGCTGCATGCTTTACGATTATTATCTCATTTATTCATCACAATAACCCTAGGAGGTAGGTATTATTATTATCCCCATTTTATAGATGAGACAAACAGAGACTAAGTGACTTTACCAAGATATCATAGCTATTAAGTGACTAAGTTTGAATCTGAATTCAGATTTTCCTGACTCCAGGCCCAGTTCCTTATCCACTGCTCCATCTTGCTATACTTAAAAAAAGATATTCCAGCTTCCAGCTTCAGATATTGTCTTTCAGTGTCCCTCAAAGCTCCCTCCTCAGCTCTGCCTACAGGCTTCCCTGGTTTTCTTTAAGTTCCAGCTACAAATAACATTCTTTTTTTTTGAGAGCCAGATGTTAAACATTTATCAGCACATATCTGGCTGCTCTCTTACTTTCTAGAATAAACCTTTCCCAATCTTTTCTCAGTTCTATGCCTTCCCTCTGTTGAGTACTTCCTATTTATTTTATGCATAGTTAGAATCTATGCATTATTAGAACCATTACACCACACGGGTGTCTACATTATTAAACATTATTTCCAACTCTTCAATTTGGTCCTATCTGAATGGATTAATCATGGGCTTGCTCCTCCAAACACAAAATGGAAACATATTGACCAAAATGAAAGATCTGACCCTGACTTTGTTTAGGGTCATATCCTACAAAGAGAGGTTGGCTTTGAAAGCTTGAGTATCAGCAAGAGCTGGGAAAGGTGACAAGAGAGCAGAAAGTCCCACAGCCCCACCTCTTAGGCCCAGAGAATTTGCAGACCTGTTTGACTTGTGGCTGGTGAGATATGTAAAGAATCTAAAGGTGTGAGGATGACCCACATACCTAAATATAAGGACTATTCTCCAAATAAACTTCAAAAGCCTTGACTCTCCCAGCTCATGCCTTTCTTCTCCCCACTGCCACCACAGTCCTCCCCTGAGGAGAGACTAGTTTTTAAATAGAAGGGAAGAACAAAACTTCTAGTTTCCACATTATTTGAGCTCAGGAGGAACCAGTCCCAAGATTATTTACTTTTATCTATGCTTGTAGAGAATTTCCCTTCCATTTCATCTTTCCTTTATAATACAGTACTATTTTTCTTCTCCAACATAAGCTCCTAGTATCAAAGAGAACAGAAATATTTTGGTTAATATAGTCCTTTTCTTACAATCCCACTTTGGGGGATTACAATTTAGTTAATGTTCCCAAAATAAAATTGCTAAAGTTCTGACATGGGAATCATTCTAATGAAGATCTATTTTTTTCATTTACCATGTTGGAGGCCTTTGATCTAGAATCTAGCTTTTCCTATCACTCCACTTTTATCACAATTCTCCCCCTACTCAGAAACTATCAATGGCTCTCCATTGAACACAGGATAATGTACAAACTCCTTATCCTAGAACTCAAAACTATGATAATCTGTTCCCATCCACTAATCTTGTCTCTTATTGCTTCCTTTCTTATATTGTTTTGTTTAGTAATAGTGGTCTTCCCATTATCCCTCCAATGGCTCTAAAATTTCCTAGTTTTATATCTTGGTGAATGTGCCTCCAGGGATAAGGTGAGAGTCCCTGATTATTAAATTTTCAGAATCAGCAAATACTATAAATCCAGGTTTGATTTATTGTTTTCTAGATTGTCTTAAGAAATCAATGGAGAAAATGTTAATGCATGTTAAATTTTAAAATGTTTCATACATGTTTGGGAGGAAGGAGCAAAGCCAGTTGTTAAACAGTGACCTATTTCCATATTTCAAGGCCAACCCATGTCCTTCAACCCCTCCAGGAAACCTTCTCTGAGCACATAAACCTGCAAGTCTCTCTCCTGTTTTTGAACTGAATTTATCTAGCATATCACTCACTAGGCATGTTTTATTACCTCATAGACTCAATAATATATGCATAAAAATGTCTTCTCAGATAAATGACAAACTCCTTGAGGTCAAAGTGAACTTTAAATATCTTTGTAGCTCCCAGAGGACATTAGTGCTTTGTATGTAGTGAGTATTTAACAAATACATGTTGAGTCATCAATTGTTCATATGAATCCAGATGTTTGCAGCTGTCTCTAAAAGTTGACGCAAACTTAGTGGGAGAGATAATTAAATTTAGTTTCTTACTGTCCATTCCACAGAAGTGACGATGGACTCCCAGTCTTTGAGAAACTCCCCCACCATTCTTTTCCTACATGGTTAATATATCTTTGGATGAGGGGAGACTAGTAGATATGAGGAGCCCTAGAGGATACAGAAAAGTACATATTGATTGTGCTGCTGACTTTTTCATGTATTAATTCTTCAGTTCCCCAATAACTGCTACAAGCACTTTTATCTCCATCCCCATTCTCTTCCCCCCAGAGAGAACACAACTTCTCAGAAAGATTTATGCCTGTTCTCATGATAGGAAAAGCTAGAGTCTAGATCAAGGCCTCCAACTTGGTAAAGGAAAAATAGCTTCTCCTTATCATTTCAGTCATCCACAATCCTGATTTTTCTAAGGTCTCAATGTTCCAGATTAAATAGTCATTTAGCATCACTGTGAAAAATACTGGCATTGAAAGGATGGTCTGTTGCAACAGCATGCAAACAGTATCACGACTGTTCCCTGTGTGGGAGCTTGGTGAGCCTTCTTTGCTCATAAATTCCCAAGACTCGAAGGACCAGGATTAGTCATCCTTTCCATCAGGACCACTCAAATGGTCCTAAGCGCACACACACACACACACACACACACACACACACACACACACACACAAACACACACACAAAACCTCTGAAGACAGCCAGAGACAGGAAGTTGCCAAAAATTGAGCTCTTAGTCCCTCAACATACTAAACATTCAGAGTAGGAAAATTTTCTCTTTTTTTCCTTTTCTGCTTGACAGTTTGGCTAGGAAGATGGATTGTCAAAAATGCCTCTTGATGGAGATAGAATTTAAGCTCTAGCCTAGTTTTCTTTGCATTAGAGTAATTTTACAAATTTTGCAAATGAAGAACCTGAGCCTCAAATTTGTGTAGTATTGCACTATTTGAACCCAAGTCTTCTGCTCCCAATCCAGTGCATTTACTTCTTCCCCCTACAATCTCACTCATTACTTTGGTACTTTGCTGAAAAGCAAAATATTTGTTTTTGTGTTTTGTTTTGATTTGATTATTATTTTTTGTGGGTAAAGTATCCCTGAGGGTTTGTTAAAGAATTGGAGACAACCATGATCAGGAAAAAAAAAAATCTACCCAGTGACTGAAGGGTTCAGGGCTAGATCTCTCTCAACCTGAGGGAGGAACAAGAGCAAAACTTAGAAAAGAAAAGAAAAAGGCCTAAAAATTCTGGATCTCTTATCAAGAAAAATTATTGAAAACTTAACTTTGAATATTGGTGTTTTATTTTTTAATGAACTGATGTCCCCAGACTTGACACCTGGGATATTTTAAACTCCAGAAAGTCTCCTGTCTTTGGCAGTCCATTTTGTATTTCTAACATTCATCAAGGGTTCTTAACTTCAGGTCAGTAGATTTGTTTTTAAAAGGCCTATGTTAATATAGAGTTTTCTTAGGGACCCGATTTTAAATCTGGTCTCAGACACTTAACACTTCCTAGCTGTGTGATCCTGGGCAAGTCACTTAACCTGGGCCTCAGGAGGGGAAAAAAAAGATACTAATATAGAGTTTTCCTTTCAGCATTTTTCTGTTAAAAATATTTTTAAAATACTGTGCTTTATTTTTTACATATAAAAATATAATTTCAGGAAGGAGTTCAAAAGCTTTACTAAATCGCCAAAAGGCTTCTGAACACAAAAATTAAGAATTTCTGATTTACATAAACCCAACAAACATTCCTGTGATATAATCCTCTTTGCCATGATTTTGCTTGGCAAGCTTGTAAACCTTACCCTGATGTAGTGAATTCTTCCTCCTTTCCATCCTCATATCTTAGTCCTAGCTTTTCTTCAAGGTCCAGCCCAAATCACTGTGCATCCCTGCTCTCTGCTTAATTTCAGGCTCTTTTATACAGTTATTTTCCCTAAGTCATGTTGGTAGTTAGCAGAGGCAGAGATACAATTCATGTGTAAATTCAGAACTTTTCTCACTTCTGGGCTTAGGAAAACCCAACTCACCTTAACAGAGACAGAATTTGTCTTTAGAGATAAGGAGTTTCCTTGTGTAATAAATATCTGAGAGTACATATATCTTTGTTCTTTAGGATGTGTAGACATGTTCAAGTGTCCCTACATGTGCCTGTGTGCTTCTGCATGCATAAAGTATCATTCTATTTTACTTGCACCTCTGCTTACATGGTTACATAACTTCCACCATGCTAAATTTACCTTAGCAGCCATCTAATTTGAAGATTCTCCAGGTACCCCTGTCCCCAAGACTTTTGACGGGGTCCATGAGTTCAAAACTATTTTTGTACTAATACTAAAACGGTGTCATTGTGCAGAAGTAGATGGTTATCCCCATAAATGAAGCTTTGGGACAGTCAGTAATTTTTAAGAATGTAAGGAGATCTTGTGATGAAAAAGCTTGAGAACCAACTTATCTAGTTCAGTGTCTATTTCACAGATGAGCTCAATATGTAAACAGTATGATATAACTGAAAAAAAAGCTGCAATCTTGGGCTCTATTGACAGCAAGTGGTTCCAGAAATTAAGAGGTAGTAGTTCCATGGACCCAGCCCAAGCCAGATCATAGCTAGAACATTTTATTCAGTCCTATGCTTTGCATTTTAGATTGAACATTGATAAGCTGGAAAGGGCAAAGGCAACTAGGAAGGCAAAGGATCTTGATTTTGCACCATCACAAGATGACTTTTCTTACTATCACAAGAGACAGGGGTTCAGTTTGGTCCTAGAGACCAGAACTAAGAAAAATGGATAGATGTTGCAGAGAAGCTTGGAATAGGATGCTTCAGGAGGAATTATCCTCCCCACCTGAGGCCTAATAGAGGGTCTTATTTGTCAATTATGTTGCAGAAGGACCGGATTTGATGGTCTCTGAGATCCCTTGCAATTTTGCCATATAAATGTTGGATGTCACTATCATTACCATCATCATTACCATTCCATCTGTTTGCCATGCCTGGAATTCTCCTTTTCTATCTCCTATCTTCACTAGTTTCCTTCAAGTCTCAGCTAAAAATCTCACCTTCTTGGGAAAAGAAGCCTTTCCCAATTCCCCATATGTTCTATTGCCTAACCTCTATTATCACAATTTTATCTTGTACTTTTTTGTCTATTGGTTCTCAAATATTAGACTGTGAGAGTGAGTAGGGACTAAGTTTGGGGGACTTTTTTTTGCTTTTTTGTCATTATATCTACAATATAATTTCAGGCACACAATAAGCACTTAATGCCCGTTCAGTTGTCTTTGTTATATGTATGTCTATGTGTCATATCTTATTTCCTTTGTTCCTCTATCAAGGTAGGGGCTGTATTCTATTCATGTTTATAGTCCCTAAAGCCTTTGTCATTGTCTTAGACATATTAGGTGTTCAATGAATATCTGTTGAATGAACATATTGAAACATATTGATTCAATGACCCATTGTTCCTAATTCTGCTTGTAAATTAATGTTGGGGGAGATATAACCCACTTTACAATTTTTATGTCATCTGCTATCCATCGTGTAGTAGGACATCCCATGCTTGTCACAGATTTTCTCCTATATGTTAAATATCATATACAGGAAATTAAGAAAAAGCTGAAGTCTACCCCCTTTTGCTGATGAGGACCTATCTAAAGTGCTTTTATTTCATTATTAAAGTTATCCATAAAAGCTGGTCCCATCTTGAATGCCCTGCTGATCTCCAGTGAGTCAACATATTACCTTGACATACTTTTAATAAATACCTTTTAATTCTCTTTTTCCTGAGTTTTATGTCATTAATCAAGATGAAGACCTGAATAAAGAATTTTCCTTTTAACAAACATGTATATAATGAAGATATCAAACATCAAAACACTATCAGATCAATTCTATAGACATACAATTCCAGGTTATTCTCTTTCTTGACATTTAAATGTCCTCTATACAATATTTACATTAAATATATTCCTGAGAGTGACTAGCTGTAAGATCCCTTCATCCACATTCTATTCTCTCATGGTGAAAGGAGAATGATTGGGGGGGGGGGGAGATAAAGGTGAAAGTAGAAGGTACTATGTTGGGAACTGGTGAGTTTCCTCTCACTAGAGATCTTCTAAGCAAAGGCTAAAAGACCACTTGTTCAGCTTGTGGCAGTAGGAGCTTTTGGAATATAGGTTAGTCTACATGTCTTTTAAGAACCTTTCCAATTCTGAGATTCTGTGAGGAATCCAAGGATATCTAGGTTCAATAAGTCGCCTGGTCATAGACCTTAGGAGTCCTTAAGAAGCATTCTCCTAATGCCCTCCTCCCCATAAGAAGGCATCAGAAAGGCACTGGCAGCCCTGTACAGTTTGTGGTTTGGGGGTAGGAAGATGGGTAAAGAATGTAGGGAAAAGCAACAGGGCCTAGGTCATGTGAAGGGATGATGGAGACGTCTGTAGATGGAGCTCAGCTTCTCTCTGAGCACAGAGAAGGCAGGTCTCTCCTCAGCATTGCTTTTCCAGCACTCCAACATGAGTATATAGACTTCAGGGGAACAAATGAGTGGGCGAGGAAGCCTATAACCTCGGGAAATCTGCTGAATGGTCTCTTGATTGGTCATTCCTGGAAGAAGCAACATACATCAGGTTAAGAAAGATAGATCCAGGGTGTCCATCCACTTCAAGAGTTTCCCTTAGGAGGAAGACACTGCTCCCAAGAAGACTTTCCTAATTAACCATATTCATTACCCATTGTTCCAAAGCACAGTCTGTCAAAAATGCAATTTTACTTCATCAATTAGTGACTTTGTCTCCAAGATATTGAACTTTGTTGATTGAATGGCTTTCTAAATTGATTCTTTGGGTTTATAGATATTATGTTTAATCCATCATCTAATTTCATTTTCCTGTGCTTGTTTCTTTTCTATCCTCACCAAACTGGAGCTACTGTAGGCGGAAACCATTATTTTTTAATCAGTTAAGAGACTCATCAAGAATAAAAGTCTTCATTGATTGTTTAGACTAGACACTGAGTCAAGGCTATTTCCCTTGCCTCAAATTAGGAAGGCCCAGGAGTATGGAGCCATTAGTGTTCCTGGTGGTCTCCCTTGTCAATAGTACTATAGATCTAGAGCTTGAAGGAACTTCAGATATCATCTAGTCCAACTCCTTTATTTTATAGATAAGAAAATGGAAACTAGGACATTAAAGAATTCCCTCAAAATTAGAAAGGGTAAGAAGTGGAATTTCCAGAGAGGAGGTGGGAAGGGAGGGAGAAAAATGTAGATTACAGAGTTTTACAAGGATAGATACTGAAAATTATCTTTGCTTGTATTTTGAAAAATAAAAAGCTACTTTTTTAAAAATGGGATTTCTATTTCATGGGCATATATCTTTTCTTCCTCATCAGGCTGAAAAACGTATAGGATCTTAAGTACCAAAGTTCCTGTATTTCCATTCAACTGGCACTCCTGAAGACGGGACCCTTTTTCCATCAGATTGAAGGTGTCCAAAGAAGAAATTCTTGACTGCTAAGAGCAAAGAGTTTGAGGCAACTCCATGTCTTATACTAAGGACTCCCAAGAGAGAGTAGCCATAGTTTCCCCCTTCCTTGGAATCTTCTATAAAAATCTAACATAGACCTAAAGGATTCACATGGGAGCCTTGAAAAATTTATCCAAAGTCAGGCAGGTATGAGCTCTGTGGTAATACTAGAGTTTACAGGAAAAGCTAAAGAGAGAGTCAACTTGGGGACCATACCTTCATAGGGACACTGTCCATATGTGAAAACTTCATAAAGCAGGATCCCATAGGACCAAACATCTGATTTCTGTGAGTAGATCCTATAATTGGCTGCTTCTGGCGCTGTCCACTTTACAGGTATTTTGGTGCTGCTTTTTGTGGAATAAATATCATCCTAAAAAGCAACTGAAAAATGAGTCATTCTGGGGGTAAGAGAAACCAAAATACATTCCCCCAGGTCCAATGAACCTAGGAACCTTGAAAGGGGAGGAACAACAAGCATTTCACCCCTTCCACACGGTTCTGGGATGTAAGGGCTCCCAATCTATTTAAACAACTGTCAATTATTCATGCTAATGGAACCAAAACAAAAGCATAGGTAAGCCAATAACATGAATAAACTAAAATCAGTTTTGCCATATTTGGTTTAAAAATGTACAATCTTTTATCATATTGACTTCTTATTGATATTTCATTTTATTGTCACTAGAGGTCATTTCTATTCCCTAATAACAAGCTTGAATGGGCATTGGGAGGGAGGCAAGTAGAATCTGCCATAAGTTTAATAAGAACTCAGAGTTTCTGGAAGCCAGACCAGGAAAGAACCTTATGGTTTATCTAATCTAACCCTATCATTTTACAAAAAAGGGAAAATGGGTCTCCCAAAATGTAATATCTTGCTCAGGGACCCATAAAATCCAGACACCTACTTTTAATACTAGCTCTGTTCCTCACTACTTGTGAGATCTTAGGTGAAACCAATGTTCTATGAATCTTACTTTTCACCTCTGTAAAATGGGAAGAGTAAAATAGGTCACCTAAAAATTATACACCCTAGGGGACAAGCTTAGGGGTCTAACCTATATCATCTGAATCTCACCTTAAGGATATTTCCCACTATTTCAGAACCATATTATGGTCCTATACATATTTCATGTGTAAACCACATATGATAAAGAACTATTGCCATAGAAGACAGGATTTAAAGGGATAAAGATGGGAATAACTTGATCAAGAATAGATTGCTGGCAAGAGACAAAAGGAGAAAAACAGAGGCATTGTCCTGACCTTTAGCAGCCTGGCTAGGCCAAAGTCTGCGATCTTGCAGGTGAGGTCTTCTCCCACCAGGATGTTTCGAGCAGCTAGATCCCGGTGTACAATATGCCTTTCCTCCAGGTAGGTCATACCCTCAGCTACCTGGCAGGCGATGCTCATGAGGTGGATGATGCTGAGGGCCTTCCCTTCTGGACCTAAAAGACCAGAAAAGAAATATAAAGTCATGACCCTGAGCCAGTGAGAGTGATGGCAGTTCCCTAGGGCTGAAAATCCATAGGTACTGTGATACTTGTCAAGTGTCCACAGAGACAACCAGGTTAAATGCGGGAGGGTCTAATGCAGTATCTATGGGAATATGTGCCACCATAGATTGATGGCAAGGTCAGCCCCAGAATAGATTATTTTTCATGCAAAGCCTCGAGGGAATAAGTGAACACTGGACATTTCTAGTGCTTGATATGGGGTCTTCTTCATAGAAGCACCATGAAAGGGAGTGTTTTTAGAAAGTTGCTGCTATACATTCTTATGAGTGAGATCTAAAAATCAAAATGGAGGAGAGAGGATAAAAGAGAAGAGGAAGAAAATGTGATAGAAGAGATGGAAGAGAGTGTAATGAAGAGAGAAAGAGAAAGAAAGAGGAAGAGAGACAGCAAAGAAAGGACAGAGAGATAAGCATATGGGAAGAGGTACAAGGAAATGATATTGGAAATGAGATGGAAAAAAGAACATGAAGAGAGAGGACATGGAGGAAGGGAGAATCTGGGGAGCATGAGGGAAGGCTGTAGAAGATGGGGAGATGGAGGTGAGAAGGAAAGAAGAATAGAAGGGATAATGATTTGGGATGACATGGGGGAAATGGAGAAGAGGCTGATGAGGAAGAGATAGAGGGAAAAGATTTGAAGATAAGGGATGAAGATGAGAGGAGAATAGAAATGAGAAAAGGATAGAGGGGGTAGGAATGGAGAAGATGATGGGAGTATAGAAGTTCCAGAGGGATGAAACAGAGAATTGGAGGGGAAAAGGCAAGAAGAGAAAGATATACTAGGTTATACTGTAACACATATAAAATGTATGGGATTGCCTGTCATCTAGGGGAGGGAGTAGAGGGAGAGAGGGGAAAATCTGGAAAAATGAATACAAGGGATAATGTTATAAAAAAAATTACTCATTCATATATACTGTCAAAAAATGTATAATTATAAAATTAATTTTAAAAAAAAAGAAGAGAAAGATATAATGAGGGTTGGACAGGAGACAGTAGGGAAAGAGGTGGAAAAAAGGACAATGAGGAGAGATGTATATGGAATGGAAAATATAAGAAAGGGTATTAGATTTGGTCATGGGGAGAATAGAGGAAAGGGAGAATGTTTAGAGGAAGGTATGGCGGGAAGGGGAAGATTTGGGGAAAGTTGTGAGACAAAAACAAAGGAATGTGATGTCCTTGGTCCTTGTGTTCTAAAATCTTTCCCTAGTGAGGTTGTAGCCAGATCCCTTAAGGAGCACAGCTCTATCAATGAGATGATTTCCAAAATCTATTCTTTGCCCTTTGGCCTTTCAGGAAGTCTGATTCATCCAGGTAAAGAAAGGAAACTGGGTTTTCTAGGTCAGGATTTTTCACAGGTGACTTAGGATCTATGACATTCCCCAGAGACTGCTTACTCACACCCAGGCACTTCCCTTCCATTCAGGTCCCTAGTCCCAGGATAAGGTTGGGAAACTAGGAAACTCAAATACCCTCAGGTCTCAGGGAAAAGTCACAAATTGTGGGAACTAAAGAACTCACAGACAGGAATATCCTCCCAACCAGAACCATCCCAGTAGTAATATTGGTGCACCTAAGTCAAAAGCTAGTCCAACCTTGGTGAGAATAAAACTTCTCAAAGGGATATTATTTTCCTTCTTAAAATGTGTAATTATTATCTATGTAATCAGAAAAGACTTTTTATCTTCAAAGAGCTCAGTACATGTTTCTTAATTAAGCCCCATAGCTTCTCTGGAAAGTAAATCTGTATCATTAATCCCATTATGCTGGTGGGGAAACAGAGGCTGAGAGGTTATTACTGTTATCATGATCATCATTATTATCATTAGCTAATGCTTTGTAAATATGGATGGGGCCCTAACAGTAGAACTAATGGGCATCTGAGCCCAGCTTCCTAGTGGTATCAGGGTCAAGGTTAAGGCTGAGTCAGGAAATAGGCTTCCTCCTGTATGGTTGTGAATGCACCAGAGTATTTGTCTAGGCTAATTGGGGCCCTGGTCTCAACACCAAAGCCCCAAGGGGACTAAGAACTATCTGCCTATCCCCTTAGCAGCACTTTAGACTTATCTTGGAGAGCTCATGAGACAAGGCCCATGAACCTCACATATAGTCCACCACAGCATTTGTCTCTGGACCAGGCAGAACACCATACTCTAACCTAGATTGTCTTCTGAGTATTAGGCTTGTCTCATGAGCTCTCCAAGGTAGGAACTATACCACCTCATTCTCTTGTCTATCCCATAAGCCAAGAGGAGGTTCTCACTACCACATAGCAGTTGTTGAATACCCATTCATTATTTGCTAAATCATTAAAAGGGGACTGAGGTATCTGCTGAAAGCAGAGCAGCTATAGGGAGATGAGACAGAGAGGAAAATATAGCAAGGGGAGCTGAATAGATCATAAAAGGGAGGGTCTGTGGGTGGGTTCCTCCTCCACAATGGACAGCAGGCTCTTGAGATCTGTGGCTGGCAGAGGAAGTAGGGGGGAGAGTACTCACTGTTGAGAAAGCTCTGGAGGTTCCCTTTTCTCATGAGCTCAGTCACAATGTATACAGGCTCCCCAATGGAGCAGACTGCATGCAATCTGATCAGCTTCTCATGCTTTAGATTCTTTAGATTCTGAATCTCCTTGGTGAAGTCATCAAGCTTCATGTCAGCTGCAAGAAAGAAAGCAAACTTGGCCCATGAAGGCCTGGGGAAAACATGAAAGAGTGGGCAACCTCCATCGTCCCATGATCGCCTCAATCACAACCCTGCTGGCCTCTCAGGGAAAGTGGAAACCTGAACAAAGAAGGAACAGTAGACACTCAGACCTTGTCCAGCAGGGTATTGGGGGTAGACAATGGTATAAAAAAGTGAGGAGACTTGCATTTCCATGCATTCAGTTTTCTGTTACTTTTGACTGGTTAGTTTTGCATACCTATTAATCAAATTTTCAAATGACACAAATCTGGCAGAATTAGCATATTTAACAACAGTCAAGCTACACAAGCCAGAACAAGGGACCAAATCTAATGGGATGAAGTTGAATAAGTATAAATACAAAGCCCTACACCTGAATTCAAAAAGTTAATTACATAAGGAAGAGAGGAGGACTAACTAAAAAAGATTCTATGGGGGCAGCTAAATGGTGCAGTGGATAGGGCACCAACCTTGAAGTCAGGAAGACCTGAGTTCAAATCTGGTCTCTGACACATAACACTTCCTGGCTGTGTGACCCTGGGCAGGTCACTTAACCCCAATTTCATCAGGTAAAAAAAGATTCTATGGGAAAAGATTGCAAGTTCATTATGTGTCCACCCAAAAAGCTCAAGAAATCTTATAGTGTATTAGTGAAGGCAGAGGGTCAACAAGGGCAATGATGGCTTTCCAGTCAAATTTTCCCTGATCAAATAGCATGCAGTAGTGTTCTGTTCTATGTGTCACATTGTAGAAAGAACATTAACAAGCTAAAACATATTCAGAAGGGAGGCAAGGAAAGTAAAAGACCTAGAGACCTTGTCATTTCTGAATCTACTGAATCTACTGAAGAAAGGAAATCTTGGGAGAACATGATAGTCATCTTCTAAAAAAAAAAAAAAATCACAGAGGAAGACAGTCTTTTTGGGTAGAAGCTGCTATAGAGACAGATTTAATCAGTGAAGGGAAAGACATCCTAATAATTAGAGCTGTCAAAAAATAAAATAAAGTAGTGAGTTCATCAACACTGTAGGTCTTCCACCAAAGGCTATATGACCACTTATTCAGGAAAATGTAGAGTGAGGACCTGTTCAGGACTGGATTGTATGACCTCTAAGGTGCCTTCCAACTCTGGAAAGCTTAGGATTTGAGGAAATCCCAGCTAATAGATCCCATTCCTCTATGGGAGAGTTTATTCTGTTCTTCCTCTGGCCACACTCTCCAACCCCATACCAATCCTGGCCTTATCTTGGCCACTGAAAGACTGTTTTCCTTACTTATCAGCATGGAGCAAAATGGGAGAGAGTAAAGTGAATCACAGAACTTGGCTCATCCCTCCCTAAACATACCAGACTTTATGAT
The DNA here is from genome assembly GCF_048593235.1 of Sminthopsis crassicaudata. Classification (NCBI taxonomy): domain Eukaryota; kingdom Metazoa; phylum Chordata; class Mammalia; order Dasyuromorphia; family Dasyuridae; genus Sminthopsis; species Sminthopsis crassicaudata. The sequence goes on from NC_133618.1 coordinate 254,419,050, forward strand.
CTTTATGGCCACTGGAATCTTATTCAGCCACAAGCCTTCCCACACCTCTCCAAAATAGCCTTCTCCCAGCTTTCTTCGAAGGGCAAACTCAGACCGGGGCCGTTCCCATTCATCCCTCTCCAGTAGCCGCTGAAGGATGAAAAGAGACAGAGACAGAGATGAGCAGGGAAGAAGAGGGAAATGGATTGGCCTGTCTGGAGTTGACATGTAATGTGTCTATTTGTTTTGACAGCAGTGCAGAAAACTGCAATTTCTTATAAGGAAGACATGGACTTCCTCCACACACATGCACACAAAGCTGCTGAACTGGAAAGGAAGACAATGGGATTCAAGACATAATTCAGGGGAAGCTCCTTGGTCCCCTCCCAGGAGGAAACAGTCCTTCAGTTGGAAAATTACCTTGGTGAAATCAATATCCCAACAGGTCTTTCTGGCTATTTCAGAGGAAGGCAGGATGTGCTAGCAGTCACTATCCCTAAAAACCGAAACCAAACCTTCTCTAGATCTCAAGCCTGATCCTGTGATGACCAAGAAGAAGCTAAATTCTCATCTCAGAAAGTTCTTCTCATAGTTGACCTGAAAGCAGGATGTTCTGAGAGTCCCAAATAATTACATGGGGAACTTAAGTAGCACTTTGTGTGTGTCCCTCCATCAACCTTTTACAAACACTAATTACTACCTCATGGGCGGTGGAAGTGTTATTATTTCTATTTAATAGTTGATGAGATATGGAAGAATTTTATCATTTCCCTTCTGTATCAGAGCAAGAGGGGTCAATCCTAGATAAACTGTGATTTACTGTCTCCTAGCCCAGAGCTCAAATCCAATAAGTAAAGCAAAGTTCCTACCAACCCCTCACACCCACAATTTCCTCTGTCAGGATATCTAATAGGGCCTAGGGCATCTGGGGCTCATTTCCCAATGGATCCTGATATTGCACATTCTATGACCTAAACCCTAGGACTCCTACTTGGGAAAAGCCAGCAAGTGAAATCCAGAATATTCGGGAGTAGCTCTACCAGCTATAAATGCCTAATGGGAATGGTATGGCCTCATATCCAATTAGTGTAAAATCCCCAAAGGCTGATACCAGGCTCTTTAATCCCGGTCTCTCTCCCTTCCCTACCACCACATGGCCAGAAGTGAACCCAAGAGTGAGTATAAAGAAATAGCCTCAGTAAAGACTTTTTCATTGTTGTTATTCAGATAGCTTCCCAAGGAAGTGAGAAGAAGGTAAGAATGAGGGAGGAGGAGGAAAGGGGAAAAAATTTGAGGAAGAAGGGGAAAGGGGAGAGAGATGGGGAGAAGGGAAAGAAGAAGAGGAAGAAGGAAAAAAGGAAGAGGAAGAAAAGAAACCCCACCTCTTGTACACAGGGCTGCAGCAGGGGTGTCTGAATAATCTTCCAGTTGGCTTTGTAGTAAGTGAGGAGCTCCTCCAGGCTGGGGAAAATCTGGCCTTTCTGAATATATAGGCCACCCTCTGGAGCCTTGGCAATTCGGTAATGGCAGACCTTGGCTTGTGTGCGAACTGTGGGAAAAATGACAGGGAAGGGATAAAGAAGAAGAGAGAAGATGGAAGGCGGAGGAAGCAAATGAAAAAGAGAGAAAAGGATGAATGGAGAGAAAGGCAGAGGAAAAGAGGTTGGAGAAAGGGACAAGGAAGGAAAAGAGAGGTTAGGAAGGAAAGGAAAGGAGATGGAGGAGAAGGGAACATAAAAACTAAAGTTAGAAATATAAAAACAATGAGTTTCTTTCCCATTCCCTTGCCATCCAAATCTACAAAAGATAGGACTGTATAAAGGAATTAGATATTGATGGAACTTCAAAAATAATTAAAATAGGAACGAACATTCAAATTCAGGGAAGGGGAGAGGTAACTTAACCTAATATCTAGGTAATCTTAAGTATCTCAGAATGGTGATTGCTCAGGTGTGACATGTTACCAAAGGGCTATCACCCTTTTGCCAGGCTGGTAAGGACTAAAAGTTTGGGGACAGATCTTAAAGACAAGATTAGAGTTTAGTTATAGCTCTAATTCTTTTGTGGGTACCACCATTTTTTAAGTCACCAAATTCACAATCCTTAGAATCATTTTGAACTCTTCCTTCTCTTTTATCCTTTATATCCAAATAAATTGGCAAATGTTAATTCTACTTTCATCACACAACTTTCATTCACGCCCTTCATCTCCATATTCACAGTCACTACCCTAGTTTGTGGAGTCTCACCTCTTTTCTGGACTAATGTACAAGCTTCCTAATTGGTCTCCCTGTCTCAATCCCTTCTCCATTTCAATTCATTCTCCATGTAATTAACAATTGGATATTCTCTTAGCCATGTTCTCCCCAGCTCAAGATACTCTAGTGGAACTCTCTTGCCTCCTGCTTGGCACTTAAAGACCTCCATAGTCTAGCTCCAGCCTCACTTTTATGGATGATTATTACATTATCCTTTCCCAACATACTACACTGGTTGTTCCCCATCCAGAAAATGTAGTCTCTCTTCATCTCCACTTCCTAGAATCTCTTGCTCCCTTCAAAGCCCAGTTCAAGAATTACCTTCCAGTTTTATATATATATATATATATATGTGTGTGTGTGTGTGTGTGTGTGTGTGTGCATGTGTATTTATATGTATATATATATATATATATATATATATATATATATATATATATATATATATATATATATATATATATATATATATATATATATATATATATATATATATATAGGTGTGTGTATGTATGTATATGCACACACATAATTTTATATACACATAGATGCATATACATGGATATATTGTAATTAATTTTTTTATATATGTCACCATCTTCACCCTGACAATAATATAATAAAATAAGCTCTTTGAGGTCAGGGACTGATTTTTTGGTTTGTTTTATATCCCTAGAAGCTAATAGAATATCTGGCACATAACAAACACAATAACTACTTGTTAAGTTCAGCCTGATAGCTTATTGTAAAGCTAGCCCTATACAAGGCAAATAGGGAATACTCAATAAATATCTGTTAAATTGAATTTAACTCTCTCATAGATCAGGGTACCATACTCCACAGGAAAAAAAGGCATCTTATAATGTCTAAAAAGTATTAGTCCCATTCTACATAGGTTAATTAAAGGACCAAAATGGGAAGGATTAGTTTCTAGATACATAGCTAATCAGTGGGTGAGGTTCTAGGGTCCAAGGTTCTTTTCCTGGATTATGCCATGTGAACCTTCTTCCCTTATGACATTTCTAGCATTTTTTCCACACATGGAAACCCTTCACCCCATTCATTCACCCACCAATGACTTGTAAGGCACTTATGATTTCAAAACACTCTGCTACGACCATAGATGGTTATCATCAGAGCCATGCACCAGGTCAAAGAATATGGAGAGAGCTGTGCTGTCCATCTCCCTTTGGGAGACATAGATGAAAATAGCAAATGGATTATATTCCTTCTAATTAAGCTCCTGAGGATAAGTCACCTCCGATCTCTTCAAGTATTAGCATTTGGTCTAAATCACTTTGGGTTTGTCCAAGTGGATCACTGCTTTGCTCTACTGTGCTCTGTGATATAAGAGTTCTTGACTATTCCAAATCCTCCAGAACTCCTTTACCAAAACCTAAGCCTTCAGGAGCTACAAAATCAAGTGGCAAAGTCCTTTCATCTCTAGAGCCTTATAACTTTCAATGTATTTTTTACACCTCAGAAATCAACAAAAGCTGCAAACCAAGGTTTAATGTATTGTTGTGTTGATTGCTCAAAACTTGAGGAAATGATGAAGAAATTGCTTACAATAATACAGATTAAACTGAAAAGAATGTTGGGGTACTAACTGTTAAACATTCATCAGCACATCACTGCTCCAAAACCTCCCACAATAGAGGATTGACAGGTCAAGGAATGTAGGGAACAGATTGACATGGCTTCCTGGAAGAAATTACCTGACAATGAGTAGTCTCCTCGACTACTCTCACTGGGCCGAACCAGAAAGGCTCCATGCTGGTTGGAGGAGGAGAGCAGAAGTTGCTGAGCCTCGCTCCGGCTGATTCCATCAAAATACCACCTGTAAAACAACCCAGGCAAACAGATCCCTTTAGAAGTCATATTGGGGCAGGTCACTTAGTTTATCTACCTTTCCTTCACATTACCACCACCCTGTGGACCTAGTCTTGTCGTCCAGGAGTATGGAAGGAGCTGTTTTTAGTAAGGTCTCAGTCATGTAGGGTAGGCTAGTTTGATTACTCCTTTCCCAAAAAAAGTCAAGATAGACATTCGGATACTTGATTGGCAAAAGCAGGGATGGGTGTCAAGGCTTGAGCCTTAAAGATATATCTCCACAGTTGCCTAAGGGCATTAAGAGAAAATGGTCCAAAAAGAATCAGTGCTTTGAATTAGCAAATGAACCCACCATGCAAGCCACTAATCCTGGGCAGCTGACCAGATGCATGGAGTTAAGGAGGGCTCCTTCTATGTGAACTAATCCTGGAATTATGCAATGTTTCCTTAACATTTTATGTAAACCTCCTAACTGTTAGACATGATAGTCTCATTTGGCTACAATCTTGAACCTTTCATACCAACCTGAGTTAATCTAGGCCTCCAGGAAGGGTATACAGGGTTAGGATTGAGATAAGGGTGTTCAATTCTACCTCTTTTATCAGTTATATTAATACCAATTCCTGGCACCCCTCAATATAAGGAGACTACCCTAATATATATGGGTCTTCCTGGAGAAATCTACTCCACTGGAGGATTCCAAGATCCCTCATCTCCTTTTCTTTTATAGTAGGAGTTTTTAATCTTGAGGTCTACCAATAGGGAAAAAATATCTAAATATAGTTGGTTTCCTGTCTAATTCTAAATATCTTATTTTATGCCTTCAAAAACATTATTCTAAGAAGGGATCCATAGGCTTTATCATACTACCTGAGGTCCATGACACAAAAGAATGTAAGAGCTGCTACCCCAGAGTCTCTAGAAACATACTAAATTGTCCAGCACCACTGCTCATCCTGGTAAAGGCCTAAAGAAACTCCTCAGTAGTGGTCCATGCTCCCTCAGGTCAGAAAGCAGCTCCAAACCATTTCTGGAAGTTACTAGCCCTCAGGTAGCTACCCACTAGGAAAGAGCAATGTAATTCAAAATGTTTTCATTGAGCACTTTGTGTACCCAGCCCTGGAGAAGTATGGAGATGAAAAGGTACAGCCCCTATCCTTAGGTGTTCGCAGTCTGTATGGGGACAAAAGTCACATACAAGTCAGAAAACAAAAAAACTGTATATGGGCAAGAATCTGTTGTAGGTACTCTAAATGCTCCAGTGACTCATAGGAGAGACACATAGGTCTAGGCAGGGTTCTCATGCGGTCCCCATCCAGGCTCTCTGCCAATCAGATTCCTTGAATGCAAACTTCCAATGATACCAGCTGCTACTTGCCCCCAATCAGCCTGAATCATCAGGTGAGGATTGCTGTGGTTGGCTTGGTGCCCAGGAAGGAGTATTTCTTGTAAGGAACATGAAAAAGTTCTTTCTGTTCTGGTTCACCAATGTGTCAGACCCACTCCACAAAGGCCATGGGGGAAAACACCCCATTTAAGTCTGATTCAACTTCCCAGAAAGACAAAGGTATTCCTGCTCTTACCTGTTCTGGGTATTTGACTTCCTTTCATGAGGGCCTACAACCCTCCTGCTTCCTCATTTTTTCCAATGGCAATTCTAATCCTTTTCAATTCATTAAGTTTGCATCAAGCACCAACTTTATGCTTCCCTGCATGATGGAAAGGGCAATGAAATGGAGTCAGGAGATCTGTGTTTAAGAACTAGCTCTGTCACTCTCATTATGTGATCTGGGAACAATCCATTTCATTTCTTCCTCTGTAAAATAAAGTTGGATTTCATGACATCCAGCACTAAAATCCCATACTAAGATTTATACAGTGCAATGGAAGCTCAGAGAAGGAAGAAAGCTAAGACTTGAGGTGTTTAGGGAAGGCTTCTTGGTTACAGAAAGGTACTTTCAGGAAGGGGATTGAAACATAGATGTCTCTTAGCCCATAATGCTAGGCCCATGTCCAAAATGTAATTCCTTATCATTCCCCTAAAACATAATTTCTCTATTTCTACCAAGATCACCATCACTTCTCTGCTCACTCAGGTTCACAATAATAGAGTCATTTTTAACTACCCTTTATTTTATTGCCCCCCTAAATTTTATCAACTGCCAAGAATTATTGATTCTACTTCCACAATATCTCCACTCACACAGCCAACAACCTAGTTCAGCCCATATCACCTTTTTCTTCTCTATTCAGATAGCCTAATTTGGCTCTCTGCTTCTAATCCTTTCCCTCTAATCTATCCTCCACAGCCACCATTATCATAAAATACAGATGTGACCATGCCATTGCCCTGCTAAAGTAGTGCCTTTTTGCCTCTAAAATAAAATATAAATGTATTTGTCACTTATAATTCTTTACAACCTGAATCCAGCCCATCTTGATTTCATATTATTCTCCAATATGTGCTTCATTTTACATTCAAAGTGACCTATTGTTGTTTTTCATACACAACAATTCATAGTCCACTCCTGTGCTTCTGCACATCTAGTCCTTCCTATCTAAAGATATTCTCCCTCACCATCTCCACTCCTTGCGATCCTTAATCCCCCTTTAATCTCAACTGAAATGGAACACTCTTGACATTTGATATCTTTTCCAATTATCCCATCTATTGCTGTTTTCTCTACCTATCCCAAAATTTTTATTTATTAGTTTTATATATTATAAACTTTATAAGTATTTTGAATTTATTTATGCATGAACATGTTGATTCTTGAGGAACTGCTTCATTTTTGTCTTTGTATCCCTAAGGTCTATCATAGCACCTGGGCATAATAAGCACTTAACAAATTTGAATTATATTGAATTTTAGGAGAGAAAAGAGGGAGAATATTCTCCAGGGGAACAACAATGGGACATGAAGTAGGTCACAAATTTCATGTATAGGAGACAGTAATAATGGCTGGAGTAATGGCTCCTCATAACGAGACAAAGCAAGAGTAACCTGCTTTCTGCCACAGAAACCTGAAAATTTGGGGATCTGGTATAAATTTTCTGTCCAATAACTCTCTGAATAACTTCCCATCTTTGCTCTCCTTGAGTTCTCCTTGAGTAACCAAAGTCATGTTATAAAAGGGATAGTTCCACTGATCATTCCCTCTCTCTCATTTAATTTCTCCTTTATTGGTTTGATCCTCTCTGCCTATGAACATGATAAAGTACCTGAAATCTCTTTGGAAAAAAAGAGGGAAAGAAAAAGCTCTCTTTATTTTTTCTCCCTTTCCATGCTAATTTTCCACTAAGTGCAAATCATGTACTGCTTCTGCTTCCTCACAATCCACTTACTTCTTCATTCTACAATCTGGCTCCTTTTCCCATCATCTATTTTTGCCCTTTACCAAAGCCTTCATCCTTTTTTACCTTTTTTGCAGGACTTGTCACTACTGAAAAATCCTTCCTTTTTAATAACTCTTCAACAATGCTCTTATTCATCCCTTTCTTTCTTCACTGTCATACCCCTATAATTTAATCTCTTCATCCTCTCTCCCTTAAACCACTGAAATAAACTTCTTATTGGGCTCCCTACTTCTCATCTTCCTTTTCTCCTATCTAAGCTCCACACAAGCTGTCAAAAAAAAAATTGAACAGCCTGGCCCATGCCACTTATCTGTTGAAACATTTTCAATAGTTTTTCATTGCCTATATACGTAATAATAATATACATAAACTCCTTACTCTAGTTTTCAAGGTTCTCCATAATTAAACTTCAGCTTGCCTTTTAAGCCTTTTTTCATGCTATTTCCCTTGAGGTAATTCTTCATTCCAAGCATACTTCCTACATCCTTGAATTCCTATTTTCCTATAAGCTATCCATTGTACCTGAAACATACATTTCTCTACAAAGAACTCATTTTCTTCTTTCAAAACCCAGCTCAGGCATCACATACTGGATGAAACCTCCCTCATTTCCCCACCCCTTCAATATGATAACGATCTCACCCTCTGCAAAATTCTCTTAGCTTTCTGTTCAGAACTTTTCTTTGTACTTATGATCTACTATCTTATGCCATATGAGGCATTGCAAATCATAGACTTAGAGCTGAAAGAAACACTAGAGACCATTAAGTCTAACTTCCTTTTATAGATGAGGAAATCCAGGTCCAGAAATGGGCCTAATTGACTCTTCCAGAATTATGCAGCACATGTATAACATATCAGACTGCTTGAGGAAGGGAAGAAAAGAAGGGGAGAAGGAGAAAAAATTTAAAAAGAAATGTTGAATGCAATTTAAAAATACTATTAGTTTTTTTTAAATTATGCAGCTGATAAGTGCCTAGGAATGGGGCTTGAAACCTAGGTCTCCCTGACCCTAGTTAGATCCAGCATTCTATCTAATATACTACCCTGCCTCTTCAATGGCTTATGTGAAAACTCCTTACAACCAGAAACTGTTTTTTTTTCTTTTTTCTGTATCCCAACTTTAGCCTAGGATCTTTTTTTAAATTGGATACAAGATTTGGAGCTAGATATTATTTTTTCACACATAAGTAAACTAAAGCATAGAAGGATTTGTCTGAGGTCACTCCAGTGGGCTTTTGCCAGATGCAAATCCAGCTTCCTCAAATTCAAATGCCAATACTCCTGTTATATAGCATACTGTCTCAAAAACAAACAAACAAAAAAAAGCATGTCAATCAATAATTATAGATTACATAACTCAGTTGTGGCTCCAATCTAGCCCAAATTTGGTTTAGTGCAAAGGGTGCTGGATTTGGAATCAGAGTACCTGGATTTGGATTAGGATTAAACAAGTATGCTCCCTGTGTGACCTTGTGAAGTCCCTTAAATTTCCTAGACTTAGATTCTTATCTGTAAAACGAGGGAGTTAGACTAGATAAGATTCTTTCTTGGAGAAGGAAATGGCAAACCACTCCAGTATCTTTGCCAAGAAAACCCCAAATAAGATCATGAAATGACTGAACAATAGCAAGGGCCTTTCCAACTCTAAATCTATGATCCTGTGACCTCTCAAATTCCTGGCCTAGAAAGTCTTCTCTATAAGGCCAAATAACTGAATTGAGCAGCAAGGGTATTATATATTAGCAAGTATCCTGACAATAAGACCTTGAAGACTCAGGAAAGGTCTTATAGGGAATACACATAATGAGTTCTTCAGCAGAGGGTAAGCTATTTGAGGACATGAAATACATCAATTTTGTCTTTGTAAATCTAGTTTCTGGCACAATGCCTTGCATGTACTAAGTATTTAGAAATTTGTGTTGTGTTGAATTTAAGTGAAACCATCTCACATTATCATTTGTTATTATAGTTTTTATTTACAAAGCATATGCATGGGTAATTTTTCAACAGTGATCCTTGCAAAATCTTCTGTTCCAAATTTTCCCCTTCTCCCTCCCACCCCCTTCCCTAGATGACAGGTACTCCAATAGATCACATCATTTTTTTAAACAAAATGATATATAACTATCCTACTTTGTTTTCCTCTCTGGGACACAGTATGGTTTATTGTTTCCATTAGCAACAACAATAATTATGCATTAGGATTTTCATGATTACTGGACTAGGCTGGGACCTTTTAAAGTCTAAAAGCCTCCTCTTTACTTTCATCCAGTGCTCTTAGTCCTTAGAGATGGAATACTGGTAGTATAAAGAAAAAAGAGAAAGTTTGTCATTCATATGGAGAGAGGGGAGGGCAGGAAATGGGATTGACTAGTGATCCTTTCAAGAAAAGTGCCCCATTAAAGAAATGGAAATTAAGTGGATGCCCATAAGTTGAGAATAAATTATGATATATGAGTGTAATGGAATATTACTATTCTATAAGAAACAATCAGCAGTCTGATTTCAGAAAAGTCTGGAGAAACTTACATGAACTGCTGCTAAGTGAAGTGAGTAGAACCTAGAGAGCATTGTACAGAGCAACAACAAGATTATGTGATGAGCAAATGTGATGGACTTGGTTCTTTTCAACAATGAAGTGATTCAGGTCACTTTCAATAAACTTGTGATGGAAAGAAAGTGAGGACTATGGGATTGAATGTGGATCACAACACAATATTTTTACCTTTTTGTTGTTATTTGCTTGTTTTTTTCCCTTATTTTTCCCTTTTTTGAGCTGATTTTTCTTGTGTAGCATGATAAATATGGAAATATGTTTAGAAGAATTACACATGGTTAACCTATGTTGGATTATTTGCTGTCTAGGGAAGGAGGAGGGGGAAGAGAGAGAGAAAAATTTGGAACAAAAGGTTCTGCAAGGGTGAATGTTGAAAACAATCTTTGCATGTATTTTGAAAAAAACATCAAATTTTTATGGATCACAATAATTCCAGATTTGTTTGTTTAATTTTTAAGTTTTTTATTTATCATCAAAACTTTTTAAAAGAATATATAAAAAGAAAGTAAAGTGTCCCATGTCTGGCTTAGTAATCTTTTGGATGAGATTCCATGATTTATGGTATACCTGTGAAAATGGAAGTTTGGGGTTGTCATGAATACAGAATACCTGATGGTCTCCTGGTCAATGTTTACTGTTTCTCCAGATGAAAAAATATATGTACCACACACTTTTATATCTAATCTACATTATCAATATTTTCTCTATAACCGCCTTAGGACTCAAAATCAACAAAACAGCAAATCAAGCCCTGATTTTTAGTGTTTGATTATTTCACCTTGGCATCTCTTTTAGGAGGTGATTAGTGGATTCTTTCAATTTCTATTTTATTCTCTGGTTCTAGAATATCAGGAAAGTTTTCCTTTATAATTTCTTGAAAGATGATATCCAGGCTCTTTTTTTTTGATCATGGCTTTCAGGTAGACTAATAATTTTAAAATAATTTCTCCTAGATCTATTTTCTAGGTCAGTTGTCTTTCCAATAAGATATTTCACATTATTTTCTATTTTGGTTTTGTTTTATTGTTTCTTGATTTCTCTCATAAAGTCATTAGCTTCCATTTGTTCAGTTCTAATTAACAAATTGCTTTCTTCAGTGAGCTTTTTATCTCCCTCCTACTGACAAATATTTCCTGCTGACCTTCCAAGTTTTCTTTGCTATCTCTGGGCTAAGATGTCTAAAAACCTCCAGTACTGCTGCTGATATTCAGAGGCCCCATAGCCTCTGCTTTGCTGGCCCCTAAACTGGTCCTGAGCAGAGCTGCACTGGAATGGTCTGCTCTGGAACTGCATGTTGGTCTCGCACCCTGCTGCCACAAACTTTTCCTATTGGCCTTCTAAGTTGTCTTCTGCTGGGAAATTGTTCCACTTCATCTTTTTGTGTGTTCAGACATTCTAAAACTTGTTTAGAGTCAACATTTAAAGGAATTTGGGGTGGTTTGGGGGAACTGGGTGCGTCCCTGCCTTTACTCCGCCATCTTGGCTCTGCCCCTGATTATTTCAGAGGTATAAATGCTCCCACTGAAAATGTGACAATAGGCTCTCAGCCATGTGGAGCTGATCCCAGCACACCCTGCAATACAAGTCAGGTAACAAAAGTTACTGAAGAGAGAATTCACCACCAATGAAGAGGAAATTAAAGCAATAATTAGGAGCTATTTTGCCCAAATATATGTCAATAAATCTGACAATCTAAGTGAAATGGATGAATGTTTACAAAAATATAAATTGTTCAGATAAACAAAAAAGTAAATAAAATATTCAAAAAATCCAATTTCAGAAAAAAAGAAATTGAATTAACTATCAATGAACTCTCTAAGAAAAAATCTCCAGGGCCAGATCTATTTACAAGTGAAATTTACCAAACATTTAAAGAACAATGAATTCCAATACTATATTAACTATTTGAAAAAATAGGTAAATGGGGTTCTACTAAATTTCTTTTATGAAACAAATATGGTGCTGATATATAAACCAGAAAGAGCCAAAACACAGAAAGGAAATTACAGACCAATTTTCCTAATGAATATTGATGAAAAATGTTAAATAAAAGATTAGCAAAGAAATTACAGCAATTTATCATGAGGATAATACACTATGATCAGATGGGATTTATACCAAGAATGCAGGGCTGGTTGAAAATTATTGGCATAATTGGTCATCAGTAAGACAACAGAAATCATATGATTATCTCAATAGAAACAGAAAAAGCTTTTGACAAAAACAGCATTTGCTCCTATCTAAAAAAAAAAAAAAAAAACAAACAAACAAACAAACAAACAAAAAAAAAAAACTAGAGAGTAGAGGAATAAACTGATCTTTCCTTAAAATGATAAATAGTATCTATCTAAAACTATCAGCAAGCACTATCTGTAAGTCAAAAGCCTTCCCAATAAGATCAGGAGTAAAACAATGATGTCTATTATCACCACTATAATTCAATATTGTACTAGAAACTTTGGCTTTAGCAATAAGAGAAGGAAAGGAATTTGAAAGAATTGAATTTGCCATGAGGAAACAAAAGTATCACTCTGCAGATGATATGATGTCATACTTAAGAAAATCCTAGAGAATCAATTAAAAGACTATCTGAAATAATTAATAACTTTAGCAAAGTTGAAGGATATAAAATAAACCTACATAAATCATCAATATTTCTATATATTACCAACAAAGCTCAGCAAGAAGAGATAGAAAGAAATTCCCTTTACAATAACTATTTTATATTTGGGAGTCTTCTTGCTAAGACATATCCAAGAATTATATGACAACAACTTTTCACACAAATAAATTCAGATCTAAACAACTGAAAAAATCATCAGTTATTCATAGGTAGGTCAACCTAATATAATACAAATATTAGGTATAATATAATACAAATAATACAAATTTCTACCTAAATTTATTTACTTATTCAATGTCATACTAATAAAAATACCAAAATTATTATGTAGAACTAAAAAAATAATAATAATAAAATCTGGAACAACAAAAAGTCAAGGATCAAGGAAATCAATGAAAAAAAAATGAAATTGAAGGTAGTTTAACCATACCAGATCTAAAATTATATTATACAGCAGCAATCATCAAAATTATCAAAATAATTGATGTTTTAGTACTAGTTAAGAAATAGTGTGATGAATCAGTGGAATAGATTAGGTATACAAGTAGTATACCTAATTAAGTATACACAGTTGTGAGTGACTATAGTAATCTACTGTTTGATAAATCCAAAGACTCCAGCTTTTGGGACAAAAACTCACTCCTTTTTTTTTTTTTTAAATAGTTTTTATTTACCAGATATATCCATGGGTAATTTTACAACATTGACAATTGTCAAACCTTTTGTTCTAATTTTTCCCCTCCTTCCCCCCTCCCCCCCCAGATGGCAGGTTGACCAATACATGTTAAATATGATAGAGTATAAATGAAATACAATATATGTATATATGTTCAAACACTTGTTTTGCTGTACAAAAAAATTGGACTTTGAAATAGTGTATAATTAGCCTGTGAAGGAAATCCAAAATGCAGGCGGACAAAATTGGAGAGATTGGGAATTCTATGTAGTGGTTCACACTCATTTCCCAGAGTTCTTTCACTGGGTGTAGCTGATTCTATTCATTACTGCTCTATTGGAACTGATTTGGTTCATCTCATTGTTAAACATGGCCACATCCATCAGAATTGATCATCATATAATATTGAAAAACTCACTCTTTGATAAAAACTGTTGGGCAAACTGGAACAAAGAATGGCAGAAACTAAGCATAGATCAACATTTCACACTGTAAGATAATATTAAAATGGGTACATGATTTAAACACATGATTTAGGTGATGCCATAAATAAATTAGGAGAGCAAGGAATGGTTTACCTGGGAGATCTATGGAGAAGAGAAGAACTTATGACCAAACAAGAGAGAGAAAATGTTATGAAATACAAAATGGATAATTTAATTACATTAAATTAAAAAATTTTTGCACAAACAAAACTAAAATTGTGAACTTTTCCTTTTGTTCTATTTCTTCTTTCACAACATAACTAATATGGAATATGTTTGCATGATTGTTTGCCATCTTGGGGAGGGATAATGAGAAGAAATTTGAAACTCAAAATTTTATAAAAAACGAATATTGAAAATTATTGTTACATGTAAATGGAAAAAATAAAATACTATTTACTAGAAAAAAGAAAGAAAGAAAGAAAGAAAGAAAGAAAGAAAGAAAGAAAGAAAGAAAGAAAGAAAGAAAGAAAGAAAGAAAGAAAGAAAGAAAGAAAGAAAGAAAGAAAGAAAGAAAGAAAGAAAGAAAGAAAGAAAGAAAGAAAGAAAGAAAGAAAAGAAAGAAAGAAAGAAAGAAAGGTGAGAGTGGTACTTTGCAAGTACATTCCTAGATGTTGCTTCCTTTTGTGGACTGGCCAGGCTAACCAATATATAGCCCCTCATACCCAGACAGGCACTATCCAGCTTCCCTGATCCCTGCCTGCTCTTAGAAGAATCAGCCCTCTCTCTCCCCCTACAACAGGATGCCCTTGTGTCTGGCTCAGAGGAAGATGCTAATTACACTTTGCCCTTTCATCTCGAGATCTCAAAGAGCTTCACAAATAATCATTAGCTCTACCAGCCTGGCTATATCTATTTTCATAGGGAGGAACATAAAACAAAAGTCAAGAAAGGCATTTGCCCAAGGCCAGCTTGGTCTTCAGGCCAGGAATGGGACTCTTGTGCAGCTGGTTAATGCAACATAGCATGGATTCCCACCACCACTCCCTAATCCAGCCCTAACACTAAGGTCTCTATGATCTAGAGACTCCCTGGAAGAGACAAGGAATTAGTTCCCTCCCCAAACTTTGAACAAAGAGTGGAGGAAAAAGCAAAGGCCAGCATTCCAGTAGGAACTAGCTAAAGCTAAATCCCATCCTCTTCCCTAACACATACAGAGGAGCTCTGAGTTGGTGAGTTTATCTCAGGATTTACTAGTAGTTACCCTGACTTGAAAAGCCAGCTTTTTTTTCTCTAGCTCTCACTACCATTACCAAGTGTATGTATGTTTCAAGCAACACAGGAAGCCTTGCATAGTATGATTGATTTTGAGGCCTGAAAAAGATTCTTTTATCATCATTTCCCACCTTCTTCTTGTAACATCTGAAATTCTAGAATTACAAGTCTTTTGCTTCAGACTCTGTCTTCTATTATAAAATTAAAGCTCATGGGGAAAATTATACATTAAGTCTATTTTGTTGGTTGGTTATTCTTTAAAGTGAATAAATTTATCAGGCCCTTTCATGAGAGTTCATACTGAAGGTAAGGATTATTGGAAGGAAGGAATGTATTATTCTGCCAGATCTCTGAGGAATAAGGAAGGAAGAAAGGGAGAGGAAAGCAGAGAAGGAAAGAACAAAGAAGGGAACAAATGAGAGGGGGAGAGAGAGAGAGAGAGAGAGAGAGAGAGAGAGAGAGAGAGAGAGAGAGAGAGAGAGAGAGAGAGAGAGAGAAAGAGAGAGAGAGAGAGAGAGAGAGAGAGAGAGAGAGAGAGAGAGAGAGAGAGAGAGAGAGAGAGAGAGAGAGAGAGAGAGAGAGAGAGAGAGAGAGAGAGAGAGAGAGAGAGAGAGAGAGAGAGAGAGAGAGAGAGAGAGAGAGAGAGAAGGAGGGAACAAACATTAAGCATCTTATGTGTGTCAGGCATGCTGTTAAATAAGCACTTTACAAATATTTCACTTGATCCTCACAACTCGTTTTACACTTGAGGAAACTAAGACAAATAAAGGTTGATATTTGCCCAGAATCACACACTTAGGAAGTATGTAAGATATGGATTTAATAATAATAATGGAGACCAACATTTATATGGCACTTACAAAGTGTCAGATGTTAGGCTAGTTTTTTGTTGTTGTTGAGTTGTTTTAGTTGTGTCTGACTCTTCATGACCCCATATAGTCTTTTTTTTGGCAAAGATACAGGATTGGTTTGTTGTTTCCTTCTCCAGATCACTTTACAGATGAGGAAACTAAGCAAATAGAGTTAAATGATTTGCCCAGGGTCCCACAGCTAAGTTTCTTAAATCTAATTTGAATCAGGCCAGGAGCTCTACACACTGTGCCACTTAATGACAGCAAAAGAACGAATTCTACTAAAAGAAAGAGGGAACTGGAAAGGGAAATTGAGAGCAACTAAAAGCAATACAAATTATATTTCAGCGGTCCAAGAGCTGGTACTAATTACAGCAAGGCAGGCCCAGGGATTTGCTCATTGCCCTTTAGATAGATCTGGCTCGGTTACCAAATGTGTGCCTCTCCCAGGATTCATAGCTCTTCTTTGGATTGTGGTATCATAGTACTGGAAGTTAGAGTCAAGAGACATGGACTTGAATTCCACCTCAGATACGAATTGTGGGACATGGGCAACCAGTTCCTTGAAGGCATGGAGTCTTTCATCTTTGTAACTCTCAGCAACCTTCCACAGTGACTAGCAAATAGTGGGTGCTTAATAAATGCTTGTTGATGGATTAATTACTAAAATCATACCCTGGTACAGTATTACCTCACAGGGTTGTTGTGAGCTGTAATTTGGAAACTCTGCATGTATGTGTATGTGCATGTATGTATATATATGTGTATGTATGTATGAATACATATATATACATAAAATATGTGTGTGCGTAAAATTTAAAGGGCTATATATACTGTATGGGTAATAATGCCTAAACAAATTGAGGCACATAGATATAACAGAATACAACTTTATCAAAAGAAATGATGAATATGAAAAATTCAAAGCACCATGAAATGACAGAACTGATTGAGAGTGAAATAGGCAGAACCAGGAAAGCAATATACACAACGAAAGAACAATTTAAAAAGAACCCCCCCAAAAGCAATATTGTGTAATAATAATGATAACCAAGCTACACCCTTTCCCTAAGAGTTGTGAAAATGCATCTCCTCCTTTCTTTGCAGAGGTGGAGGTTTCTATGGATACATCACTGCATATACTATCAGACTCAGTTGAGTGATTGAGTTCTTTGTTCTTTGTTTTTGTTGTTTTTTGTTACAAGAGATACTTCACTAGGGAAGGGAAAGAGAAGAATAATGGAAATGAAGATAATATTAAAAAACAATTTTTCAATAAACATTTGAGTATAACCTAAAGTTACATTGTCAGGTGTAGTTATTGTTATTATTATTGTACAAATTGATTTCTTCTGAGATTACTGACAGATCAGTTTCCTTCAGCACATGTTAACTGTGAGGATCCCGCTTGGAACTACAAAGGTTCTAGATTTCTCTATCAGTATTTAGGAAGGTTTTTCAACAAAGACAAAGATTTGAACTCAGACATCTGAGGAAGAGACACTGACATTTGTCCCTGTGGTTTTCCATAAAAACTGAAAGTGGATTGTATTTGCTTAGAATCTTCAGAGACAGAATGTTCCCTAAATATGTCTAAGAAATATGTCAGTAGGATGGAAGAGTAGGGAAGAGGAATCGTCAGCTTAACTTCAGAGATAAGAACAAGGCAACCTTATCAAGGTAAAGTGACCTCAAGAGTATCTCTTTTTTTTCCACTTTTTTTTTCATCCAACTCTAATGGTTCATTCTCTTTGAAAACCATCTTCACTTCACTTTCTCTAACATAACAAAGAGAAAAATCTAAGTAATCCATGTTTCTCAAAGATTAGTAATAATTAGACTATCGTTAGGGAGACTTGTCATAGTTAGGCAAAGAAGGATAAAGTTACTGAATACCACTCCCCAGATAACTACATCCCCCTTATTAAGCTCTCCCTTCACAGGGAAACATGTGGGACAACAGCATTCCCAGAGAGAGTTCAGAGCCCTACTATGAGAGAAGACATTCTTCTTTGGGTAAAATCGGAATCCAAGAATGGCCTACTACCAAATCTGATCTCCTTTTTAAGATACTTCAGTTGCTCTACATCTGTGCTCTTGATTCTCCATGGGATCTTTAACTATTACTTCTCCTCTTGTCTAAAACTCCCCATTTTCCTAAAAAGAAATAATAAATCTGGTGTAAATTCAAGAGGGAATTCCTTTCTCAGGTATAATGTGGATAGTTTGAGATTAAAAACACAGAAATTAAATAATCTACTAATGGAGATTAGACTCAACATAAACTGTGCTCTCCTAAACAGTAGTATGGCTACAGTGAAATTTTGTCCATGAAGCCTTCCCTGACTAACACCATATCATAATGATCTTTGATTTTGTTTTTTCCAACATTTGGTTATACACACTATTACCTTGCTCTCACATGCCTGCCTTGCCCTTCCATATCTTGCCAAACTAGATCACAAAATCCCTAAGGGCAGGAACTGAGCTTTCTGCTTCTTTTACATTTGTCATATAGGAACTCACTTAATCCTTAATAACTGCTCATTCTATTTCCTCCTTCCTTCATACATACTTGTCTGTCTCCTCAGAGCAGGAAGACCCAACAGTCATCAAAAAAGAGTACAAAGAAAATTATGCTTGCTCAGTCTTTACTTTGATATGTCCATAATAGGAAGCAGAGCCTTCTAGCTATATTTAATGATAAATGACCTTTTTGCCTAATTATGTGAGGGGATCATTCCAGGGAGTTTGATTCTACCTGCCCATGTTTCCATTGAACTACATCTCCCTGACTCAACTCTCTGAACACAAATCCAGAGTTCCCAGAACAATTATTGGTTGATGACATAGATAAGTTCAAAGGTCCAGATACTAACAGTTCTGTTCAACAGTTTCTGTTTAACAATTCTATAGGTTACCAGATTAGGAGTTAATCAGAATCACTCAAATCATAGAATCATTGATTCAGAGTCAAAAAGGCTTTTAGAAGTGATCTAGTCCAATCTCTTCACTTTGCAAATAAAGCCTGGCTGAATTTTTAAATAGTTAAATGACTTGCCCCAAAGTGTACTGATAAATAATAAAATCATATCCTCTTGCTCTAAACTCAGTACTCTTTCCACAAGGATGGGCTGCTCTTTAAAAGTTATTCTCATGTTGAGAAACTTACTTGATATGGAGTGAAATTGATAGGAAAACAATGTGCACAAGAATTATAATAATGGAAAAAGTGAAGATAATTACCACAAATAACCAAAAGGTGAATGTTGCAAAATTATAAAAAAACAAAATTGGCTCCAGGGAACAATTATAAGAAAACATCTTTGACATATACACACACCTTTGTAGAGGTGGGGAGTGAAGGGGGTGGAGGAGGCCAGTCCACACGTGTAAAATATTGCCTCAGATTTTTTTTGATGTGTTAATTTGTTTTACTGATTTTTTTTTCCCTCTCCCTTTCCATTTAAAAAAATTTTGTTATAAGGGATAGTTCTCTCTGAAAAGGAGGAAGGAAATAGAGAAATCCATCTGATTTAAAAATAAAAGATTCACAAATACAAATCAAATTTTTAAAAGTTTATCTCTTAGTTAAGAGACTTTGGAATGGTATTGGGAAGAAGATCAGTAGAATGGACCTTATCCATCCTTGGAAAAGAATCAGGTATTTTCTAACAGTTGTCAAAGTTTAGAAATTCACTTCCTGATGGCAGGGCACTGAGTATAAAATCATTCTAGATTACTTTCATTTCCAAGGGGTCTGATTTTCTAATGTTACCAGAGCCCATTAGAGTAACAAGCAATAAATAAAAAAGTAAAGTCTCTAAGGGAAAAACCAGGAAAATCAAAAAGAAATTCTCACTTGTATCCTGGATCCACAGTGACTTGAAAAGAATTGAGTCCAGTTATCTCCCTGTCCCCCCAAAAGACCCATGGTCAGTGAAGTGCAAATATCCATGATACTTACGGTTGATCGGAGAAGGTATCCTGAGTGGCTTTGGCCACATAATTAATAGGTACCAGCCCAGTGCTTGGCCGACCAGAGAGCCTCCTCGCAAAGATGTAGTCACCCTCTTCTTTGATCACAAAGAGCTTGTCTCCTCTGCTCACACTCAGCTCATCTGCACACCTGGCTGTGAAGTCATACAGAACCATAAAAAGGACCGAGGGAGGGGGGCTGCTTGATTTTGTGGAGAAGGGTTCTAGGTCAGGGTCAGGATCAAGGTCCATTGTAACAGGATCAGGGCCTGGGTATCTGGGGATGCAGTCATCAGGAACACTGGTGGGCCAGAGCTTGTTCCAAAAGAATGATAAGAAGGTCAAGTGTTTTCTTAAGAAAGGCTCCATCTTGGCTGCTGACAGACCCCCAGGGTACCAAGATTGTTTCATAAGGACCTGCCCCGTTGGAAACAAGAAATAGATTTGAGTTCACCTGGCCCAGATGGGACAGATCTATCAAAGCATCATCCTGCCTGTGTGAGGAACTGCCTCCAACTGCTCCCTCACTCCAGGAATGTCTCAGTGCTGTCTTTTCTATGTAAACTTCTGAGGGTGGAAAGTGAAACTGGAAAAGCCCGTACAACTTGTTTTCCTGAACTCCTTAGCTCAACATACACAGCACACACACACACACACACACACACACAATCATTATTACCATCATCATCATCACCACACATCTGGATTTCTAGCCACAGCTGGAGTGTCCTTGGGTTCAAGAATACAAACACAATTTAAGACTTAGGAAGATCATAAAATCTGATCTCTTGCAAGTAATACTAATTTTATTATTATTATTATTATATTCAAAAGGAAAACAAATCTCAGCCAAGGAAAAGGCTAAAGAGAGAGGGAAGAAATTCTATTTTTTTCTTATTATAGCTCACACTCATATACATATATATAAATATATATATATAATTGTGTGGCTGTATAATATATATATATGTATGTATGTATGTATATATATATATACATACATACATACATATATATATATATATATATATATATATATATATATATAAAGATAGATCAGATAATTTTTAAGGTCTTTTCCTAACATGAGAATCTGAAATTTTAAAACTCTTTTCACCTTGTGTGAGGGATGTAGAAGACCCTTACCCAAAATGATTACTCAGAAATCACTCAGCAAAAGGCAGAAAAGTTGTTTATTGAAAACCTCCGGAAGATGAGCCATCTCATCACAAGATAAGAAAGAGAAAGCTTGAGGTAGGAGGGCTAAAGAAGTATTAAAGATACATAGCTTTTATACAAGAAATTACATCACAAGTAAGAGAGCATAGAGAAGGGGAGGGGGAGGCATCTAATTGGTTGTTGCTATTTGGAAAGATTAGAATGGAAGGTTTCTGTTTCCCCCAAATCTTCTGATTTCTAGGAAACAGAAAATCAGGCCTTCAGACTTCAGATAGACATTGGTCAAGCTAATAGACTAAATATCGATAAATGTCAAATACTGATAAATGTCATCAGCTCAGGTTAAATAAATATGTTTATAGATGGCTAAGGCAAAGTAAATATGGGCCTGCACATATTATACAGGTCATAGGGGAAACACAGAAATAATGAAAATAAAATACTCACATATTCTTGCTCTATTCCCCACACTTGTAATGAACATGGATGTCTGTGATTTTGGAAGTAAATTATTCTTTTGGATAGGAACACTTGTCTGTATTCAATCCTAAGAATTTTAGGGTTTTATGATATTTCTCTTCTTCCTTTCCCCTGTTTAAAAAACAAGGAACTTGTTAATCAATGCTTATTGGAAACATGTGGGATGATTCCAAAAGTTCAGCTAAGGAGCACTAATTTTAATGCTTTAAAACTTTTAATTTAAAACCTGCCAACAGGATGAACTTAGGTAGTTTTCCAAAAAGCATCCTGGAAAAGAGGTGAATGTCTGCCAGGAAGCCAAAATGGAAGGGACTTATTCGGTGAGTGTCATTTCCTAAGAAGCAGCAGTTGCATCATTTAGTGCCAGGACCAACCCATATAAGAGGAACTAGATAAATAGTAAACTTGAGAGTTGTCCAGTCTACACCAATTACATTTCTTTTCTGTGAATTTTTGATTACCTATTAACCCTTTGGTAATATTTATATAGTTCTCTTCTTTCTATAGGACTAAATGGCTCCATTTAGAATCCTGAAATCTGTTTAGGTCCGTTGCCTATTCAAAATTCATGTTCATGAGTCCCTGTTTCTGCTGAACTTCTCAGACCAAAACCCACACTGAACACATGATATCACAATAAAGTAAAGTACAAATACGTGGCAATGCAAATAACATACTGAAGCAGGGAACAAATACAGAGCTCATTAGGAAGAGTATTGCTTCTGGAATCAGACGATAAGAATAGGGACTATGATTTCATTGCTATAGGGAAAAAATAAATGAGGAAACTCTCCAAAAGCAGGTCAACACCTCATAACTTGAAGATTTGGAGCATTCCCTCAAGCAATGGGAGATTAAATGATTTGCTCAAAGTCATTAGTGATGGGATTAAAACTCATATCCCTCTGATCAGATCTTTTACCCAGATTAGCTAGGTGATTCAGTGGAAAGAACACCAGATCTGCAGTCAGGAATACCTAAATTCAAAACTGGCCTCAAATTCTTACCAGTTGTATGACCCTGGCACTTAAATTCTGATTACCTCAGTTTCCTCATCTGTAAAATAGGAATCATCACCTACTTCTTAGAGTTATTGTGAAGACTAAATGAATTAATAATCATAAATCATTTAACATATTTCTTGCATATAGTAAGCACTATATAAAAGGTAGTTATTATTATCATTGTTATAATCATCCACTACAGTGTGCTGTTTCTCAAATCCTTTCTCTGATGCTTATATAATAAAAGCTACTTCCTCTCCCTGTCTCACCCCTACTTCCTTCAGGTATGGACAATGCTTAAATTCTCAGTTACAGAGACCACATAAGTGATTTGGGAGGTTTGCCTCCAGACATGTGATAATCTAACACTGAAGGAACTTTGCATTTTAGTATACTATACCCAGAATATAGTTAAAAGGGCAACCAGCTTCTAGATCAACCCTCTTGATAAAGACTTTTCTGTGTGCCGAGCAATTCACTCTGTCTCTACACTCTTGTGAAGTGACAGGAGAAGGGAAGGGCTCATTCTCTTTCCTTCACTACTTTTTTCTCTGACATATCTGAACCAAAGAAGGCACTGTGTTCTATGCGCAAAGCAGAATTAAAGTAGCTCAAAATAAAAGTGAGATGCACAAATTTGGAGAATCCACCCCAAATGTTCACATGGACCATTTGTGCCTGACCTATGGCACTTATATGTCCTATGAACTTATATTAGTCTGACTGACTTAATGTGACTCTAATATAGTGATGCTATTTTGGTCCTCTTCGAGAATGAAGAACAACAATTCATCAATCTGGATCAAGGATTCAATTAGACAAGCTTGCCCTTGAACTCCTGGCATCCTTTTCTGCTTAGGTTTTCTTTCTAGTGCAAGTGACCAAATACAGTTCGAGAGGTAGCCATGTCCTGACACAGTAGGTAATCTTAATCCAAAGATAGCATGTCTAAAATAAAAGGAATAGTTGGCTCATGGAACAGCAGGAATAATTGGCTGCAGAAGCAACTGAATGCAAAGTTCATGTTTATAGTGGAGTAATAGTAAAATGTAAAATGTCTAATTAACCATGCCAATATTATTTACCAAAAAATCATATGTCCCATACCTAATTCATATTGTAGCTTGGAGTATCTTTTTTATTACAAACTTTTTCTTGTTAATATATGTTGATTTATGTTGTATAGTCATGAAAAACAAGGAAATTTTTCCAGGGGGATTTAATAAATCAATGAACATGAGGAAAAGAGATCCCCCTCTCAAAGGCAAGTTGCCCCCCAAATTTAATCCAGTGCAAACCATATATGCCTAAGTATATAATAAGAGATATATAGTACAACCAATTCTGTAGTTACTTGATAGTCATTTCTTTAGGTTAACATTACTACCTGTGTGACCTTGAGTTTGTCATTTAACCTCTTGGTTCTTGTTTTGTTTTTTATAAAATGAAGGATTCGATCCCTCTACTTTTATCTGCCTGCATTTTATTTCCTTCACAAGTTAATTGTACACTATTTCAAAGTCTGATTCTTTTTGTACAGCAAAACAACTGTATGGATATGTATACATATATTATATTTAACATAAACTTCAACATATATAACAGGTATTGGTCAACCTGCCATCTGGAGCAGGGGGGAGGGAGAAGGAAGGGAAAAATTGTAACAAAAGGTTTTGCAATTGTCAATGCTGAAAAATTACCCATGCATATACCTTGTAAATAAAAAGATATAATAAATAGATGGATAGATAGATAGATAAATAGATAGATGGATAGATAGATAGATAGATAGATAGATAGATAGATAGATAGATAGATAAACAAACAAATAAATAAAAATGAGGGATTTAGGCTAGAGAGAATCCAAAGTCCCTTTGCAACTTTAAATCTATCATACTATTAAAGTACATATGAGGTTCTGTGCTAAATCTGCCCTACCCCAGCACTGGTGTATTGATTCCCAGAAATCAAATAATTCTTCCCCTCAGAGTTCTAGCAATAAAGGTAGGAATTATGAAATAGCTTACATTGGTTGCTGCAAATATTCCTCCCATAAAATTCACTTCTGGATGTTACAGAGTGGATGAACAAATTTATCCCTCGCTCATATAATATAGCATCTCAATGGCTAGGTCGATTTATTCCTAAGCTAGTTAAAGCAAGTCAACCGGTGTCTGACTCCTCACCAGGTTTGGCTACTGTTGGACTGGGCTGAAAAAGTTTCCCTATCATGGATTCTGGCAGCTAGATGGCACAGTGGTCAGAATGCCAGGCCTGAAATCAAAAAGTCAGGACTGAGTTTAAGTCTGACACTTACTAGCCATGTTTCTCTGGGCAAGTGCCTATCTACCTCATTTTCCTTACATAAAAAAATCTATAAAAAGAAATGGAAAACCATTCCAATATTTTTGCCATGTAAAACCCAAATGGGGTCACAAAGAAGTGGACACAACTGAAATGACCAAATGACAATCATAAAACATGGAATCCAGATCCTGCACTTCTAAGGACTCTTTTGACTCACAAGATCATACCCTAGACCATCCATTCCATCTCCAATTCTTATTCACCTAAGATCAGAGAAGAAACAGAAAAAAACAGCTGCACTACATGTTCACAGTTACATAGTAGCCCAGAAGAGATAAGGTAGCCAAAGTAGAAGCTCCTCTTCCCATCCAGAGGTTTACAGAGTAGCTTCTTTCTCACTTAAAAGCTACCAGGGAAGAGAGATGTTGAGTTCCTCCTCTGGAGTCTTTTGTATGTGTACAAAGTCTAGCTCAATTGCCAACTAAAAGCTGTTAGTTCTTAAAAATATCTTATGATAAGCCAGTAGTCATCAAATATCTGCACATGCCCTAAATCTAGGGCAAGGTCCCTCCATGATGTAACATGCTTTTCCAGAAGCAGACATAGCCTCCATAGGAGCTGATGCCAGGCAGATCCTACTGTAAATTCTACTAGATTAGACTAGATTATCTTCCCCATTCACCATTATGTCACTATTTTATATCATGATCATCTATTTTCTCAGGATCTCATATCATTCCTATCTCTCATTCCCCAAAACTATCACCTTCTATATCTCCAGCCCCATTCATCCTTATTCTGCACACTTCCTTACTGTTTGATAATGCAATCAACAGAATGAAATGATGTTAATTATCCACCTAGAGGATTGCTGCTAAAGTCCCTCAATGGAAAAATAGTGAAGTCTCAAATTCTTCAGCCATTGCTTCTGTAATGGTTTCATCATTTTAAATGGCTAGCACCAGCGTGAATGAGGAGAAACCAAGAATTGGCCCTTGTAAGCGTATGCTAAAGGCCAGAAAAAACACACCAGCTCCATGTCCATTTTCCCCTCTTCCTTTTAATCTCTCTTTTTTTCCCTCCCCTGGCTTTTATGTTTCACAATAAAGCTTCCCCTTATTCCAGGGACCTAAGCCCAACCTTTTACTCTCATATATACATAGTCCATGAAATTCAGTTGACAAAATTATGTCTAGAATATAGGGATCCTAGAATTTGTAGACAAACAAAAATCATGGTAGAAACATCCACTAGTGAAAGAAGTGGTGTCTCTACCACAGCATCAGTAAGCCTCAGAAAGAGTGCATTTTTCTGTAAGAAAAGGGACTAGATAATAAGGATGGGGGGGCAGGGACTTGCTTTATATTAAGTACAGTCTTCATTCATTCATCCATTTTTAGCATTCTTTTTTTTTTTTTTGTTCCAAAATCTCCCTTTAGTCCCTCCCACACTCATGGAGAAGACAAACGATATTCTTCCCATTATACATGTGATATCATGCAAAGCATAATACAGTTTTATAATGTGGTTCAGAGAGTAAAGCCAGGAAGTCAAATATTTAAAGTGCTTAGAGATTACTAAAAAGGTGTCATTATCTCAGATTTTCCCCCTTTAGAATCATTTCCCAATGATCTAGTTCCTTGGTAACTGAAGAGCTAAACTGATTCAACGTTCATATAAACTAGTCTGTTTTTAGAACATTTGATAAACTTGCTATTAGTGCTGAACATGGGTTCAAGCATAGCTAGTTATCATTTTATGTGTATGTCAAAAGTAGATCATGAAGGCTGGGATCACAAGTCTTGATTGATTGAAACAGACTGATTGAATCTTGGCCTCTTTTATCCAAAAGACTAATATATAATTGTCAAGGAATAACAGCTCTAACCTTTCTCTGTTTTGCTTGGCAGAGTGGCTATGAAGCAGTGGCTCCAAGATTAGGGGAAATCTGCAAATAATGCCCCCCCCATTAATTTCCCAAAATATTCTTCCCTTTACTTGGAATGGAATAGAAAAAAAAAGAATTATATGCAAATTATTCAAACAAAATGTTATTAATCAGTGAAGGCTTTGTAGGATCAGATTTAGAAAGAAATTCCTGATTGCAACTTCCTAGAAATTGTTGTGTGTATATCACATGGATTTCTTTTTTGGTGGCACTTTATACTTGCTCAATGTTTTACAAAGAAAATGTGGACTACACACTCATCTGGAAGCAGGGATATATACAGGATGATCCTGGGAAGTTCCAACTGATAAGATTTTTTTTTTTTTTAATACATGTACCTCATAATGGTACAGGGCCAAATGTCCCTTGGCAAATTCTCTACACATGATTCCAGAACAAGAACAAGGAAGAGGAAGGGGTGTGTGTGTGTGTGTGTGTGTGTGTGTGTGTGTGTGTGTGTGTGTGAGAGAGAGAGAGAGAGAGAGAGAGAGAGAGAGAGAGAGAGAGAGAGAGAGAGAGAGAGAGAGAGAGAGAGAATTCAGAAGTAGAAGGGAGAAAATACCATAAATCATCAATTATCAGAGATGAAAGATACCTTTATCCAGCTGGCTTGTCAAAGACTCATTCAGTCTTTGCTTATATAATTCTGTGATGGGGAAGTTCTGAAGTAGAGAATCCTACTGTGAGACAGCTATTATTAAATAGTTCATACTGAGCCAAAAATCTTCTTCCCTATAACCTCAATTCATCAGTCCTAGATTGTTTTCTCTGGAAATAGAACAATCCTGTTCCCTCTTCCAGATAAGACTCCTTCACATGTTTAAATATAAGTTATTGATGAGGTCCTGAATGGTTTTTTTGGACCAAGAGAAACTAATTGATCCCTGAGGCAAGCCAGCAGACAGCACTGACAGAGATCAGGTTACCTCCATGGTCCCCCCCTCTGGGGAGGTCTTCCAGTCTGAAATCCAAGTTATGTCAAATCCCTGAGACTCACCCTCTGTAGGGATCCCCAGAAACCTCACCTCCCCTGCCAGAAATCCCCGTTCATGTCCCTGAGGTTAAATTTTCCCTTTAAAATGTACTTATGGGCCATACCATGGTTGCTCCCCCTCCTTTGGATCAGTCCACCATGGCACTCTGCCTGTCTTTCTCCTTCCCTTTTCTCCATGCTACTTGGTCTCTCTCCTAACTCCACTATACTTCCCAACCCCACTTTCTCTTCCTTACAGCTAACTCTTTTAGGGTGCTAAGTCCCTTTCAGGACTTAGCCTGCCAGCTAAGGGCATGCCCCAATCTCATGGGATGCTCCCTTTCCACTGGGTAATTGTGAGTTCCACTGAAGTACTTGTCTTTCATATGCTCTCCCATTCTATTTCATATTTAGCATTCCTGGTGTCTATCATATTCCTTTCCTTTTGTCTGTACCCTCTTCCCTAAATAAATCTACCTTTTGTCAAAGAAAATAGCCATGTGAATTCTTTATATGACTAAACCCCAACTTTTTGTGCCAACCCCCCACATCATCAACCACATCTATTATATGTGGCCTCTTCTTTGATCACAAAGAACTTGCTTCCTTGGCTCACACTTAGCTCATCTGAATACCTGGCTGAGAAGTCATATAGAACCATGAAAAAGGACCACTAGAGGGAGACTATTTGATTTTGGGGATCAAGGCTCTGGGGTAAAGTCCATTGTAACAGGATCTTGAGAATCCATATCCCCATCAAAAACAAAAACAAAAAAGAAGAGAAACATTTCTTAAAATAATTTTTTCTAGTAAATTTATTTTCAATACACATTACTTTATGAATCATAGTTGAATATCACATATTCTTGCTGTTTGGTGTACAATGCATTCCTGGTTCTGCTTGTTTCACTCAGCATCAGTTCATGTAAATCTTTCCAGACCTTTATAAATCAGCTTGTTCATTTTTTATAGAGTAATATTCCATTACTTTCATATATCACAACTCATTCAGCCTTTCCCCAATTGGTGAGCATCTACTCATTGTCCACAAAAAGAGCTGTTGCAAGCATTTTTAGGCATGTGGGTCCTTTTCCCTCTAAGATTTCCTTGGGATACAGACCCAGCAATGGCACTGCTAGGTTAAAGGGTATGCATAGTTTAATAACCCTTTGGGCATAGTTCCAAATTACTCTCCAGATTGGTTAGATCACTTCACAATGCCAACAACAAGGAATTAATGTCGCACTTTTCCCAAATCCCTTCCAACATTTATCTTTCTTGTCACCTTAGCCAATCTCAGATGTGTGAGGTAGTACCTCAGAGTTATTTTAATTTGTATTTCTCTTAAAATAATTTAAAACTTTCAGAGAGTTACTATTTACTTTCAACATTTATGGATTTAGCATATAATTAAAATATTCACCTAGCAACATATATTTGTTTTCCTTGCTCTTATAAGATATCAGATAATTATAACTCCCTATAACTTGCTCTACCTCCTTTCCTTACTATTGTTTTCCCTCTTCCTCTTCAGGGTCTTTTGTGAGAGACTAGTCATTAGGGATTTCCCCTGTAGGGAGGTGAAGCTTGGCTTATAAGAGAAAAAAACTGCCTGGAGATTTCTCTACGATTTTGTTCTTTTTTTTTTGGAGGGGGGGGGGTAGGGAAAGAGGCATTGATTCTTTTTTTTTTCTCCAGGAAAAACCAACAAATAAATTATGTAATATTTTTATTATAGCTTTTTATTTACAAAACATATGCATGGGTATTTTTTCATCCCTGACCCTTGTGAAATCTTCTTTTCCAACTTTTCCCCTCCTTCCCCCCACTCCCCTAGATGGCAGGCAGTCAAATACATATTAAATATTTTAAAGTATATGTTAAATACAATGTATGTATACATATTTATACAGTTATCTTGCTGCACAAGAAAAAGCAGATTTAGAAAGAATGTAAAAATAACCTGAGAAGGAAAATAAAAATGCAAGCAAATAATAGCAGATAGAGTGGAAATGCTATGTTGTGGTCCACACTCATTTCCCATAGTTCTTTCACTGGGTGTAGCTGGTTCTCTTCCATTTCTGAACAATTGAAACTGATTTAGATCATCTCATTGTTGAAGAGAGACAAGTCCATCAGAATTGATCATCATACATCATCGATGTTGAAGTGTATAATGATCTCCTGGTTCTGTCTTTTCACTTCGTATCAATTCATTTAAGCCTCCAGGCCTTTTTGAAATCATTCTGTTGGTTATTTCTAGCTGAACAAAATTATTCCATAACATTCATATGTCACAATTTATTCAGCCATTCTCCAATTGATGAACATCCATTCAATTTCCAGTTTCTAGCCACTACAAAAAAGTTTACCACAAATACTTTTGCATATAATCCTTTTTTAAAGATCTCTTTGGGGTATAAGCCCACCTACTGGATCAAAAGGTATGCACAGTTTGATAACTTTTTGAGCATTGTTCCAAATTGCTCTCCAGAATGGTTGGATCTGCTCACAATTCCACCAACAATAATATGTAACATTTTTTTAAAATATTTAATATTATATACAAGAATAGATCTAGCATAGAATAATCTATTCCCCTAAAAGAAATGATAACTACTTGGCTCATATCTTAAAAAAAAAAAAAAAAAAAAAAAAAAAAAAAAAAAAAAAAAGACTGCTATTCCCACTGTGAATCATCCAATAGGAAAGATGAATCCATAGAAAAAGTAGCACACATGCCAAGATTGACTTGGTAGTGTGAGAAATGGATGGACATTTGGTTTCCATAGTAATGGAAATTGGAAAAATGAACCTTAAATTAGAAAACTGAAACCCACAATGACATCAAAAAATAATCAGTCAAAAGAATGTAAGCTCCTTGAGGGCAGGGACTGACTTTTGTAATGAAGGATGGTGAGCTGAGATTTTAAAAAAAGAATTTTTCATTCTTTGCCCTTAGCCCTCATCTGTTTCCTTCTCCCTTCTAGAATGGAAGCTCCTTTGGGGCAGGGACTGGCTATGTAACGAGGAGTGGATATTCATGTCATGTAATTTGTGTAACATCCAATTAATGGGAAATCAGGAGAGGGACTTGTGTTTCAGGATAGGAAATAAAATGCTGCCTTTGAAGTTTTTAAGGTGTGTTTACTCACTTAGGCACCCATTCTTGCAAGAATGTAAAATAAAATCTTTCCTGCATTCATCAGTGAGTCATTGGAGTTTCTGGTAAGATGTTTTGTTTCTTACAAATGGGGGCTCTTTCCAGGATCCAAACATGATGAGTCCTGCATGGCCCCTGTAAAAGTATGAGGAGACATGTCCCATTGATTTCAATGGCTTTGTGGGATTGGCTCTGATGACCCCCACTCATAGACTGTCCAAGGTTCCAGAACCACAATGGTAAATAAGGTCACTGATGAATTTAGGAATCAGGAGGGGAACTAGAATAGGTTCTATAGCAGCCAGGCAACTCTGTGCACAGACCAAGTATAAGAATGTGGACTATCTTGTATTGCCTTTGATGGCTGGGCCCATCTTACAGGATCTGAGATGTCAGATGGATTGGTAAAATGGGAAATTTAATGGCATCAAAGTCATACTTCTCATACAGTCCTGGAAGAGAGGGGATTTC